>NW_006159525.1:7490882-7528592 GCF_000334495.1 Tupaia belangeri chinensis | reverse complement strand
GGGCAGGAGGCAGGGTGCTTAAGGGCACTGGACTCCCACATGGTCGACAACGGTTCAAGTCTTAGACCTGGCGGCTTGCTTTCTCACTTTCGCCTATCTCTCTCTGTCCTTCTCTGATCAAATTAAAATAAATGAATGAATGAATAAAGTTAAATAATTCTTAAAAAAAAAAAAAAAACTCTACTCTGAAGATGTTAATAAGATACTATGTATTTCCCACAATTGAGTTTTTTTTGGGTTTTTTTGAGAGGGTATTTTTTGAGAGGGTTTTGCTATAAGGGTGCGCTCGCCAGAGAGACAAAAAGCTAGAAATCATCCCCCCGGGGAGGATGGCCATGCCACAGTCCTTTCTCCTCCATTCTCTTCTCGGGATCTTGGGGCCGCACACTCACGCACCTGGTGTGAATTTAAGCCACCAGGTCCAGGACTGAAAAGTCTCCAAAATATTTATACTCTTAGCTCTTACAAACCCATTTGTAACCATTTAACATTTTAAAAAGATTTAATTTTACTTATTTATTCATTTATTTTAATTTAATTTAACAGAGAGAGAGGGAGAAAGTGAGTAAGCAAGCCACAATGTCCAGGACTTCCAACTGTGCTCAGTCATTTGGGAATGTCCAGCACCTTACCCACCACGTCACCTGCTGGCTGCAGGAATTTAACTTGTTAAATCCATAATCTCAGTCAAAAGTGAGAGGCACAGCCATACTTTTACAGCAAAAACCTTACGAGAAAAAGCAGAGGCCTAAACTTAAATCGTGGGCTTTCACATCACAGTCATGGAAACATTTAAAGTTGCCTCACGGAAGAATATTGCAAAATTCCAGATAATATGCATAGTGACAATTGGTTACTCAACTAGATCATCCCTATTCTTTTTAAAATTAATTTAATATTATTAATATTTTTAATTTGCTACAGAGCACATGCTCTCACCAGAGAAATAGGGGAGTGAGAAAAGCAAGCTACCAAATCTGGGCCTCAAACCGCCGTCCATCATATGGGAGTCCAGTCCCTCAAGCCATCTGCTCGCCAACCACCCCCATCTCTATTATTTTTATGTAAGAAGTGCATATATTCAAAAGACTGTAAGAACCTAAAAGTACAAATATTAACCACAGTTATCTGAAAGGTACAGAATTAAATTATCTTATTTTCTTTAATTTTCCTGAAGCTTCCTAACTTTCTATTCTCAATATGCATATAGCTTTTATAATAAAAACCATCTTAAGCAAAGTTGCTATAAAATTGAATTCCCACCACTGCCATTTTAGAAAAATGGGGGGAAAGCACATGGTATAATGAAAACGCTATCGCATGGCCAAGCGGGAAGGAGCAGCCTCCAAATACCTGTGCTAGAGGTGGAAAGGGCTAGAAGTATCCCTGAGAGCAAGCCAACACAGAAGCAGTGGATGGGAGTGATTTCCTAAAGAAGAAAAAAAGAACAGAAAAGAGAGGAACAGATCAGCTATAATCCAAGAACTCACAGAGGAATTTTGGAAAGAGAAAAAAAATAACAGAAGAGGAATAAGAGTCTGGTTCAATTATGGATACTTTTTGGGGTTATTTCTTCCATTCCAGTCTACTCATGAGTCTTTCATCAAACCTCATAACAAAAGAGAAATAAGAGTTTGCTTCAAGCAATGGATAGTGATGACAGATGAATGAAAAACAGCCAAGGGAATGATCAGGAGAGACTATCTATACACACACACACACACACACACACACATCTATAGATATATATGTACACCTGTGCGTATCGATCTATCTATATATCCATGTATCTATATATCTATAGATGTATCCTAAAGATTCTACTTATTTTTATTGTAAAGACAAATTAAGCTAGTTTTCTAAAAAAGGTAAGTGATCTTGATTTGGTCAGCCATGTGTGAGTCCACTTTGACTTAGGGCAAGGGCAGGAGTGGTTTGTAGAAGCAGGCTACACAAAGACGACAGCTTATTGGTGATTTGAAAGAGAAACAGAATGGAACAAAAGTAAAACAAAATCCAAAATCCTAAGAAACTTGCTAGTGAAATCACAAACTGAATGAGTTAATTACTCTTCAGTTCTGAGTACTTTAGTCCTCTCCTATAAGTCCTTCATCATATGAATCAAGTGGTCAGTGCTGCATTAAGCTTGGCATAATGAATCATTGATTTGGTTCAAGAGGTCTAGAACCAGGTCTCGACTACAAGCTGTGCAAAGCTGAGCAAGGTCCTGCTTATAAAAAGGGATTATATACTTAGCATACAGAGCTTCTCTACTTTTCGATTGAGAGTATGTATAATAATTTCAAAAATGTAAAACACTCCAATAAGGCTGTTGCAATTGCTATTATCAGTATTTGAATCGCTGTATCAAATGAAGACCTTTTTACAAGCCCAAATGCACTGTTTTTAGTCAACGAAAGCGAAGATGACATTACACTTAGAAAAGCTGAGCAACACGAGTCCTGTGAAGAGAATGAAAACACAGCAGGGACTGCTCTCTCCCAATTAATCCCAATCTTCTCAATCCCAAAAATCACTGAAGAAGTTTCTTAAAGATTAGATTACTGCTAGTACGGCACTCTATAGGGGTCTCAAGTCAGTCTGAGATTTGATTTGATGAGGTCTTCAAAGTTCCTTCCAGTTCTGAGCTCACTGTATCAGGTGCAAAACAAACTAAGAAGGCAAAATGATATTCAGACAAACAATATCTTTTAAGTTACATTCTTAAACTGGTAAATTTCTTTGGGGGGGGCTAAAGTTTTGTTTTGTTTTGTTTTTTAAAGAATTACTTTATTTAACTTTCTTTCTTTATTTATTTAAATTTGAGAGCACGTGAGAGAAAGGGAAAGTGAAAAAGCAAGCCACCAGGTCCAGGAGTCAAACCACAGTCAGCAGGTGGGAATCTAGTGCCTTCAATGACCATGCCACCTCTCTCTCAGTCCCTTTTCTGGCTAAAGTTCTAAATTTCAATATTAGGATCATAATTAAACTTTCATATAAAAATAAATGATAAAAATCTCCATGTTCAAAATTACTATTAAAGCAAATAATTATTTAACTTTATTATTATTATTTTAAAAATTTGGTATAGGGTACATGTGCTAATCAGGGAGAGAGAGACACACACACATAAAGTTAGAGAGCAAACTGCCAGGTCCAAGATTTGAACCACAGCTGGCCATGTAGGAGTCCAGTGCCTTGAACATCACACCACCTGCTGGCCCCAAAGACTTTTAATGTCATTTTTTTAAAACAATTTTCAACGACAAAAGAAATGATGCATCAGGGCCAGCAAGTGGGTGCTATACTTCTACATGGCTTACTGAAGCTTGAGTCTTGGACACAGTGGCATGGGGAAAAAAAAAAAAACACTGGGTGCATGTGTACACGCCCAAAAACCTGAGAGGAGAAGGGACTGCTGAGCTGTAGACATACCCCTGGGGGGAGACTTCTCACTTTCTCTCTCTTTGTTCTCTGCTGTGCACACATGCCCTGTAGCAAAAACCAAAATAAAAAAAAAAAAAAAAAAAAAAAAAGAAAGGAAGGATACATACAATGTAAAGCTTAAGAAAAAGCAAACGGGCCATCTGTGTGTATTACTTTAGGGTGGGGAATTTTTTTTAAAAAACATGTAAACGCAAAAACTGTGGAAGCTGAAGTAGAGGGACCAGTAGATGGCGTAATGGTTATGTCACTGGATTCCCACATATTCAATTGTGGTTTGAGTCCCAGACTTGGCAGCTTAAAACTCATGCCAGGTGCATGTGCATGTGTGCCCAAAATACTGACAGGAGAATGGACGAGAAGTGACTGCGGTGTGGCCACTGCCCTGGGGGGTGATTTCTTGCTTTCTGTCTCTGATGAGCACACCCTCCCTATAACAAAAATCTCTTTAAAAAAAAAAAAAAAAAACGTAAGTAGAGTTACATTATAGAGTAGGGGAAGAGTAAAACTTTAAACCCTGGGGCAGACAGGTGGTATGATGGTTACTGGACTCCCACATGGCCAATCATGGTTCAAGTCCCAGACCTGATGGCTTGCTTTCTCACTTTCTCTTTTTCTTTCTCTCGCTGATCAAATTTAAATACATAAATAAATAAAGTTAAATAAAATAATTCTTTAAAAAGAAAACTTTAAACCCTAATTACACTTCATCTCTACATTGTGTCGTGTTTTCTGCCATTCTGAGACACTTTTATTTTTATTCTTTTCCTTCACAATTAAACATGTAACTGATTGACTTAGAGCACATGAACTACAAGATGTGCCACTCTACCAATCTGATTCATTTTTTAAATTATTTTATTTAACTTTATTTATTCACTTATTTATTTTAATTGAGAGAAACAGAGTTCGAGAGAGAAAGAGAAAGAAAGTGAGAAAGCAAGCCACCAGGTCCAGGACTCAAACCGCGGTCGTCAATGTGGGAGTCCAGTGCCCTTAACCACCATGCCACTTGCCAGCCCCAACCAATCTGATTTCTGATCCCACTTTATCATAACTTGAAGTTATTTAAACCAAAACATCTTAATGAATAGTTTAAACCACTTCTCTATATTTCCTATTCATTTCTTAAAATACGTGATGCAATAAAAAGTTTTAAGTTTCTGTGACATTTACATATAGAGAAGACAATGGTGCTGAACCACCACAGTGGATTTCAGAAGCAATGTACTATGATATGCCCAAAACTTTGTCAGTTCATGTGTCAGAATCAAACTACAACCTAAAGATCAATACAAAAAGAACTGTAGGTCCAGAGCCAGCCAGTGGTGTGGAGTTGAAGGTGTCTGGATCCCACATGGTCAGCTGCACAGTTTGAGTCCCAGACATACCAGGTACATATGCCTAAGCATCCAAAATCCTGACAGAGAGTGGAAGAAAAGGGACTGCGGTGTGACCATCCCTCTAGGGGAGTGCTTTCTCACTTTTCCTGTCTTTATTTTTCTTTCTCTGGCAAGCATGTTCACTCTACAGCAAATGAAAAACAATTTTCAGGTTCAACACCATGGCACAAATGGGAGGGCACCACTACACTTTGGCTACAGTTGCCTCGGGGAGGCCTAATATCAGCTCCCAGCTCAACCTAAACAGGTCAGGCACTATGACATGTACCTACATTCTTGGCTGACTGGGAGGCTGGGGCAGGAATGATCGTGATGTGATGAGACACACTCTCTCTCTCTCTCTCTCTTTCTCTCTCTCTCTCTCCTCCTCCTTCCTATGCTATCATGCTCGTAAAAAGAAAAAAAAAAAAGAAAACAAAGTGCAGTTGTTTTGAAAGGTGTAAGTTGCTCATAGGCTTATACATGTACATGTAGTTGTCCCTCAAGATCTCTGAAGGACTTTATTTTTTTAAAAGAATGTATTTTATTTTATTTTATTTATTATTCTTATTTTCATCACCAGAGAGACAGAGAGAGAGAGAGAGAGAGAGAGAGGAAAAGTAAGAAAGCAAGTTGCCAGGTCCAGGACTTGAACAGGGGCTGGCCATGTGGGCACCCAGTGCCTTAACCACCACGCCACCTGCTGGTCCTGATGGATTTTTTTTTTAACCCCTGTGGATTAAAAAAGGATCCAAAATCCAAAATCTTCAAGTCCCTTCTACAAAATGGCTAAGTATTTGCATATAACGTATACATATCTCCTGCACAGTTTAACTCACCTCTAGACTACTTCACGTACAATATAAAGGCTACGTAAGTGGTTATTATACTGAATTTTTCAGGGAATGATGACAAGAGAAAGGTCTGTACATGTTAAGTACAAATGCAGCCCTTTTGTTCTCAAATATTTTCAATCCATGATTGTTGAATCTGCAGATTCAGAACCCAAAGGTGTGAAGATTATAGAAAATGAATATAGAAAACCTGAACGGGGGATGGCAAAGGGGAGTTGGCAATATATACATATATGCATGCAGTTTAAAAGAGGCTGAGGGATCCATCAGGTACCGTGGTGGGTAAGGTGCTGGGCTCCCACATGGCCAACAGCAGTTCAAGTCTCAGACCTGGAGGTTTACTTTCTCACTTTCCCTCAAATCTCTGCTGAGCTCGCATGCTCTGTAGCAAAATGAAAAATAGTAACAATGATAAATAAAATGAAATTTTTTTTTTTTTTTGGAGAGGTTTTTGCTATAGGGTGCATGTGCTCACCAGAAAGACAGAGAGACAGGAAGTGAGAAATCACCCCCCGGGGGGATGGCTATGCCGCAATCCCTTCTCCTCTATTCTCCTCTTGGGATCTTGGGCACGTACCCACGTGCCCAGCGTGAGTTTAAGCCACCGGGTCTGGGACTCGAACCGCAGTCAACTACATGGGAGTCCAGCAATGTAGCCATTACACGATCTGCTGGTCCATGAAGTAATTATTTAAAAAAGAAAAGAGACTGTAAAGAAATATGTCAACGTCAATACTAGCCAATGTAAGTGGACTGTGGAATTGTTACATTTGTCTTGTACCTTTATGTATGTCCAAAGTTTTCTAAAATTAGTATGTAAAACTTTTGTTAAGAAAGAGAAAGAAGTGGTCTTTTTAAACCAGAGCAAAATATTAAGTGTGGTTTCTCCAAAGAAAAACCTGAATGTAAAAACGCTAAAAACAATTTCAGAACAGAACTCTGCATTAAGCATAGTGCTAAACGCTTAGCATACTGCGGGGTCAGAAGGTGGCATGGTGTTAAGGTGCTAAACTCCCACATGACCAACTGAGTTACGAGTCCTGAACCTGGCAGCTTTCTTTCTCACTTCCCTTTCTGTTTCTCTCTGGTCAAATAATAACAACAACAAACATAATCAAATAAACAAGTATTTAAAAAAGAAAAAGTTTAATGTATTGTAGCAGTGAGGTTAACTAGTATTCTATAAAATAGAAATTCCCACTGTGTGAACTAAGAAAAGTGAGGTTTCATGAAACTCTTTTTATTTATTTATTTGTATTTTTTTTAAGAGAGTTTTTTGTTATAGGGAGTGTATGCTTGCCAGAGAGACAGAGAGCGACAGAAAGACAGAAAGCAAGAAATCACCCCTCAGGGGGAAGGTCATGCTGCAATTCTCTTTCCTCCATTCTCCTCTGGAGATCTTGGGCACGCACACACATGCGTCCAGCATGAGTTTTAAGTCACCAGGTCTGGGACTTGAACCACGGTCGACTACATAGGCAGCAATATGACCATTACACCATCTGTTGGCCCCTGATGAAACTCTTTAACAACAGACACAGGGGTATTTAATGGCAATTACACACAGAACTGTTCTAGCTGGAAGTCCATACACTTAAACACTTAGGTACTCCAATATCGACATGATGTGCTTTTAATTTAGCCCCTATATTTAACATTAACTGTTTTTTAATAATTTGCCAGACAATACATATATGGTTATGCCTCAAATTATTACATTAGAAAATCCTATTAAAATTTAGCTATTATTTACTGCAGACTAAAAAGCAGACAAGGTTAATCCCTAGATTAGAGAACTAGGCCTTGCAAGTGGAGTTCTGAGTAATTTCCACATAGATGACAGTCCTCTGCTAAATCAGACCTAGAGTTTTATATCAAGAGAATGCTCTGATTTTTCACATTACCTCATATACAACGATTCTAAATTAAAACAAAATAAGAAAACTGTCCTCAGACCACAAAGAATAATGAGACCAATGATTTGCCTACAAAACCTGACTACTTCCCACCCATTATTGTCAGCATCTATATGTGATAAAAAAAAACATGGGGAGAAAATCGCAGAAGCTGGATATCAAAACTCAAGGTCTTAAAGCTTTATTTCAATCAAGTATTGTTAAGATACACGTAAAGGAGCACAAATGGCTAAAGGAGGAGCTGCTGCATGTGTTTAGAGACGTGAAGGTGAAGAGAAAGCGCAAACGCAACATGACACACCACGTGCTAACAACCCCTAATTGGAGTTCGGGTAATCTCAATCAATGACTGAGAACTATATTCTGAGTCTGTGAAATCTGTGGAAAGATTTGGGAATTACTTTGAATTCCAGTTTCTCTTTACATTAGTTGGCTCAAAAATTAGGAAAAGTTACCCATTTGCAGTGAGCCATTACAATCTTGGTCCCCACAATGAGGTTTTTAAAAATATTCTCTTTTATTCCCAATTTCTTTTAAAATGACCATGAAATACATACCTTCCTCCTATAGAGTCGTCTTGTGGTTGGGCCCCGGCAGTGTTCCTCTGTGAACGTCGCAGTGACCCCCCTGGATTGTTATTAGGCCGGTTGGACATTGGCACCTCTCTCTTGAAGGGACATACCCTTTCTAGACACTACCATTCACTGAAAACAAAAAAAGAGAAGAAATACAACTTTTCAGATATAATGGTACAACATAGAAAAGAAATGAGGGGCACCGAAGGTGATAGGGACATTTTACGCAAACAATGACTTACAGTCTTCACCAGTGCTGCACTACCTTACTACCCTGGGGGAAGTCTCACTGACTGATATGTTACAAAATTGCAGAAATATAACAAATTCAAGGCAAGTGGTCCAGAACCCAGCAAATAAAAGTAATTTAGATTTTTTTCATGGGGCAGCCAAGAAAAGTCTCAAGTCGAAGAAAGCAGAACAAGTAGAAATGTGTCTTTTTTCCTACATTTCTAGTATTGTGCAGAAACACTGCACATGAGGTCAAAATGCCTTGGCTCCAGTCTCATAATGGGACAGGTATTAAAGGAGTTTGCCTTTGTAAAGTCACAGCTTCTAAGACTCGTATCTCAGCCACAGAATGAAATATAACGTACGGTAGGTACGCCTACTTCATGGTACTGCTGTGAACAACAAATGAAATAATAAATACAAAGGAAACCATGAAACTGTATTATTTTCATGGAGAGATGAGGAGAAAGCAATTTAAGTATAGTAAACTGAGCAATGGTCCCAGATATACTGAATTTCAATATTAGCTCTGCTGGCATGTTTTTGAACAACTTAATCTCTACATGTCATTTACTTCTATTAATTTAACATAGGCCCCAACTCAGAGTTAAAAGAAACAAACTGTGAAAGTATTTTATAAGTATTAACTATGTAGCTCAAAACACAGTTCTTAACCAACCTAAGTTTTCCTCTTTTATAAAAAAAATTTAATCATTATACAGACAAAATGCTAGTATTAGGAAAACCAATTTTACTGATAAAATGAACCAAAACTATTACAATCAAAGAAACAACTACAACTCATATAAATCAAATCTTCTGCAGTTTTTGTAATCATCTATTCAAACTGTAAGTAGAGTTCTTTTTATACTACCAATTACTGGAAAAGAAAGAGAAGGAATGATATTATGTAAATGTAAAGTCATCATAACAATTTATTATTAGATTTTGTTTTTAGATATTCTTGCACTGTAATAAGAAAGTATATTTCTTTCTGAGTTACTTATTGACCCAATTCAGTAAAAAAGGATTCTGACATCCATGCCATATCAAATTAATGTACTAACTGAACTTTGATCTGAAAGTTCCAATTACTACTCTAAGTACTGTCAATTACAAAAAGAAAAGGAAATATACAAATGTTGAAAGAGACACAGAAGGAAAAACTGGTAACTGCATATGTACTGATATGAAAAGATCTCTTAGATATATTTGGAGGAAAACAGTATAAAATTTCCATGTGTATATGTATTTCTGTATGTTCTCCCCACGTTAGAATTAATGGATGGATTTGTAAAAACAGACTGTTAATGCTGACTGCCTTTGAGAAAGGACTGGGAGTCTGACGTCTGGAATGAAAGGAACTGTTTTCACTGCTGTTGAGGCTGATTACTGACTTAGAGGCAAAAAGGGAAGTTACTCGAGCACAACAGGTACCAGATCTCTAGAGTCACAGTGCCCGTGCCAGAGTCCACATCCAGACTTCACCATCAATGGGTTGTATAACTTTACATGGGAGGGGAGGACTTCAGAAAATTCATGGAAAATGGAATTAAAGGAGTTGGTTTTAATACTAAAGTTTTGAAGTCCATGCATACTTTTATCGTAACACACATTGTCTAAGAACTTTTGGAAGACCCTCATATGTGACATATATGTTTCTGTATGCTTCAACCTATCAAATGGAAATATGAGGTAACTACCTCAGAGTAGTGAGAATCACACATGAAAACTCATGCAAACCACTCAACACAGTACTGATCGCATAAAAAGGGTTCAGATTAACTATTTTTTTTTTAATTTGCAATAGGGTGTGTGTGTTGGCCAGAGACAAAAAGGGAAAGTGAGAAATGGCCAGGTATAATCCCTTCTCCTTCACTCTCTTCTTGAGATTTTGGACATGCACAGTGCCTTGCATGTACTTCAAAGTCACAGGGTCTGGGACCCAAACTACACAAACTGAGTCTGCCATGTGGATCCGGCGCCACCTGCTGGCCCCATATTAACCATTATTATATTACTATAAACATTTATTTGAAAAAAATAACTCGTGGTGAATTAAAACTTAACCATATAAGCCTTAAATTCTAGCAAATTAGTTTCAAAGATGAACTTTGCTATAAAAAAAAAACACACAATGACGCCCTTAAAGGTGAACATCACAATCACCCGTGAAGCTTTTGTCAGCCTGTGAATGCCTAGCTCCTGCTCATAGAAATGTTTTAAAACAGCTCCTCTGTTCATACTCCACTACCAAACAATAATACTATACTACATTAAAGAACTGAAAGATTAGTCTTTTTCAGAATTCATTTTAGAATTCTGTTTTACTACTTCAATCACCTCAATGCCATTTCATCTGGCCCCTAAACAGCACCAAGAGAAAACAGCACAATACTGCTGTTTTCACTTTGAAAAGCAAAAAACCACTATTATTAAACAGGGTTGGTAGTTCTCACCTGCCCACTTTCTGTTATTAAATGCCCACTGTATATATATCTCAAGGGGTGTTAAATCATTCAAACGAATGTAAGTCACACTAGTTAACTGGACCTACTGACAAAAAGTTAGTCATTAAAGCAACCTTAATAATGTATACCCAAGATCCTGAGAGGAGAATGGAGAAGGGACTGCGGAGTAGCCATCCCTCCTGGGAGGCGACTTCTTGCTTTCTGTCTCTGTCTCCCTCTATCTGGCTGGGAAGCGCACGTGTCCGATAGCAAAAACTCTAAAACTAATAATATCTAAATAATAATAATGTTCCCAGCATACTCAAAGCTTGCCAACCAGCACATTATCAACCAATACCAGTTTGTGGGTATTTCTTGAGATTTATGAGAGGAAGCCAAGAGCACAGTTTATCAAATGCTACCTGCTTTTAAAGCGTATACTGATGTTTAAGAAAAAAGACAAGGGGACCAGCAGTTAGCGTAATGGCCATGTCGCTGGACTCCCACGTAGTCGACCCTGGTTCGCGTCCCAGACCCGGTGGCTTAGAACTCATGCCGGGTGCGTGTGCGTGCGTGCCCAAGATCCCGAGAGGAGAATGGAGGAGAAGGGATTGCGTCGTGACCATCCCCCCTGGGGGGTGATTTCTCACTTTCTGTCTCTATGTCTGTCTGGCGAGCGCACGCACCCTATAGCGAAAACCTCTCCACAACAACAACAACAAAAAAGACAAGACTTACTGACTTTGGAGTTTGAATTTTTTTAAAGTAAAGAGAAGACTAA
Organism: Tupaia belangeri chinensis; assembly: GCF_000334495.1. NCBI lineage: Eukaryota > Metazoa > Chordata > Mammalia > Scandentia > Tupaiidae > Tupaia > Tupaia belangeri. The sequence continues at coordinate 7,516,959 of NW_006159525.1, read as the reverse complement.
CACGTGATATATATATTTATCTTACCAAGGTATCAGAAAAACCGGAGAGCTGGAAGAGACCCTCAGAGATAATCAAACTCAAGCTCTCATATTAAAGACAAATCCAAATTAAGAAGTTAAAGGAATCTATTGAGGAACCAGTTCTCGGAATCCTGACTGAGGAGATCTATGCCCTCCATAGCTAACACCACCTCAACTTTAAACAAACTTTCCCTCCTCTTTAGCTCCAGATAAGAGCTCCAAGGCCAAAAGTTTTAACCTTCAAAGAATTCCTTTTCGCTGCATGAGTATTCTATACTACCTTGAACATACCATGTTATTACTGAGTTTATAAAACACACAAAAAGAAGGGGCCAGAGGGAGGCACAGTGGAAAAAAAAAAGATGCAACTCCGCAAGGCTATCCCCACATTAGAAAGTCTTCTGTTCAAGTCCAGAGACCTCCCTCAGTACTTGAGGCACATCTTTGACCATAATCTGGGACTGGCTAAAGGCTAGAGGTGAGCTGTTGCATGGATACCCTACTGGGGTGTTGTCTCTCTAATGGAACAAATAAACACACACACACACAAATATAAGAGCTACATTAGCATAAAAACTACTTACTACAAGAATTCCTATTTTGAGGGAACCAGTGGATAGCGTAATGGCTATGTCGCTGGATTCCCACGTAGTCGACCGCGGTTCGTGTCCTGGGGCCGGTGGCTTAAAACTCACACCGGGCGTGTGTGCGTGCGTGCCCAAGATCCCGAGAGGAAAATGGAGGAGAAGGGATTGCGGCGTGGCCATCCCCCCTGGGGGGTGATTTCTCGCTTTCTGTCTCTATGTCTCTCTCTGTCTGTCTGGCGAGCGCACACGCCCTATAGTGAAAATTTCTCGAAAAAAAAAAAAGAAAAGAATTCCTATTTTGATAACCTGAAATGAGTATGCAAAACTTTAATTTTTTTTGTGTGTGTCATAGGGAGTATGCACTCATTAGAGAAAGACAGAAACAGAGGAAAACTGAAAAATCACACACCCCCCGGGGGGGGAGGGAGGCCACACTGCAATCCATTCTTCTCCATTCTCCTCTAAGGATTTTGCCCCCCACCTCCCCACCCCCATACACACACACACACACACACATCCAGCGTGAGTTTCACACCACCAAGTCTGGGGCTCAAACCACAGCTGGCCATGTGGGAGTCCAACACCTTAACCACACACCACCTGCTGGCTTTTAAAGATTTCATCTTAATAGACTACCTCATAATATACAATGTAAAAGTTGTGAGCCCAGTCTATAACTTTTTTAAGAGGTTTTTTTCTTTTTTGCTACGAGGCGTGTGTACTAGCTGGAGAGACAGAGAGGCAGAAAGTGAGCAGTCACTGCTCAGGAGAGACGACTACGCCACAATCTCTTCTCCTCCTTTCTCCTTTCGGGGTCTTGGGCACACACGCGCATGTCCCTGATATGAGTTTTAAGCTGACAGGTCCGGGTATCAAACCGCAGTTGACAACGTGGGAGTCCAGCAACGTAACCACTGCACCATCTGTTAGTACAGAAATAATCTTTTTAAAGATTTCTGCTGAAGAGCACATAAGGTAAAGTGAAAAACCCTCCCCACCCCTACACCTAGGAGTTTGGCCACACAGCAATCCCTTCTCCATCCTCATGATTCTTTTTTATTTTTGAGAGGTTTTTGCTATAGGGCGCGTGCGCTCGCCAGACACAGACAGACAGAAAGCGAGAAATCACCCCCCAGGGGGGATGGTCACGCCACAATCCCTTCTCCTCTCGGGATCTTGGGCACGCACGCACATGCGCCCGGCCTGAGTTCTAAGCCACAGGGTCCGGGACGCGAACCAGGGTTGACTACATGGGAATCCAGCGACACAGCTAACTGCTGGTTCCCAGGTTGTTTAAAAATCCTGAATCTTTTTTTTTTTTTAGAATCATTTATTTTTTATTTTAGTTATTCATAATCAGCCAGAGAAAGACACAAAGAGACAGAGAAAGTGAGAAAGCAAGCCATCAGGTCCGGGACTCAAACCGTAATCAGCTATGTGGGAGTGTCCAGTGCCCTAACCACCATGCTACCTGCTGGCCTCTCCATCCTCATGATTTCTGGCCCACATGCTCAAGTCACAGGGAGTGTTTTTCCGAGCTGCCAGGTTGCCACATGCAGGCCTTTATAATGAATGGTCTTTTCTAGCCAGGGACATACTTTCATTTCTGTGAAAGAATCACCAAAACCTTTGATATTGATCCTAAAACAATGAAATAATGTAGATAACATATATGACTTTGAGTTCAAGAGGAATAACGTAAAAAGGCTAATGAATATTATCTTGTAAGGATAAAACCAATCTCATCACAACTTTGATCACAGCTTTAAGTGTAACAAAGTTATTTACTGTTTGGGTTAAATAGGATTTGAGTGGTTTCTTTGTTTGTGGGTTTTGTTTTGTTTTGTTTTGTTTGGGGGGAGACCTGTTTCTGCCTTGCCAGAAAACAGAGAGAGAGAGAAAAAGAGAAAGTGGGAAATCACCCCCCCCACCAGGGGAAGAGAGAGAGACAGACAGAAAGTGAGAAATCACCCCCCAGGGGGATGGCCATGCCGCAATCCCTTATCCTCTGTTCTCCTCTCAGGATCTTAGGCATGTACGCACACATGCCCAGCATGAGTTTAAGCCACCAGGTCAGGGACTTGAACCATGGTCGACTACATGGGAGTCCAATGACATACCATTCCGCCAACTACTGTTCCCAAACAGGATTTGAGTTTTACATGAATAATATTTAGTTTTACAGGCAAATTCCACAGGGGAAAAACAAAACTGTTTATCTGCATTTGAAATTTTGATTTTTTTTAAGAGATTTTTTTTGCTATTTTTTACATGGCCTCACTGGAGAGACAAAGAGAGACAGAGAAAGAAAGCTAGAAATCAACCCCTAGGGGAAATGGCCATGCTACAATTCTTTCTCTTCCATTCTCCTCTCGGGATTTTGGGCATGCACACACACACACACACGCCTGACGTGAGTTTCAAGCTGCCTCGTCCGAGACTCAAACTGTGGTCAGCTACATGGAAGTCCAGCGACGTAACCATTATGCCATCTGCTGGTCCCTAAAATTCACTCTTAAAAAATTTATGATGAGGGACCAGCACATGGCACAATGGTTACATCACTGGACTCTCATGTAGTTGATCACGGTTCTAGTCCTAGGCCCAGAGTGGCTTGAAACTCATGCCAGACTTGTGTGCATGCATGCCCAAAATCCCAAGAGAAGAATGAAGGAGAAGGGACTGCAGCATGGCCGGGGGAGGAGGAGGTTGATTTCTTGCTTTCTGTCTCTTGCAGTCTCTCCAGCAAGCACATGCACCCTATAGCAAAAATCTCTACAAACAAACAAAAAATTATGATAAGAATGTTTACTTAAGGAAAATGTTAATGGCAAACATTTTGGAAATTAATTTTCTTATTTCGTAAAATTCACAAGAGGTAGGGGACGGCAGGCAGTGGGTTGTTGAGGGCGCTGCACTCCCACATAACAGCAGTTCAAGTCCTGGACCTGGCGACTTGTGCGTGTTCTCTCTCTCTCTCTCTCTCTCTCTCTCTAGTTCTGCTCTCCCTGGTCAAATTAAAATAAATAAATAAATAAATAATAAAATAATTCTTTAAAAAAATCACAAAAGGTTAAGGCTAGAAAAAAACTTTGAAAATATAATTAATCTTTCCTTTGGTACTCAATTTTTAGAGCACCAAGAGAAATTGGCTGCAAAAAATAACTTTAAGGAGTCATAGTACTTCTTAATGACATGCCAGAAGTATAGAAGGGACACAGATATCACAAAGGCTATTTTTTATGCAAAATTTTCATCTCACGAATGACAGCTGATGGACTGGAGAACAATTCTCCAATGTAGAAACCCAGAAGAGTCAGGACCAGCCCCAAGACAGCTACTCTAATCACTAATAACCTATCCTCTTCTTGATAGGCTAACCTAAAAGCTGAAGGAAAGCTGCATTATTTCAGAGAAAAGATCATTCTTTTTAAAGTTAACACTTACACCCTACGCAGTATCTGCAGGTTTTGCTGTTAGAGTTGGTATTTAAAGTAAATCTTACTGGTCTAGTGTGTTCCGCCTTATTTCTTGTGCACTCTATTTAGATATAATTTTCCAGAAAGACTATGGTTGGCTTCAAATTATAAATGTGGAATTAAAACAACAACAATCAACACAATGTGCATAGCACTTTTACTCATCTATTCTAAGAGCAAAATTTAAATGTGTCAATTAGCCCAATGGTTTACATTGTTATTCCTGTCACAAATAAAGAAATCTACATGTTAGGAAAGTAGTAATCAGATGCAACAACTAAGGGTACCTGAACCCGCATACAGAAAGCAGAAAATGACGTCACGAGCTGCAGATCCAAGTACACACACTAGCTGGAGGATGGCTGCCTGTGGTGCAGTCCACAGACGGCCAAACTGTGATGATAGACGTGTCCTGCCTGACATGTTCAGATCCCTAGCCCGGCTGACCTGAAACATACTGGGTACACAAACACGTGCCCAAGATTTTGCCAAGCTGGAGGGCAGGGGGAAGAGGATCATGGCATGGCCAGCCCTGATGGCGATACTTTTCTCCTCCCTCCATCAAATGCACATGCTGGTATCATGAATTCATTAAATAAATGAATAAATAAATAAAAAGGAAATGACAAGGCTTTAGGCAAAAATGGGACAAGTGAAACATACCAGGGACGGGGCAGTATAAATTAAACTACAAAAAAATGAAATAGAAGTTACCATTGCAGGGAACCAGCAGTTAGAGTAATGGCTATGTCGCCCCACGTAGTCAACTGCGGTTCAAGTCCCGGACCCGATGGCTTAAAACTCACGCCGGGCGCGCGCGCCCAAGATCCCAAGAGGAGAATGGAGGAGAAGGGATTGCGGCGTGACCATCCCCCGTGGGGGGTGATTTCTCGCTTTCTGTCTCTATGTCTCTGTCTGTCTGGCGAGCAAAAACCTCTCAAAAAAAAAAAAAAGAAAGAAGTTACCATTGCTTACAACTAACTGGAAGTCATTCTTGAAGTCATTCTTGCTTGAGAAAAATTGGTAAGGATTTCAAATATGCTTATCTTTAAAATGAGAATTAATAACCTTTCTTTTTTTTTTTTTAAAGAGAGTTTTGCTAAAGGGCGAATGCACTCACCAGGGAGACAGAAAGCAAGAAATCACCTCCCAGGAGAGATGGCTAGCTGCTGCAATCCCTTCTCCTCTATTCTCCTCTCAGGATTTTGTGCATGTATGCACATATGCCCGCCACTGGGTCCGGGACTCAAACCACAACTGACCAAGAGGGAGGCCTCCCAACAAAGAATAACCTTTTAAGCTTCTGCTAAAAGTAAGGGACTGAGAGTACTGAGATACAAAGACAATCACTACTCACTAGGAGTTTACAGCTATCTGTTAGGCTCAAATGTGAGGGGCTACTTACTTTTTTTTTGAGAGGTTTTTGCTATAGGGCACATGCACTCACCAGAGAGACAGACAGATAGAATGCAAGAAATCACCCCCCAGGGTGTACAGACATGATACAATCCCTTCTCCTCCATTCTCCTCTCGTGGGATCTTAGGCATGCATACACACGTGCTCAGTGTGAGTTTAAGCCACTGGATCTGGGACTCAAACCGCAGTTGACTACATGGGAGTCCAGCGACATAGCCCTTATGCCAACTGCTGGTCCCTGGGCTACTTACTAACAGTAAGATCTAAGAGTACCTGACCTTCGTACACATTTTTCCTCTGCTTAACAAGAGACAGTATTACTAACTTTAGGGTTTGGGTATTACAGACAACATAAACACAAGACTCTTAGAACCTTACTTGTACATGACAGGTATTATTTTATGAATTCCGATCAAATATAATGAAATGACTGAATCTGAAAGAAATGGGAAAGGGGAGTGTCCACCATCACGAACAAGAAAGGAAGAGGAAAATTAGGGACAGCTTATCATATTATTTTAGGAAGGCGGTAATAACAAAACCAGCAGTTTTGTATGGTATATATTCACAAGTCAAACATTAAACTCAAGTAGCTAGATGTCAGATTTAAATAGCTGTTATTTGTTACAGTACAGTGTAGCTTCATTTTTGGGAGAGAGATTTTTGGTATAGGGCTTGTGCGCTTGCCAGAGACAGAGACAGACAGACAGAAAGTGAAGAATCACACCCCGCCCTCGCAAAGGTGGATGGCCACTCCACAAGCTCTTCTCTGTTCTCCTCCTAGGAGAATGCCCAGCATGAGTCTGAAGACACCAGGTCTGGGACTCGAACTGCAGTCGCCCATGTGAGAGTCCAGTGACGTAATCTTCTGGTCCCAAAAGTGAAGTTTCTTAATTCATGCTTGAATTAAGGCAAACAGAAAGAAATTTGTTACCTTTCCTTACAGTTAATCAGAAAAATTCTGCAGAGAAATTAGGAGCATAAGAACCACTGAGTGTGGAGAAAAGACCTAAGTTAACTGAGAGCGAGGGCCTGACAGGCATTTAATTCAAATTAGGCATGTTAAAATAGTTTCAATGTGGGGGGGAACTATTACAATGTGATGACAGAATAATGTACAATATGTGAAAACAGTGTTTTTAAATTGTGTTTCTGTAACACTGGAAATCAATATGAGAAGTCTTCCAAAAGTTCACTGAAAATGAACTATTATGAAAAAGTTATGGGGCTGACCTGTGGCCTGGTAGTAAGGCAGCTGGTTCACACATACTGACTCTGGGTCAAGTCCTGGATTCTGTAGCTTGAGAAACACACCAGGTGTGTATGCCTGAAATCCTAAGAGGTGGGAGAGATGGAGGACAAGGAATTATAGTGTAAGCAAGCACCATATGGAGTGCTTGGGATCATGGCCTTTGGCAAATAAATAAAAGAAAAAGCTATGCAGATTTTATCCTTTTAAGTTTTTTTTCAATTGTCAAAGGGCACATAAGCTTGCCAGAGAAAGAGACACAAAGCACCCCTCCAATAGAGCATGGTCACACTGCAGTCCTATTTCCTCCACTTCTCCATCTCACCAGGATTTGGGTCATATGTGCCCACATGACTACGCATGTTTTTCAAGTCAATGGTGCAGAGGGTCAAACCATGACGGTTCATGTCAGAGCTGACTCCCGTGTTTAGCACTTAACTGCTAGGCTAAAGGGCCAACCCAGCCATGTACTCTTAGAAGTTCCCTCAAATTTAGATATAAGATTTAAAATGAATGGTAGAGTAAGGTATTTAAGGGTTCTATTCTGGGTTACCACATGTCAAGCAAAGTACTCTTTCATTTGATTTGTACAACCACCTTACAAAATTGGTGCTGGAAATAACCTTCTCACAGAGAAACTGTGGCATATAAGTTAAAATAAGTGCCAAGGCCACAAAGCTAACAGAAGACAGGCCAGCACTCAAATACAGGTTATACCCAAAGCCCCTGCTCATTATGACATCTCATGGCTGAAGAAATAAATAATAATATTTACACATTTTCCTTTAAAAAAGGGGGGGGGGAACCAAGCAGTTAGCATAATGGCTATGTCGCTGAACTCCCATGTAGTCAACTGCAGTTCGAGTCCCGGACCTGGTAGCTTAAACTCACGCCAGGCGCATGTGTGTGCGTGCCCAAGATCCAGAGAAGAGAAGGGAGGAGAAGGGACTGTGGCGTGGCCATACCTCCTAGGGGGTGATTTCTCGCTTTCTGTCTCTCTGTCTCTGTCTTTTGGCAAGCACATGTGCCCTGTAGCAAAACCTCTCCAAAAAAAAAAAAAAAAAGAGTCAGAGGACAACCAGGGACCCTCCAACCAGGTGCAACCTAAGACCTCCAGCTTAGGGAGGCCTGGGAGCTTCCGAGAAGACCAAGCTGCCCACTATTCCAGGATAGCCCCAGAGCCAGGCTGCAGCCTGGATTGGCGGGGGGCACTGAGAAGGGAGCCCCACCAGGCTCCAATTTCCTGAGCAGCAGGGTCATGCAGTCCTCACTGCATGCTACCGTCCAGTCCCTGCCAGAGTCTGTGGGCTTTGTGGACAGCTGCTGGCTCTCCTGGCTGCTTCTCCATCGCTGGGTACCTGAAGACCCTCCACTCAGAGCAAGGAGAGGAGTCTCAAACCTGTCACTTTCTCCGCCTGTCACTGTGCTTCTGTAGCTCCAAGACACCGGTTCAGATTTAGCCACACCTGGCACCCAAACAGGACTTGAAGGACCCTCCAAGGATTAACAGCCAGAAGTTCAGTACCCTACAGGAGGACACCCCTGAAACACTCAGACAAGAAACTATTTTAAATCTGAGGTGTGTCCTGGTGCGTTCAGGGACCAAGGTGACTAAAGTTATGCTCTAAACCTCATCTCCTAAACCCCCGAAACACTCAGACAAGCATGTTACAAAACACAGTAGAGGAGAGATTTTTGTCACAGAATAATCAGAAACCACCACAAAGGCAAAAGAAATAAGAGAAACCAAAAAACAAACAAACAAACAAAACAAACAAACAAACAAAAAAAAAACAACTCTCCCCTCAGTGAAAAAAACACTCCTTTATCATCCACAGACAGTACAGTGGGACTCGTGGAAATGTCTGAGAGAATTCAGAATATTTATAGTGACAAAATTAAACACGATGCAAGAGCTGGGAGACAATGAACTCCAGAAGATGCAGGAGAAAAGAGACAACAGGTTCCAGGAGGTGAGGAAATTCTTGAATGATCTGAAAGAAGAAATACACACCATAAAAAAAAAATCAAATGGAACTGTTAGACATGAAGGCTGCAATACAGGAAATCAAAACCTCCCTCCAAAAGTATTAAAAGCAGACTGGTCTATGCAGAAGATTGGATCTCAGAAGTTGAAGTAAAAATCTCAAACCAAAAAAACTGAGAAAATAACCAGAAAAAATGAGAATACTATACAAGAAATACTAGATACCATTAAGCACCCAAACATTCAGGAAATCAGTATCCCAGAAGGTGAAGAAACTTACAGGGGACTTGATAATCTATTCCATGAAATACTGGAAAAAAACTTTCCAAATCTAGAGAAGCATTCAAATATCCAGACCCAAGAGATACAAAGGACCCCAATAGAATCAACCCAAGAAGATCTTCTCCAAGGCACATCATAGCCAGACAGGCCAAATCCACAAGATACTAAAATTGGCAAGAGAAAATCGTCAGGTTACTTCCAAAGGTTATCCCATCAGGCTAACATCAGACCTCTCATGAAAAACAATATGCAAGGAAAGGTGAGAAAATATAGTCAAAGTGTTAAGTGAAAAACAGTTTCAACCAAGAATACTATACCCACAAGATTACCCTTCATAAGGAAAGAAAAGATAAAAGTATTCTCAGATAAACAAAACCTGAAAGAATTTACCAACACCAGTCTAGCTCTTCAAGAAGTTCTGAAAGGACTGCTTTACCAGGAAAACTAAAGACGCACATACAGAAGCACGAGAACACCACAACCAAGAAAACGGCCAACTTAATGCTAGGGACAAGAAATATCAATAATAATGTTGAATGTTAACTTCCAGGGTTTAAACAGAAATACTGAACCACAGTAACACTGCAAATTCAACAGAAGGAAGATTAATTACAGAAGACTGAACCTGGGAAATAGAATTTTATGACTTTTGAGTAAACATTACTCTTTTTCTTTACTATGTTTTGTTTTCCTAATTTAAGGATTTTGCTTTCTTTTGGGCTATTTATAGGTTTAACAATTTGTTAAAATGTTTTTTCTTCTTGGTTGTTTCTTTAAATGGGAACATATACTTTTCTTCCTTCTTGACCCTTCTGGAATTGAAAAATATTTGGGACTATTCTTATTTTGTGGCAGAATAGTTATCTGCCTAAGTTCTATAATACCTGTTGCCTTGAATCAGAAATTGGAAATACTCATTATTAGACAGGGCTTTGACTGGAATGTCTATCTGAAGAGTAAACCAAAAAACAATGAAACTAGGGAACCAGCAGTTAGCGTAATGCCTATGTCGCTGGACTCCCAAGTGGTTGACCGCGGTTAGCGTCCCAGACCTGGTGGCTTAAAACTCACGCTGGGCGCATGTGCATGCGTGCCCAAGATCCCTAGAGGAGAATGGAGGAGAAGCGATTGTGGCATGACCATCTCCCCTGAGGGGTGATTTCTCGCTTTCTGTCTCACTGTCTCTCTCTGTCTGGCGAGCGCACACGCCCTATAGCGAAAAACCTCTCCAAAAAAAAAAAAAAGAAACTAAATGTTTGTGGAAAAATGTAAAAATAAATAAATAAATGATGGGGGGTCAAAACATTAGGGAGTCATGACATAAGAATCTTGGGAGATTATGGAGGGTATCAGACGATTCTGATCCTTTGATATGTCCTTTAGGAAACCAGTTTAGCGGACAGGCAAATGACTACTGTAAAATATGCTAAATAAGTAGCAAGATCAAGAGTACTATTGTAAACATGAAGAAATGGTGACTAATTTTGCCCTCTGTAAATAGACAATGGCCAGTCACTTCTGATGCCGCTTCTTTCTTTTTTTTTTTGGAGAGGTTTTCACTGTAGGAGGCGTGTGCTCGCCAGACAGACAGAGAGAGACATAGAGACAGAAAGCGAGAAATCACCCCCCCAGGGGGGATGGTCACGCCGCAATCCCTTCTCCTCCATTCTCCTCTCGGGATCTTGGGCACGCATGCACATGCGCCTGGCGTGAGTTTTAAGCCACCGGGTCCGGGACGCGAACCACGGTCGACTACGTGGGCGTCCAGCGACATAGCCATTACGCCAACTGCTGGTTCCCCTGATGCCGCTTCTTCAAAGGATAAGAATCATAGCAAAGGCATGGAGGATGGGAGAATGGATCATTACAGAGGAATGCCAAGCAGTCACTAGGACTGAAACATGGAATCTAGGAAGGACATAGACCTGAAAATAATTCTCAACTGGACCAGTAAATGGGGTGGTGGTGAAGGCGCTGAACTCCCACATACCCAACAGTAGGTTTGAGGCCTAGATCTGGAGGCTTACTTTCTCACTTTCTCTCTCTCCCTCTGTCTTTCTCTGGTGAGAGCACATGCCCTACAGCAAATTATAAAACAGTAATAATAATAAAATTAATTACTTTAAAAAATAATAATTCTCAACTGTAGTATGAAAAGTCTCAAATAAAACTTTCAGATGTAAGACCTACAGATAAGGAGGCAGAAAGCTACCAAGGACAGAGATGAAGGTCTAATAACAACAGAAGATAAAAAGATGAGATGAGGGTCAAGAAACATGTAGGTGACAGAACTACATGATAAGAAAGAAACCAGGACTCTGGTTCTCAACTTCAGCACACATACAAACAGAAACACTAATCTAAAACATAGGGTTTTGGGTCAGCGCCATGGCACAGTAGTGGTCAAGAGAAGCTGGATCCCATGGCATCTGTGGTTCAAATCCCCAGCCCAGTCAGCCTGCAACAGGCCGGGAAAGTGAATGAGTGCCCAATGTGTAATGAGCTGAAGGATCAGAGAAAGCAGATCGGGATGAAAGCATACTAAGTGTAGAGTGCCCCCCTTTTTTTTTTCCCCTTCCTCTCTCTCACTCCACGTGTATATACTTGCTCTGGCAAGTGTTCTGACGAAGGTTAAGAAAAGTTATCTAAAACACATAAAGGCCAGTCCATGGCATGGTGGTTAAAATGCCTGGATCCCACATGGCCAACGGTATGGTTCGTTTCGGACCCAGCAGCTCAGGCTGGATACATGTGCCTGTGTGCCCAAAATCCTAAAAGACGGGTGTAATGGAAGAGGGGAGATTGTGGCCATTCCCCATGAGGAGGTGTTTTCTACTTCTCTCTTTTTTTCTCTCTCTAGTGACTATAGGAACCCTCAGATAAAATTAAAACAAAACAAAAGCACATAGAGAAAACTACATGTACTTTTTTTCCCCTGAGATTTTTGCTATAGAATGTGTGCACTCCCTGGAGAGAGACAGACAGACAGAGAGAAATCACCTCTCCTGGGGGCAATTGCCACACTGTAATCCCTTCTCCTCCATTCTTCTCTTGGGATTGTGGGCACATACACACACACATCCAGCGTGAGTTTCAAGCTGCCGGGACCAGGACTTGAACCAGCCATGTGGGAATCTAGTACCTGAACTACTTACTATGCCACCTGCTGGCCCCAAATACATATACATTCAATATCACATTACACACTGTTTAACAAACTCCACTAGAAATTATTCAGTTTTCTAGATGAGAGTACCACTGTTTAATTTTATTTACTATTGCGATTCAAACACCAAAATTACATATCAACTTGCAGATTCACATTAGGTATAAATACAAATCATTCTTGTACAATAATAAAGATAACCCCAACAACTGCAGTTTGTTGCCTATAGGTTATCAGTAATCTTATTCTAAAAATTTTTTAAATAATTATTTTATTTACAATTTACAATTATTCTTCTTTTTAATTTGACTAGAGAGAGAAAGAGAGAAAGCAAGCCATGAGGTCTGGAACTTGAACCATGGTTGGCCATGTGGGAGTCCAGCGCCTTAACCACCCACTGCCCACCTGGCAGTCACTAAAATTCTTAGTAAAATGGCTTCTATGGCCCAGCCTGGGTAGCACAGTCCACAGCATACAGAACTGCAGTGCTGGAAGTAACATGGCCAACTTCAAAGTTCAGGCCCCTCGGTCAGGAGAAAACATGCTAGGATCCCACAGGCACCCCAGGTGGTAAAGGAGCTGGAGATCTGGGAAAGGGGACCACTGCATTATGAAACCTGTCAAGGGTGCTTGCATCTCTCACTCTCATGTGCATTCACATGCTTTTGTTCAAAAAAAAAAAAAAAAGTTACTTATAAATATCCAGTCCCCCAAATGCTCTCCAAACAGTTTTATCCTAACAGGTTCCCCCTCATTAATAACTTGTACAATTTTTTTTCCATTTACATTTTACAGTTTTAAAAGTTATACTTTTGGGCTGGCTCTGTGGCCTGGTGGTTGAGACAGCCAAATTCCACATGACCGACCCTGCAGTTCAAGTTCCAGTTCTGACAGATTGAGAAGCACCAGGCATGGGTGCATGTGTGGCCAAAATCCCAAAGGGAGGGAAAGGGAGGAGATGGGGACTGCGGTGTGACCATCCGTTACAGGATGCTTTCTCTCCTTCCCTCTCTATCTGTTCCTCTGACGAGTGCATACACTGTAGCAAATTATACAAAGAGGAAAAAGGGAAAGGTGACCACTGATAAGACAGCCCCAAATAGACCAAACACTGTAAGATGATCAGTTTATTAGCCCAACCATTTAGAAAACACAAAACAACTCATTCCCTAATATAAATCCTTTCTTAGGTCACATGACTTGTGTAGTCTTCAAAATACTAACTGTTTAAGAGCGTATTTTCTTCTTCTTAAGGTCTCAAAAGTAATCAACCAGAGTGAGTAACACTTGGCTCACGGGTCAAAAATGGCTCACAGACCTGATTTCCCCCAAGTCTGCAACTCTGCTGGCTACCATAATTAGCCAGTCAGTGGGGGTAGGTCAGCTTATCACTAGCCTTTTTAGTACATCCTCTTAAAGATGTACTTTTATACCCACACAGGAATGAAGAAACGGAAGGGGAAAAGGAAGTAGACTATAGATAAGCTGTAAAATCTGATTCAACTCCAAAGTTTATGACTCTACCCTACATTAAATAGAGTACTTTCAAAATTCTGCATTATAAAGAACTAGTAACACCACTTACTAGGCATGTTAATCAGGAAAAGCCAAGTGCTACTGTGGGAAGGGGAAGGAATGATTATTAAATGCCTCACTCCCCCAGTGGACAGACAGATGCCTCCTGGGAAAGAATCCCTTTACTAAAACAAAGTACAAAGTACACTGTGCATTACAGCAAGGTGCTCCCTGTGGACAAAAACAATCACATGTTTGGTAAATGACCTTTAAGGCATATAGCCACACACAAGGCACAATTTTCAGAATATCCTCTTCAACGCAAGTTCTTGTCACTGCTGTGAACTCTGCCATAATAATGAGACTACAGAGGCTAATCTCTTTAACAGTTTTATATTAGGAAGTTAATGCCTGCCGTACAACAATAAAAATACGTCAGCATTATGAGCATCATGGACTGGTACAACCTTTCCCAAACAAACATGTAGTCGGTCATCTACAGTGTCACGTTTATGCTTAGGCTCAAGGAAAAGAGAGCTATGAAATGTAACCTGAAGCTGGGGAGACTGGACCTTTTAACACAGCGTACGTAATGCACTGTCAAACTTTTGTTTAAGAACGTGTATGTCACAGATATTATACCTAATACAGAAAACCTCAAAAACATTTTTTAAAAGTTTTTTTTTTTTAAAAGACATTATTTAGAGGAGCCAGCAGGAGGCGTGGTGGTTGAGGTGCAGATTCCCACATGGCTACCCATGGTTTGAGTAGCTAACCCAGCAGCTTGAAATATCACACTGTGTATGTGAATGTCCAAAATTCCAAGACAAGAGTGGAGAAAGGATTGTGCCATGGCCATTCCCCCCAGAGGGTGATTTCTCACTTTCCTTCTCTATGTCTAAGGTAAGCACACACACCCTATGGAAAAAGCTTAACAAAAAAATAAATAATAAACTAACAGAAAAAACAATTTAGAATGTCTTATTCTACAGACCAGTTTCCCACGTTTCTGCAAATAGCATTTTTGTTATTTTTACCCAAAATACGTATATTTTGCCCAAAGTTAAGTGCTAATTACTGCTTTATGTTAAGCCAAAACATCTACAAACCAATAGCCAAAGAAATATTAAAGGTGTTGTTACCAAATTTGAGTTGACTTTTTTCTTATTATTCATTTTGAATGTTTTTGGTTTACTTTCACTTTAGGGTGTTGTGCACTTGTGAAAGGCAGAAAGACAGAGATAGAGAAAGAAAGATAAATCACTCCCCAGAGGGGATGGCAATGCTGCAATCCCTTATCCATTCTCTTGGGATTTGGGGCATGCACACACACACATGCCTAGTGTGATTTTCAAACCACCATGTCCGGGACTCTTAACTGCGCTGTCAGCCATGTGGAATCCAGCATCTTAACCTCCATGCAACCTGCTGGCCCCAAGTTGATTTCTTAATACAGATCTCTGGGACCAGTCTACCAGAGTAAGGGCAGAGGGAAATTGAACTTTCTAAAAATCAAAATAATAACCAATTTTATTGCATGCACTCACAGAAGAGAGAGGGAGGAAGAAAGCACCCTCACCCTTCCACCTCCCTAGCCTGTCAAGATTCTGGGCACTGCCCTGCGTGATCTGGAAGCTGCAGGAGCCAGGAATCAGCCAGTCAGCTATGTGGGATCTGGCTTTCCGTGGCCAGCACGCATCTGCTATGCTAGCCCAGATGAACCAGTTTATTATTTCAGTGTTAGCTACGTCTGAGAAATGACTCTGGTATACACCACCATTTGGGTACCGTTAAACATCACTTATTCCTTCGCTATCTCTATAAGACTCTCCCACATTCCACAATTAAAAACTGCTACTCAAATCCTTAGAATCCAGCAGTCCCACTTCCAGGAATCTTCTAGGAATCTAATCTCAAGAAATATCTGCACAAGTATGCAAGGATGAACATCTACTTGAGATGGCTCCCTTCAGTCTGCAGTACTGGAAAGATGGAGAAGACCCGACTGTTCTCAGCAGAAGAACGGCCAATACGTACACTGTATCAATTCTATAGCATACTTAGAGGGCCTTAAAACCCAAATGGTAGATTGGTTGGGACCAGCAGTTAGCATAATGGCTATGTCACTGAACTCCCATGTAGTCGAGCACAGTTTGAGTTCCGGACCCGGCAGCTTAAACTCACACCAGGCTCAAGTGCGTGCGTGCCCAAGATCCCAAGAGAAGAATGGAGGAGAAGGGATTGCAACGTGGCCATCTCCCTGGGGGAGTGATTTCTCACTTTCTGTCTCTCTGTCTCTGTCTTTCTGGGAAGCATACACGCCCTATAGCAAAAACCTCTCCGAAAAAAAAAAAGGTAGATTGGTGCATACTACACTGGAACCCAAAAGTAGAACACTGTTAATTCTTCCATTTTTAGATCTATTTGACATTTGTCACTAATCCTTGTCATGATGGAGCTTACACTTAATTGAGAAATCGGGAAGAAAAAAATACCTGCACACTGTGTTAAGTACCATAAGGAATGAACAAGAGAAAAATAGGAAGGAGTAGAGAATAACAGAAAGAGGGAAAGAAAAAGCTATCTGAAGGGATATTATAAACTGAGAACCAAAGGATAAAAAGGAAACAGTAGTCAGATGGGTATTATCAAGAAAAACAAAACAAAAATTCTGGCCAGGATGTGGATAATTACATTGTTCATAGGAATGTAAATCAACACAGTCATTATGGAAAACAGTATAGAAGTTCCCAAGAAAACTAAACATAGAACTGCTATATGATCCAGCAATCCCACTACTAGGCAAATATCCAAGGAAAAGAAATCAGCATGCCACAGAGATATCTGCACCCCAATGTTTACTGCAGCACTCTTCACAGTGGCCAAGCTATAGAGTCAATCTAAGTGTCCATCAAGAAACAAATGGACACACACACTCACTCACTCTCTCTCAGGTAGTTCAAAAAGCTGGTGAAAAAAATGGAAAAATGTATGAGTTCATTTTGGTGCACAAAAATATTGAAATCCACGCTGTTTTTAATAATACATATTTTCCACAAGCTTTCTGAGACTCCTATAAATACACAAAGGGATACTATTCAGCCATTAAAAATAATGAAGTCCTGTCATTTGAGGCAACATGGGACATACTGGAGGACAGTATAAGTGAATTGTAAGACAGGCACAGAGGAGAAAAATCTCAAGTTTTCACTCATATGTGGAAAGTAAACCAGATGACCTCACAGAAGTAGAAAATAGAATAGTAATAACTGGAGGTTAAGAAGAGTGAGGAGATGTTGGTTGAGATATAAAACTACAGTTACATCAGAGAAATAAGTTCTAGAACACAATAGAGCAACTATAGTCAACAATAATTTACCGCATTTAAAAATGATAAAAAGACGAATGTTCTCAACACAAATAATTAATGTTTGAGATGATGAATATGCTAATTATCTTGATGATTACATATTGTATTCATAAACTTTAAAAATTACACTGTAGCCCATAATTATGTACAAATACTATGCACAATTGAAAGTAAATTAAAAAAAAAAAAGAAAGAAAGAGGGAATGTATTCATATATACACAGAAAGAGTTTGGAAAAATACACCTAAATGTCAACAGTCGTGGGGACAGAAAAGTGGTAAAGAGTCACTGTGTCTTGAGTCACTCTGAAGCCTGGTTTCACCACTTCAAACTGTGCTGGAGAAGTTCCTTAACTAAGTCTTAGTTTGCTCATCTCTTAAATGGAGTTAACAGCTACACCTCAAATAAGTCATGAAAACCATTTGAAAGTAAAACACTTAGAAAACAGTAAATTAATTGCAAGGGGAAAATGAGGAAAGATGGAACCTACATATTGTTTGGTTTTTTAATTTATTTATTACCATGTGGGAGTCCAGCATCTTAATCATCACAACCAACTGCACGCACCCCTACATACTGCTATAAGCAACAAATCGGAAGCCCAGCAGGTGGCATGGTGGTGAAGGTGCTAGATACTCCCACAAGGCTGACCATGGTCCAAATCCTGGACCTGATGGTGTTTCCTCACTTTTTCTCCCTCTTCTCTCTCTCCCTCTTTCTGTATGTGTGTCTGGTCAAAATAAATGAATGAATAAAATTAAAATAACTATTTTTAAAAAGAGAGAGATAAATCGGGGCCGGCAAGTGGCGTGGTGGTTAAGGGCACTGGACTACCTCATGGCTGACTGTGGTTCAAGACCCAGACCTGGAGACCTGCTTTCACTTTCTCCCTGTCTCTGTGTGTATGTGTCTTTCTCTGAAAATATTTTTAAAAATAATAATAATCGGGAATCAGCAGTTAGCATAATGGCTATGTCGCTGGACTCCCATGTAGTCGACCGCAGTTCGCGCCCCCGACCCAGTGGCTTAAAACTCACGCAGGGTGCGTGTGCGTGCGTGCCCAAGATCCCGAGAGGAGAATGGAGAAGGGATTGCGGCGTGACCATCCCCCCTGGGGGGGTGATTTCTCGCTGTCTCTCTCTCTCTGTCTGGCGAGTGCACATGCCCTATAGCGAAAACCTCTCCAAAAATAATAATAATAGTAATAATAAAGTTAAATATAATAATTCTTAAAATAAAAAAAGATTGAGAAATCAAAATCTACGAATGGACAAAGAGGGAATCTGCACACTGACTAGGTATTTGATTTGGCTATCAAGAAAGTCACTACACATTTTCGCATAGGAAAATTCATCATGACCTTCCTGACAACCTAGCAGATAACAAGTTGTTGTCTTTTTTTGTTTTTATGATAGTACATGCACATGTTTGTGTGTGAGAGAAAAGAGAGGACCCTCCACAGGGTCCTGTCACACTGTGGTCTCCTTTCCCTAGTTCTCCTGCAACTCAGGATCCTGGATGCCTGTGCTCATGCCTGGCATGTTTTTAAACCAACCCAGGGATCCAAACCCATGTGTGGCCCTCAGTGCAGGGCACTTGTGTTCTCACGGCACCACGGCAGCTTGCCCACAGAACTGTGTGACGGCACACCATCTACTGGAAATCTCTGTGCCTTCAGCTCAATTTTGCCATGACCTTAAAAAAACACCTGCTCTATTTCTAAAATAAGAATGCTAGAGATAAAAGGGGTACCTTCATAATGGAAAAAGGTTTACTTCAAGTAGACAGTAATTCTTTGGCCAGCCCTGTAGTCGTTAAGAAAGACTAGTGGTTAAGGGAGGTGAATAAGACACAGCCAACTGCAGTTCAAATCCTGGTAGCTTGGAAAAAACACCAAGCACATTTGCAGTGTGTGCCCCAAATCCCAAGAGAATGCAGAAATGGAGAAGGGACTGTGTGGCATGACCACCCCCTACTGCGAGAGGTGTTCCCCTTTTCCTTCCCTGGAAAACCAAGTGCCCTCAGGCAATTTTAATAAAGTTCCTGGGACCAGCTGGTGGTGTGGTGGTTGAAGGCACTGCACTCCCACATGGCTGACTGCAGTTCCAGTCTCGTGGCTTGCTTTCTCACTTTCCCTCTCTCTCTCTCTCTCTCTCTCTCTCTCTCTCTCTCTCTGTCTCTTTCAGGTCAAATTGGAAAATAATAAAAATAGTAATAAATAAAGGTAAATGAAATAATTTTTTAAAAAGTTCGTAATTCTAAATTTATACAAGCTTAATTCATTAGGTCATTAAAGAAGTCATGACACATTTTTGCACTGAAAAACATTAAAAAGTCGTGACTTACAGTTAACTGTCTCTAAGGCCCCCATTGCCTGATTCCAACCTTAAGGATTAGATTAGATACACAGGATAATCATTTCAAGTACCAGTGCTGGGAAGGCCAGTCAGGTGTGGTGGTTACGGCGACTTGATCCCAGAGAGCTGGCCAAGTGTACAAGTCCCAGACTCAGTGGCTTGAAAAACATGCCAGGTATATGTATGTATGTGCACCCAAAATCTGGAGAGGAGAATGGAGCAGGAAGGACTATGGTGTGGCCACCCCCGCCCCCCGAGACAAGTGATTTCCCACCTTCCCTCTCTGTCTCTCTCCATGAGTACATACACCCAATAGCAAAAACTAGGGGGAAAAAAACAGTGCTAGGTAACCTAGTGTCCAATTAATGTCTACATTACTTATTCTTAAAAATTTTTAAAGAATTATTTTACTTATTATTATTTTAATGTGCTATAGGGCATATGTGCTTACCAGAGACAGAGAAGGAAAAAGAGAGAGATGGAAAGTAAGAAATCAAGCCACCAGGTCCAGGACCCAAACCGCAGTCAGCCATATGGGAGTTCAATGCCTTAACCACCACACCACCTGTTGCACCTGCTGGCCCCAATGTTTTCATTTTTTAAAAACCTACTTTATTACATATGCCTCCAAGTTGAGATGGATGCTCTTGTAAACCTGAGTTATTCATAAAGTATCTCATTAACAAAGACAAAGCTATTAAGCAATGGCACAGAGTAGGCACAAAGAGTTCCATAGGTGTCTATTTAACCCTAACCATGCCAGAACTATAGTAAGAACAAGCATTACTCACATTTAACAAAGGAAAGACTCAAAGACTCATCTGTACTCAAGTATCTAAGCTTAAAATTAGATTACAATTCTGGTATGCTCTCAGGCCGCTTTTCTTATACAACTGACCTTTAAAAGGACAAATTCCTATCTGCCAAACCCTGTTTAAGACTTTCCATTGTACTATGCTACACATATATACCATTATAAAGTAGTAATGCATTTAGTATCAGGAAAAGATTCTTTTCTAAAAATTGTACCACATAGCATGCTGAATACACTAAACACAATATCAAGAAATCACATGGGGGGAACCAGCAGTTAGCGTAATGTCTATGTCGCTGGACTCCCATGTTGTCGACCGGGGTTCACGTCCCGGACCCGGTGGCTTAAAATTCACGCCGGGGGAATCAGCAGTTAGCATAATGGCTATGTCGCTGGACTCCCACGTAGTCAACCGCGGTTCGCGTCCCGGACCCGGTGGCTTAAAACTCACGCCGGGCACGTGTGCATGCGTGCCCAAGATCCCGAGAGGAGAATGGAGAAGGGATTGCGGCGTGACCATCCCCCCTGGGGGGTGATTTCTCGCTTTTTGTCTCTATGTCTCTCTCTCTCTCTGTCTGGCGAGCGCACACGCCCTACAGTGAAAAACCTCTCAAAACAAACAAACAAACAAAAAAACTCACGCCGGGTGTGTGTGCGTGTGTGCCCAAGATCCCAAGAGGAGAATGGAGGAGAAGGAATTGCGGTGAGACCATCCCCCCTGGGGGGTGATTTCTCACTTTCTGTCTCTCTGTCTATCTCTGTCTGTCCGGCGAGTGCATGTGCCCTATAGTGAAAAACCTCCAAAAAAAAAAAAAAGAAAAGAAAAGAAATCATATGGGTGGGCCTTTGATGCAGTGGGTAAGGGCGCTGCATTGAAAGTCAGGTCCCATATGACCAACCAGTTTGAATCCCATGGTCTGAAAAACACACTGGGCCCAAAATCCTGATGGGACTGAGAAACGCAGGGGAAAAGTGTGATATAACAATGTCCCCGGGGTGCTCTCTCTCTCTCCCACCAGAGTAAGCACCTTTTTTTCCCCATTCTTTTTCTTATTCTTTATCAAGAGAAAATTAAAAATAGTAGGAAAGCAAGAAAAAGAGGGCTGGAAGCCACACGTGAGAAGTCTCACAATGGGGATCATCCTCGTGTGCCTGAGCTCCAGGCTAGCTCAGGCTGAGGGTAGACTATGTCGTAAAACTTGTTGGTGGGTGTCTGTCTCTCGCTTTAGGGAAAAATACATAAAAATAAATAAATTTTAAAGACGATGACTGGGGGCCAGCAAATAGCAGAGTGGTTAAGGCACTGAACTCCCACATGACCAACTGCGGTTCAAGTCCTGAACCTAAAGCTTGAAACTCACGCTGGGTGCATGTGCAAGCATGCCCAATATCCTAGGAGGAGATGGAGAAGGGATTGCTGCATGGCCATTCCCTCTGAGGAGTGATTTCTCATTTTCCCTCTTACTGTCTGTCTCTCAGGCAAGCACATATGCCCTGTGGCAAAAACGTTTAAAAAAAAAAAAGGTTGAACAAAGCCATTGCTCTCAATTCTTATGCTCAATCACTTCTTATGCACAAGGAATAGAAAAATTAGAATGAATTGGAGGAAGAAACTAAAACAGAAGGTACTGCCACACCGCCAAAATGTAAAAAGAGGACACTGAAGTTTGTCTCTGAGGCAGATGAGGAATCACAAAAGCATGCATGAGCTAGAAGTGACAAAGACTACAACCTGTGCTATGCTGTGCGGAGACATCAGCTGGCCTTGGCCTTTCTGCAGAGGCGACTGAAGGTGAGGTGGACCAGGGTGGTGATGTGAGAATCCCTGGTGAGATGCCCGCAAGGTCTCTAAGAATGCTGGGAGGCTCAGACCAGTGAAAACTAAACTGTAAACAAATCACCAGAGTAAAAGCTGACTGATTACTACTGTAAGTACTATTACAGAAAAGCAACCCAACCCCAGGGGGAGGTAATTCAGCTCTCAGGGGTGGAAATACAAAAACTCTAATGGATTAAAAGATGTTTGTTCAGGAAAGAAAGGCTATGGTCTAAAACGGGAGGCCAACGGTATGGTCTACACAGAGAACTCCAGAAACACACAGAAGCGTGAAATACAGAACAGGAAAAGGCTGGTATTGGGTCTGAAGAAAGCCTGAAAATACCTCAGGAGCTGAAGTAAAACAACCCAAATACATAATTCACACCTACACTCTTCCATGCAAATGGCATACCAAATATGGAAAGGTCTAATAGGTCTTTTAAAACAACATATTCCCATGTAAGCCTATAAATAATAAAGTAGATGAAGTTCTTAAGAACCTATTACATTTAACTTTTACCTATTAGCTGAACTTCTACAACCTTGGAACTTCAAAAAAATCTGGTAAATTGCTCCCTGACAAATAAAGCTATGATTCTGAGTTTAGTTCAGAGGTGAATTTTAACACTTCCTAAGAATGTTTTGCTACCCAGGCTTCTTGAAGTGACACTGTCACGGCTAATGAGTAAGCAGATTTTCTAGTTAACAGGATGCTTAAATTCAAGTAACCATAATTTAAGTAGAAATAAGCCAAAATGCCAAAACTGGGTAAACCCTCCTAGGAAAAATTAAGATGACAGGTAAGTTTCCATGTGTGGTCCTAGTACTACACAATAAGTAAGATTTTTAACTAAGAAGATGATATATCACAACAGAAATGTCTATTTTAAAACTTATCCTAAAAGTTGATAGAATCTGGGATCAGGGGCCAGCAGATGGGTTACATCGCTGGACTCCACATGGCCAACTGTGGTTTGAGTTGCAGACCCTGTGGTTTGAAACTCACTCCGGGTGCATGTGCATGTGTGCCCAAGACCCCAGGATGACAGTGGAAGAGACCTTCTGTCTGTCTCTCTTTGGTTAATGCACACAACCCTAAGGCAAAAATCTCTATTAAAAAAAAAAGAAGTTAATAGAATCCAGTGAGCACAGGGTTTCTTTTGGGAGTGACAAAAATGTTCTGAAATTAAATAGTATGATGTAGTTTCAAAATTCTGTGAATATATTAAAAATACCATATTGTTTAAATAATTGTATGGCATGTGAGTTATGGCTAAATAAAGATGTTTTCAAAAATTCTATTTCACTCTGAAAATGTTTCCTGTCTCCAAATGTATGGCACAAATAAGGAAAACCTTAAATCTGTTGCTTTAAAATCCTCAATTTTGCCAACAAATCAAGTGTGACAAGCCAGACCCTTCTCCCAACAAGTATAGGGTGGTACTATACATGTTATTTTAAACACAACTGTCATCTATAAAAGTGAAAAAGCAGAACCAGCAGATGGTATAACCATTACATCGCTGGGCTCCCATGTACTTGATCGTGGTTCCAATCTTGGACCTGGTGGCTTAAAATTCACATGAGGTGCATGTGTGTGTGTGCCCAAAATCCTGAGAGGAGAAGAGACTGCGGCATGGCCATCCCCCACCCCAGGGGTGGTGGTGGTGGTTTCTCACTTTCTGTCTCTGGTGAGCACATGTGCCCTATAGGAAAAATTTCTCTTAAAAAAAAAAAAAGGTGGAAAAAGCTCCCAAATACAATACAATGCATTTGTAATACAGGTACGAAACCTCTTGATAATTAGATTTCCTTACTACCTATACCATATCTTTCTATTCTCTACTCTAAGAAAGTAACGATGCCCTTTACTCTTCACAGTCTTTACATTGGTTAGAAAATAAATAGCTTGTGGGGCCAGCAGGTTGCGTGGTAGTTGGGGCACTGGACTTCCACATGGCCAACCATGGGTTCGAGTCCCAGACCTGGTAGCTTGCTTTGTCACTTTCTGTCTGCTGAATTAAATCATCATAATTAATAAAATGAAATAATTCTAAAAAAAGAAAATAGCTTGTTTCCCACAGTGCAACTAAATATAAAAATATGGACCAGAAGTATTTACAGAAACATGTTACTGGTATATTCCACAATAACTAGTGTTACAGGTAATTAAACACTGGAAATTTTTCTATGACAAATAAGCTAAAAAAAAAAAAGAAAGAAAGAAAAAAGAAACAGTTGGGACCAACAGTTAGCGTAATGGCTATGTCGCTGGACTCCCACGTAGTGAACCGCGGCTCGAGTCCCCGACCCGGTGACTTAAACTCACGCCAGGCGCATGTGCGTGCGTGCCCAAGATCCGTGCGGTGCGTGCCCAAGATCCTGAGAGGAGAATGGAGGAGAAGGGATTGCAGTGTGGCCATCCCCGGGGTGGGGTGGGGTGGTGATTTCTCACTTTCTGTCGAGTGCACACGCCCTACAGCAAAAACCTAAAAACCTCTCCAAAAAAACGGAGAGAAAAAAAAACAGTAATTATGGGCCAGCCCCTGGAATCATAGTTGAGAACTGGATCGATCCTACAAGGTTTGAATCCTGGCTCTGGCAGCTTGAGAATCACACCAGGGGCTAGTGCGCACATTCCACACATCCCAGTAGAAATGGAGAACAAGATTGCAGCACAATCATGCTCCACTACGGGGTGCTTTCTTCCTCCTCTCTGTGTCTGTCTTGTTCTCTACCAAGAAAATTAATAAGCAGCAATAATAATTAAATTCATCTTGGATAATATCTCATCTGTCTGCTGCAAGTTTTTCTAGGACTCACAAACCCTGTGATCCAAAAGGAGTACTAGACTGGTTCACCTTTTAACAAAATCTAAAGTTTCAAAACAAATATAACCCAAATCTTAGGAGTAGATAATCAGGACAGACACATAAACCAGAAAAATGTACTTAAATGCCTGGAGTCCAACTATACAAACGGCACTGATGTGTCTTTTTAAATTTTTTCTCAAGAGTACCTCCTTATTCTCCCATGGGAGAGACAGACAGACAGATACCGCCAACAGGATCTTCATGCCATGACTCACCCCACCCAGCCCAGCCAGCATGGACTCCAGGAATTGGCACACAAAGGGGGATGCCAGGGTGCAAAGCCAAGACTTTCCCATATGGGTCCCGTTGTGTCACCACTCCATCACCATCTGGCCCTTGATGTGCCTCATAAGCCAGCAATATGGCTTTAAGAAAACTTTTTTAAGCTTTTAACTTTATTTATTATTATTGTCCAGTTTTGATCAGAGAGAGACAGAAAGAGAGAGAAGGAAAGTGAGAAAGCAAGCTACCAGGTCTGGGTCTTGAACCACAGTCAGGCATATGGGAGTCCAGCACCTTTAAGCACCATCCCACCTGCCGGCCCTGTTTTAAGAAAACTTTTTAAATGAAATGTGGTTAACCGTCCAGTTAACACAAAAGTGCAACTAATGACAGCAACAAATTTTTTCAGCATTTTCATTATTCAGGCTTGCTTCAATTATAAATCAACCCACTTTTTAAAAAAAATTTTAATTGGGAACCAGCAGTTAGTGTAATGGCTATGTCGCTGGACTCCCACGTAGTCGACAGCGGTTCGCGTCCTGGACCCGGTGGTTTAAAACTCATGCCAAGCGCGTGTGCGTGCGTGCCCACGATCCCGAGAGGAGAATGGAGGAGAAGGGATTGAGGCGTGACCATCCCCCCTGGGGAGTGATTTCTCGCTTTCTGTCTCTCTGTCTGTCTGGCGAGCGCACACGTCCTATAGCAAAAACCTCTCCCAAAAAAAAGAAAAGAAAAAACAATTTTTAATTTATGAATTATTTCTGTTTGTTTATTTATTTATTTTTTAGACTTGATCAGAGAGGGACAGAGCAAGAGCAAGAAAGAGTGAGAGCAAGTGAGACAGCAAGCCACCAGGTCTGGGACTGCAAGTCAACTCACTTTTTTTTTTTTTTTCTCTTTTTTGGGGGGATTTTTTCTT
>NW_006159525.1:7471159-7490856 GCF_000334495.1 Tupaia belangeri chinensis | reverse complement strand
TTTTTGCTATAAGGCACGTGCGCTCGCCAGATAGAGAGAGAGAGACATAGAGATAGAAAGCAAGAAATCACCCCCCAGGGGCGATGGTCACGCCGCAATCCCTTCTCCTCCATTCTCCTCTCGGGATCTTGGGCACGCACGCACACATGCCCGGCGTGAGTTTTAAGCCACCCGGTCCAGGACGCGAACCGTGGTCGACTACGTGGGAGTCCAGTGACATAGCCATTACGCTAACTGCTGGTTCCCCAAGTCAACTCACTTTTAAAAATAAAAGAAAGAATGCTTGATTGGAAAAAAAAAAAAAAAAAAAGACTGCCTTTAAGTTAAAGAAAAAAAGGGGAGTGGTGGTTTAAACTCCACAGAGATTTTGATTCATGTCCTTAGATTATAATTCTTAAAATAATTATTTGTATATATCCTATAAAGATGTAAAACAATTATCTCTGCCCCTGGCTTAAAAACTATTTCAGATATACCCCTACTAATAAAAATGCAAGATGGGAAACTAGCACTAGCCATCTATACCCATCCAACAAGGAAAAAATATCTCATTTGTACAGCAATTTGAAGCAGTAATTTTACATAAATTTTCTCACTTAAGGACTGGCTGCTGGTATGGCGGTTAAGGCAGCTAGATTCCACATGGCCAACTATGTGGTTTGAGTACCAGCCAAGTGGTTCATAAAACATGCTGGGTACATGTGAATATATGCCCAAAACTCCAGGAGGAGAGTAGAGGACATGGGATTGTGGTGTGGTCACACTCCAGGGAGTGTTTTCTTACCCTCACTTTATATGTCATGTGAGCACCCGAGCCCTACAGCAAAAACTAACACTGCCCCCACTTAAGTCTTCGAATCAGTTACATTTTCAGAGGGAGCAGGGGTGGTGAGGAGACACTCAGTTACTTATTTAGTTAACGATTATTTACTGATTACCCTATTTCACAGGATTTAGGGACTGGGAGAAAATGATCACTATCAATCTTTACCCTGAAGGAACATACTTCCGACCAGGAGCAGCAAACAGCAAATATCAGACAATACAGTGCGAGAAACTAGACAGTGGAAAGACAATACACGAGGGGGGGGCTCACAGGCAGCAAAATGTACAAGACCACAATCCCTGCCCAAATTCCATCAACCTCATCCCTCTTCCGTGCTCAAAGAGATCTATCTGCCTTAAACGTACGAATCCCATTAACTTTTAGTCTCCTAACCCTCAGGTATGAGTCACGACTGCACCAAACTAGTATTTTTTTTTCTTCAGATTCATTATTAAAGGCTTGAAATCAATTTAGACCACTGGTTCAAAACCAGAAGTTCACGTACTTGGAGCAGGAGAAATCATTTCACTAACTTCTAGTCAAAATTTGACATTTCCTTCGAGTATGAATAGGCAAAAAGACACAGCCGTATTAGCAGTACCTTTAACTCTGTACCAGGACAAATCACAGACATTTTCTTAACACATTCTAATTGTTGCACATATCTCAAAATATCATTTATACTCACCATGCTTTGAATAACTGCAAGATCACATCACTGAAAGAGCTAATAACAGGGCCAGCAGGGGGTGTAGTGGTTAAGGCACTGGGCTCCCAACATGGCTCACCATGGTTCGAGTCCTGGACCTGATGGCTTGCTTTCTTCCTTTTTATTTTATTTTTTTGAGATGTTTTTGCTATAGGGCGCATACGCTCACCAGAAAGACAGGCACAGACAAAGAGACAGAAAGGGAGAAATCACCCCCTAGGGGAGATGGCCACACCACAATCCCTTCTCCTCCATTCTCCTCTCGGGATCTTGGTCACGCGCACACACACATGCCTGGTGTGAGTTTAAGCCACCGGATCCTGGTCTTGAACCGCTGTTCTACAGCAAAAACTAACACTGCCCCCACTTAAGTCTTCGAATCAGTTACATTTTCAGAGGGAGCAGGGGTGGTGAGGAGACACTCAGTTACTTATTTAGTTAACGATTATTTACTGATTACCCTATTTCACAGGATTTAGGGACTGGGAGAAAATGATCACTATCAATCTTTACCCTGAAGGAACATACTTCCGACCAGGAGCAGCAAACAGCAAATATCAGACAATACAGTGCGAGAAACTAGACAGTGGAAAGACAATACACGAGGGGGGGGCTCACAGGCAGCAAAATGTACAAGACCACAATCCCTGCCCAAATTCCATCAACCTCATCCCTCTTCCGTGCTCAAAGAGATCTATCTGCCTTAAACGTACGAATCCCATTAACTTTTAGTCTCCTAACCCTCAGGTATGAGTCACGACTGCACCAAACTAGTATTTTTTTTTCTTCAGATTCATTATTAAAGGCTTGAAATCAATTTAGACCACTGGTTCAAAACCAGAAGTTCACGTACTTGGAGCAGGAGAAATCATTTCACTAACTTCTAGTCAAAATTTGACATTTCCTTCGAGTATGAATAGGCAAAAAGACACAGCCGTATTAGCAGTACCTTTAACTCTGTACCAGGACAAATCACAGACATTTTCTTAACACATTCTAATTGTTGCACATATCTCAAAATATCATTTATACTCACCATGCTTTGAATAACTGCAAGATCACATCACTGAAAGAGCTAATAACAGGGCCAGCAGGGGGTGTAGTGGTTAAGGCACTGGGCTCCCAACATGGCTCACCATGGTTCGAGTCCTGGACCTGATGGCTTGCTTTCTTCCTTTTTATTTTATTTTTTTGAGATGTTTTTGCTATAGGGCGCATACGCTCACCAGAAAGACAGGCACAGACAAAGAGACAGAAAGGGAGAAATCACCCCCTAGGGGAGATGGCCACACCACAATCCCTTCTCCTCCATTCTCCTCTCGGGATCTTGGTCACGCGCACACACACATGCCTGGTGTGAGTTTAAGCCACCGGATCCTGGTCTTGAACCGCTGTTGACTACATGGGAGTCCAGCGACATAGCCAATATGCCAACTGCTGGTCCCACTTTCTGCCTTTCTCACTTTGCCTTCTCTCTCTCCCTTGTGAAATTAAAAAATAACCACAACAAGTAAAATTAGATAAATAATTTTTATTTCTTAAAAAGCAAAATGCTAATAAACATACTAGGGACCAGCAAGGCAACGTGGTGTTTAACATGCTGGACACTCCCACCTGGCTGACTATGGTTCAAGTCCCGGATCTGGCAGCTTGCTTTCTCAACCTCCCTGATCCCCCTGTCTCTCTGGGCAAATTTAAACAAATGAATGAATAAATAAAATTAAATAATCCTTTAAAAAATATATTACAGGGCCAGCAGGTTGACCACGGTTTCAAGTCTCGGACCTAGGGGCTTTCTCAGTTTCTTTTCTAAATTTCTTTTTTATTTTTTTAAATTATTTTATTTAACTTTATTTACCCATTTTTTATTCTACCAGAGAGAGACTGTGTGTGTGTGTGTGTGTGTGTGTGTGTGTGTGAGAGAGAGAGAGAGAGAGAGACAGACAGACAGACAGACAAGACAGACAGAAAGCAAGCCGTCAGGTCTGGTACTTGGACTGCAGCCGACCATGTGTGAGTCCAGCACCCTCAGCCACCACGCCACCAGCCGGCCCCCGCTTTCTCACTTTCTTTCTCTCTTTTATTCTGTCCCTCTCTGGTCAAATTAAAATAA
This sequence comes from Tupaia belangeri chinensis, assembly GCF_000334495.1. NCBI lineage: Eukaryota > Metazoa > Chordata > Mammalia > Scandentia > Tupaiidae > Tupaia > Tupaia belangeri. Next base: position 7,487,208 of record NW_006159525.1, on the reverse strand, counting down.
ATAAATAAAAATAAATAAAATGGCTCTCTTTAAAGACAAAAAAAAAAATTACACTTCCATGAACAAGTTTAATACTTTGAAAGTTAAATTTCAACATTTTGAAAAATTTGGATTTTTTAAACTAATTTATTTATTTAGCCAGAGGGTATAGTTCAAAGGCCACAGTGGGTTTTTCTTCCTTCTTTTTTTTCACTTTTAGGGTTTGTGCATTTGCCAGAGGGGTTGGAGGTGCCCTGGGGGGTCAGCTACCGCAACCCCTTCTCCATTCTCCTCTTGGGATTCGGGGCACACAGGTACACATGCCTCGTGTCACTCTCAAGCTGCCAGATCTAGGACTCTGAACCATGGTTAGCCATGCAAGAATCCAAAGCCTTAATTAACCACCATGCTATCTGCTGGCCCTGATATATACATGTATTTTTTAATCTTACGCATTTATTTCATGTCTTAAAAATCTTTTCTAGGGACCAGTGGTGGTTAGCGTCATGGCTATGTCATTGGACTCCCTCGTAGTCGACCGCGGTTCGCATCCCGGATGTGGTGGCTTAAAACTCACGCAGGGCGCGTGTGCGTGCGTGCCCGCCCAAGATCCCGAGAGGAGAATGGAGAAGGGATTGCAGCGTGGCCATTCCCCCTGGGGGGTGATTTCTTGCTTTCTGCTCTCTGTCTCTGTCTGTCTGGCGAGCGCACGTGCCTTCTAGCAAAAACCTCTCCCCCCCAAAAAAAATTGTTCTAAGGCATCCACAAGCTTCAGACTATAAAAGGGTCAGCATTACAAAAAAAAATTAGGAACCCCTGGACTTAAACAGTCCTAACTAGGATGGTCCTGGTAACCTAGTCATTAAGGGAGAAAGATCTCACATGACAAACCACACAGTTTGAACCCTGGCCCTAACAGCTTAAAAAATATACCACAAATATGTACACATACACACATGCCCCGAATCCCAATAGGAAAGAGAAATTGTGGACTGCAGTATGTCACCCCAGTGGAAGGGATGTTCTCCCTCTTTTCTGTTTCTGTCTCTCTGGCAAGTACATGTGCCTTATGGCTTATAAAACTAGAAAAAAGGTCCCAACTAGAACTTCTAAAAAGAAATAGAAAATAGCAAGCATAATGGCTGTGCACTGTTTTGGAAACTCATTTCAGTCGTGTTACATACACACACGCATTTATTGCTGACTACGTATCACAAGAACTTGAAAGCCAGTGGTCTAAGCCTGTCTGTGCATAGAATAAATTATTTATTTTTTCTTCCCCTCCAGAGGTACGATCACTTTCTTGTCAATGAAACATACAGTAGGCATCCTCTAGGAATACTTCCGTCTTCCTGGATTAAAAGACAACAGTAACATATTTTCTCCACTCCTGCCTCAAATGTGAACACAGTGACTTCAAGGCCACGTGGTAACTGTGAGAACACTTGCTAAGAATAAGGAATGGCAGAGCAAGACAAACGTGGCCTGGTGTCCGTGGGAACCACAGTGCAGCGCACTACACCACTGCTTAAAGCAATGTTCATCGTTGACCAAGGAAGGCCTCTGTGAGGGGTGATGTCTGAGCTAAAACGTCATGAAATAGGATATAGCCTTGTAAAATCTACAAGACATTCCAAACAGCAAGAACAAGCAGAGGCTAGGGAAGTAAATGTCAGATAAGTGGCCACATAGGACCTTGTAAGTCACTGCAAAAAATACTCTGCCTCTTCCCACTGGAAGGCTACAGCACACATATAGATCCCTCATGTAAACGAGAACAATTCCCAAGTTAATACAAAAGCTAAGAAAGAAAAGCTTTGTTTACAAACTTGGCAGGAGTAGCATGGGGGAAATAGGTGGCCTGGACTCACACATGACCAGCTGCACAGCTCAAGTCTGGACTGACAGCTTGAAAATCTCTCTAGGGGTGTGGGTGTACATGACCAAAATCCTAAGAGGAGAATTAAGGAAAAGGGACTGTACTGTGACCATCCCTCCTGGAGGGTGAGTTCTCACTTTCCCTCCCTCTCTGGCAAGCACGGACGCTCTATGGCAAGTGTAAAAAGTATAAAGTAAACTTTAAAAACTTGTCTTCATAGATTAAGGTACAAAGCTGTTTTCTGAGTACTATTAGGGGCTGGTAGGTGGCATGGTGGTTAAGACAGCTGGACTCCCACATGGCTGACCACTGTTCATGTCCCGGGCTTGGCAACCTGCTTTCTCACTTTCCTTCTCTCTTTCTGTCTCTCTCTGGTCAACCTCAAAAAAGTGAAAAATAGGGACCAGCAGCTGGCGTAATGGCTATGTCGCTGGACACCCATGTAGTTGACTGCGGTTTGAGTCCCAGACCCAGTGGCTTAAACTCATGATGGGTGCATGTGTGTGCATGCCCAAGATCCTGAGAAGAGAATGGAGAAGGGATTGCGGCATGGCCATCCGCCAAGGGGTGATTTTTCACTTTATGTCTCTTTTTCTCCATCTTTCTGACGAGTGCATGTGCACTATAGCAAAAACCTCTCCAAAAAAATAAAATAATAATAAAGTAAAAAATAAAATAATGACAATGAATAAAATTAAATAAAAAACAATTATTTTTATTTTTTAATCTAACAATGTGAAGGACTGTAAAAACTGTATTTAAATCAGGTGAAGATAAAGCTAACATTGATAAAAGAATTAGGAATGAAGCCCAGTCTCCATGGAACACAACTGCTAAGAACTGTGCTCTATAGGCTGAGTCCACATGGGAAGTGTAGGTTTGATTCCTGGTCTATTCTAAATGCCAGGCATGTTGGCACGTGCCTACAATCACAACTGGAAAGCTGAGGGAAGTAGGTCACAATTCAATGACTCTTTGCCTTTAAAAGCAAAAAAAAAAAAAAAACAGAAGTAAAAAACATTTGTAGAATAGTATGAGACAAAACATGGATGTATGTTTTTAATAAAAATAGATCCAGATACTATGGATCTTTTATTAAAAAGAAAAAAAGCTAGGGCCAACAGGTGGCCTGGTGGTTAAGAGCACTAACTGCAGTTTGAGTCCCAAACCTGGTAGCTTGCTTTCTCAACTTTCTCGCAGGCTCTTTTTCTCTCTCCCTCTTGCACTGCCCCTCTCTGGTCAAATTAAGTAAATAAATAAAGTTAAATAAAGTAATTCTTAAAAAAGCTAAAGAAATATACCCAATAACGTCTAAAGCAGAACCGCAAGTGGAGTGGTAGATAGAGGTGCTGGATTCTCACATGGCCAACTGTAGTTCGAGTCCAGACCTGGTGCTTGCTTTCTCGCCTTTGCTTTCTCTGTCTCCGGTCAAATTAAAAAATAATAAAAATATAATTAAATAAGTAATTTTTTTTTCTTTTTTGAGAGGTTTTCGCTATAGGGCGTGTGCGCTTGCCAGACAGAGAGACAGAAAGTGAGAAATCACCCCCCCGGAGGGATGATCACGCCTCAATCCCTTCTCCTCCATTCTCTCGGGATCTTGGGCACGCACGCACACGCGCCCGGCTGAGTTCTAAGCCACCAGGTCTGGGATGCGAACCGCGGTCGACTACGTGGGAATCCAGCGACATAGCCATTATGCTAACTGCTGGTTCCCATAAATAAGTAATTTATTTAAATGTTTAAAACTGTATCAGATGGTGACGTGGTTCTTAATTTTCTTCACATTCTGCTTTATTGAAATTTTAATTACTGCCCTACACTCTAAAATTAGAAATAAATGTCTCAGGGCCGACAGTGTGGTATTTAAGGTGCTACGCCCCCATGTGGCTAACAACAGTCTGAGTCCTGGACCGGGCAGCTTGCTTTCTCACTTTCCCTTTCTCTCTGGTCAAATTAAGTAAAAACAAAAGAATCAAATAAGCAATTCTTCCTTTTCTTTTTTTAAGAGAATTTTGCTATAGGGCACATGTGCTTGCCCGGAGAGACAAAGAGAGAAAGACAAAAAAGCAAGAAATCACCCCCCAAGGGGGATAGCCAAACCACAATCCCTTCTCCTACCTTCTCTTCTTGGGATCTTGGGCACACACCCAGCTCGAGTTTTAAACCGCCTAGTTGAGACTCCAACAGTAGTCAACTACATGGAAGTCCAGCAATGCAACCACTACACTATCTGCTGGTCCTAAATAAACAATTCTTTTTTTTTATTTTTTAAAGGTGGGGGTGGCCAGCAGATGGTGTAGTGGTTACGTCACTGGACTCCCACATGGCAGACCACGGTTTGAGTCCCTGACCGGTGGCTTGAAACTCAGGCCGGACATTTGTATATGTGTGCCTAAGATCCCAAGAGGAGAATGGACAAGGGATACAGTGTGGTCATCACCTCTGGGGGTGATTTCTCACTTTCTCTCTGTCTTTGTCTCTCTCCAGCAAATGTATACACCCCTAAGACAAAAAAACCTCTACAAAAATATAAAGAAAGGATGGCAAATGATTTCTCACTGCCTCTCTCAAGTCAACCACAAGCATGCTAAAAGCAAAAAAACTTTTTAAAAAAGGAAATGTCTTGGGACCAGTAGGTGGCATGGTGGTTAAGGTGCTGGACACTCCCACATGGCTAACCATGGTTCAAGTCCTGGACTTGGTGGCTTGCTTTTTCACTTTCCCTCTTTTTTTGTCTTTCTCTCGTTAAATTAAAATAAATGAATAAATAAAATTAAATAAATAATTCTTTTTTAAAAGTTTGACCAGAGAAAGGGAAAGCAAGAAAGCAACCTGCCAGGTCTGGAACTCAAACTGCAGCGGGTCATGTGGGAATCCAGTGCCTTTGTCCACCACACCACCTGCTGGCCCCAATGTTTTTAAAAAGCCACTCACTGGGAACAGCAGATGGCATAATAGTTAACTCAGGATTCCGACACGCCGACCTTGGTTGAGTCCCAGACCCAGTGGCTTAAACTCACGCCGGGCGCATGTTCATGTGTTCCCAAGATCCCAAGAAAACAATGGAAGAGATAGGATTGAGGTGTGGCCATTGCCCTGGGGGGTTGATTTCTTGTTTTCTGTTTCTCTGTCTCTGTCTATCTGGCAAGCACACACACCCTATAGTGAAAATCTCTCTCTCTCAAAAAAAAAAAAAAAAAAAAGTGATTCACTGGGACCAGCAGACGGTGTAATGGTTATGTCACTGGACTCCAACATGGCTGGCTATGGTTCAAGTTCCGGACCTGGCAGCTTAAAACTCACGTGTGTGCATGTGTGTTCGTGTCCAAAATCCTGAAAGAAAAATAGAGGAGAAAGGATTGCGGCATGGCTATCCCCTCTGGGGGTTCATTTCTTGCTTTCTGTATGTCTCTCCAGCCCTACAGCAAAAAAAAAAAAAATCTCTTTAAAAATAAAATTTATTTTGGGAACCAGCAGTTGGCGTAATGGCTATGTCGCTGGACTCCCACATAGTCGACCACGGTTCGCGTCCCGGACCCAGTGGCTTAAAACTCACGCCAGGCGCGTGTGCGTACTTGCCCAAGATCCCGAGAGGAGAATGGAGGAGAAGGGATTGCGGCGTGACCATCCCCCCTGGGGGGTGATTTCTCGTTTTCTGTCTCTATGTCTCTCTCTGTTTGTCTGGCGAGCGCATGCGCCCTATAGCGAAAATCTCTCAAAAAAAAAAAATTTTTTTTAAAGTTATTCATTAAATGGTACGTGAAAGCCTGAACAGAAAGGCATAAGGTAAAAAGTAAATAAAGTACAGGTTAATAATCACATGTAATACTGGTTGATGAGTTCTATCAAATATATCATACTAATGTAAGACACTAATAACAAGGTAAACTGGGTGAGGAATATTGTGTATCTTTGCAACTTTTCTATAAATCTAAAACTAACAAATGTTTAAGTCTTCTCACCTAAGACTCCTCAAGCAAACACAACTAGTCATAGTCACTAATAAAAAGCAGCAGGCAAAGAGTCATTTAGGAAGATAGACAGACATGCTAACCGAGCTAAAAGAAATAGTGTATGCCTGGCACACAATACATCTCTCACTTATTGTAGGAGAAGGCCCTCATTTTAATCTTTTCTCTGAAATCTCTTAAAACCAATGTTCAGAAACAGGAGGTTAAAAGCATTAAAAAAAAAAAAGCCATCGACACCCTCAACTATCAAAGAAAGTGCTGAGAACAGCTAGTAAGATTTTTAAATACCTTTGAGCTACCAAAATAGCACTCTTAAAGTCACATCATGCAAGCCTTTACTTTGAACTTCCTTAATATACATAATTCTAGCCAACAGTTTGAGTGAAACTCACAGTAACAGCTGAAGGAGCAGGGTGTGGCACACCATTTCTTCAAGCCCACCAAACACTAAGGGAACTGAATAAACCCAACAGGTTCCACAAAAAGCAGGCCACTGAAGAGTATAGGATCACCAGTAAGAGCCTTACGGTTTGGTATAATAAAACTATGTTCATAAAAGTGGCCAAGAGTCAGGTACGAAACACTACCGAGTGCACTGAGAACATGCTGAAAGTCAAGAAGTACATACAGGATGAGTATCTGTAACCCAAAAATCTGAAATCTGAAATGCTCAGAACATCAAAACTTTTCTGAGTGCTAAAATGACACCACAAATGAAAATTACCACACCTGATCTCACACGACAGGTCACAGTCAAAATGCTGTGATACAAAAATGCTGTATACAATTAACGACCTGCAGGCTGTGTGTATGAAATATATCCCCAAGCTATCTCATGATGTACATGCAAATACGTCAAAATACTAAAAAATCCAAAATCTCAACCTGTAGTCAACTGTGAGAGTAACATAAAAGGCCCGGCTATGTTGTCGTGGGCTGGGACAGATGAGCGGTCCAGGTTTGCTTCCCAGCCCAACCTAATGGCTGCAGGGTGGCATGTGCCTGTAATCCAAGCAGCTCTGCAAGGCTGAGGCAGGAGGATCAAGAGCTCAAGCAGGCCTGGGTGACACAGTGAGACCCTGTCTAAAAAAAGACTAGCTAGGTGGCACATATCTATGGCTCCAATTGGGAGGCTGAGGCAGAAGGATACAACATTGTGAGATGTGTTCAGTTTTTTCAATAGACTGATCTTTAAAAAAAAAAAAAAAAAAAAAAGAAAGAATAAAGCTTTCTGTTAATTGGAAAAAAAAAAACTTTAAGGAAAATGAATTTATTCTCTAGCAATGAAGAAAAACTTGATCATGAAAATTGGTAAAGGGGAATGTGGGATATTACTATACTATTTTTGCAAAACTTTTATAAGTCTAAAATTACATCAAAATAAAGGACATCAAGTCCAGCAGATGGCATAGTGGTTAAGGCGCTGGACTCCCACATGGCCAACCATAGTTTGAGTCCTGGACCTGGTGACTTGCATTCTCACTTTCCTTCTCTTTCTGTCTATTGGACCTGGTGGCTTGCTTTCTCAGTGTCCCCTCTGTTTTCTTCTCTGCCTCTCTCTGGTGGGCACATGTGCCCTATAGCAACCATAAAAATAATTAAAAATTCTTAAAAAAAAAAATACAATAAAGAGTATCAAACTCACTGCTAACACTGACCTAACTTTTTGAAACTACTGGTAGTCAAAGTCTATAATTAGCAGTGACAACACACTTCAATCTGGAAACTGTCCCCAAAAAACCTTTTCAATTCAGGGTAAGGGTTATTTTTCCTTTTATTTGAGTTTTATTTTAATTGTCCATTTAATTTACTCAACCCGTGACACTTTGTTTTATTATGTATTTGATTTTATATACATATATTTATTTGCTATAGGGCACATGAGTTTATCAGAGAGACAGAGAGATAAGGAAATTAAGAAAGCAAGCCAGGTCGAAGACTCAGTCATGCATTAGAGTCCAATGCTTCAACCACTACACTACTTGCTGGCTCCAACACACAACCTCTTTTTTTTTTTAAGAATTTATTTAATTTTATTTATTGTCATTATTTATTTTTTTATTTTATTGAAGTTGACCAGAGTGTGACAGAGAGAGAAGCAAAGCGAGAATGCAAACTGCCAGGTCCAGAACTCAGACCATGGTCAGCCACGTGGGAGTCCAGCTACCCTAACCACCTTGCCACCTGCTGGCCCCCACATAACATCTTAAGAGGACTAACCACTGGCATAATGGGTAAGGTGGCTTGGATCCCAAATGGCCAACTGTGAGGTTCGAATCCTTGAAAATCATGCTTGGTGTATGTACATTAACAGAATGGAGAAATAAAGAGAAAGGATTGTGGTGTGACTGTCCTCCGTGCGGGAGGGAATACCTTCTCACTTCCCCCCTTATGTCTGCCTTCTCTGGTGAGTACATGTACCCTGTAGCAAATTAGAAAAAAAATAAAAAGGGTCAGCAGGTGGCATGGAAGTTAAGGCACTGTCCCACATGACTAACTCCTTAGTTTAAGTCCCAAACCCAATGGCTTGAAAATCATACTGGGCATGTGTGTGCAATGCCCAAGATTCCAAGAAGAGAATGGAGAGAGAGGGACTGTGGTGTTATGGTCATCCCCCCTAGGGGGATGGGGTAATTTCTCACTTTCTCTCTCTTTCTCTGGTGAGCACACATGCCTATAGCACAAATTAAAAACAAAACAAAAAACATACAACTAATAGAATTAAAGTTACTATTAAATCCTTCTAGGATCCAAAATCCTAGAAGAAAAATTAGAATACAGTAACTCTTACTTAATCACTTACATGACACTTAAATACCATGCTAAGAACTTTACTTTCTCGTTAAAAACTCAAAAGCAGACAGCCTCATAGCCTAGTGGTTAAGGGAGTTGGATCCCACATAGCAGACAGAAGTTCAAGTCTCAGCCTTGGTAAGTTGAAAAACAAGTTGGGCTTGTGTGTATACATGTTTAAAATCCTGATAGGGACAAGAAATGGAGAAAGAATTGCAGCATAACAATGCCCCGTTGGGGGTAGAGGTTGCACTTTTTCTCTCTGGCAAGCACAAAGTGCCCGCTGGCAATTAAAAAAAAAAAAAAAAAAAAACTTGGGACCAGCAGTTAGTGTAATGGCTATGTCGCTGGACTCACACGTAGGCGATCTCTGTTCGAGTCCCGGCCCTGGTGGCCTAAACTCACACCGGGCACATGTGCGTGCGTGACCAAGATCCCGAGAGGAGAAAGGAGGAGAAGGGATTGCAGCATGGCCATCCCCCCTGGGGGGTGATTTCTTGCTTCCTGTCTCTATGTCTCTCTCTCTCTGTCTGTCTGGCAAGCGCACGCGCCCTATAGCGAAAACCTCTCAAAAACACAAAAACAAACTCTAAAAAATCCTAAGAATTGTGTGTTTTCATACAGTCTACACATTGACTTCCAAGGTCAAAAAACAAGGAAATTAGAACTCAGATTATTCTTGCTGCAGAGTACAACACTTTGAATGACCACCTTTCCATCCTAACACTCAACCCTTCTAATAATTCCAAGATGATATATCAGAGAATCCCATTTTCTCAGATCTATCTCTTCAGATGTAAAGGAAAGAAAAATAAGGAAGATTGCCTCTCGGGGCCAGGCAGGTGCAGCAGTAAAATGCAACACTGTGAGAGGCAAGGTACCTGAGTCAAGGTACACTGAGAAGGCAGCCGTGTCAAGTCTGGAGACTGCCCGGAGCGCACCAGTGTGCACGTGTCCACGCCTAGGCTGGCAGGAGGCTGTGGTGAACTGCAGAGTCAGGACCCATCGGGGTGCTGTCTCGCTCATCTAAGACATTTATTTTTAAAAAGTTTATTTTCAAAAAGAATTGCTACTAACAATAATAGCTAGCACATTCTTGCACTTATTCTGTATCAGGCACTGTTTAAAAGCTTTATTTATGTTAACTAATGTCATTCTAAAAAACAATCCCAGGATATCAACACACCTGTTTTATATGTGGGAGAACTGAAACCAAAAGAAAGCAAGGACACAACTAGCAGGGGTGGAGTGAGGATTCTGAAACCCAGTCTGTGGTCTGGGCCACTACGCTGAAGTCCTGTATCACGAAGACATTACGGCATCGTCCCCCATCCTCATGAAATTCTGCCGACGCATGTAAAGTATCACCAGCCAGGAACTGGGCAGGAGAGGGATTCAGAGTTTAGTTGCTGCCATTGCTATTATTATTACTAATACTCATGAAGTACCCTTTTATTCCTATTCCACTCATCTCTGGATGGACCTACACTACACTACACAATTGTACAGTAAAAGATACATTGGAAAGGTAACAAGGAATTTAATTTAGAATTCCCTGCGAGCAAGTACACAAGAATGAAGATAATACAACCATTCTGAGAAATATCTTGGTAATACTTTTACCATATTCTCTACTCCCAACAGCTAAGTCACCTGCTGAGGCCTCTGAGTAATATCTCAGAAATAAGTCTGGTTTTTTTTTTTTCCCCCTTAACTTGCCAGAGGTACCTGAACTAGCTAGAGACAGAGAGAGAGGGAGAGGAAGAAAGCACTTCAGCGCGCATGATCACGCCAGGATCGCCTCTCCTCCATTTCTCCATCCTGCCAGGTTTGGGACACACATGCCCTGCATATTTTTCAAGCTGCCAGGGGCTAAGGTCTGAATCACAGATCTCAGAATCAGGCATGTGGGATCCAGTTTTCTTATCCACTAGGTCCTAAAGCCAGCCCCAGTTTAAGAGTTTGCCTTTTTAAGTTTTTTTTTTTTTTTTTTTTATTTTTTTTGGGGGTTTTTTTTTTTGGGCAATTTTTTTGCTGGAAAGACAGAGAGATACAGAAAGCGAGAAATCAACCCCTGGAGGGATGGCCACACTGCAATCTCTTCTCCATTCTCCTCTATTATTTGGGGCATGCATGCCCACACCCCTGGTGTGAGTTTTAAGCTGCCAGTCTGGAACTCGAACCACAGGACTTAACCATTATGCCAACTGCTGGTCCCAGTTTTTTTTTTTTTTTAAAGAGACATTTTTGCTATAGGGCATGTGTGTTCAGCAGAGAGACAGAGAGAAAGTGAGAAATCACCCCCTCCAAGAGGAATGGCCACACTGCAATTCCTTCTGTTCCATTCTTCTTTGGGGATTTTGGGCATGCACCCACATGCACATGGCACAAGGCTCAAGTTCCAAGATACTACGTCCAGGACTAAAACCACAGTCAGCCATTTGGGGATCCAGCACCTAGCCACTACACCACCTGCTGGCCCCTTGTTAAGGTTTTTACCATAGGGCACATGTGCTCGCCGGAGACAACAAGAAGGAAAGTGAGAAATAACCAAACCCCTCCCCTGGAAGGATGGCCACACCACAACCCCTTTTCCTCCATTCTCTTCCTGGGATTTGGGGCACACAGACACAAAGATCTGGTGTGATTTTCAAGCTTCTGGGTCTGAGACTCAAACCATGGTTGGCCATATAGGAGTCCAGTGCCTCAATACTATGCCACCTACTGGCCCCTGTTTAAGAGTTTTTATGGTTGGGGCCGGCAGGTGGTGTGGTGGTTAGAGGCATTAGATTCCCACATGGCAGACCATGAGTCGAGTCCTGAACCTGGTGGATTGCTTCCTCGCTTTCTCTCTCTCTCTCCCTCTCCCTCTCTGGTCAAATTAAAAAATAACAAGTGGGTGTGATTAAATAAATTTTTTTAAGTGTTTTTATAGTTAACTTTACCAAGTTTACTCCCTCCCTATGGGACCATATACCCAAGGTCAAAGATCAATCTTGGATCTTTATAATCCCTAACCTTGGCCTAGGACTTGAAATAAGTACTAAAAAATATTTATAATAGGGGCCGGCAAGTGGCATGGTGGTTAAAGGCGCTGGACTCCCACATGGCCGACCATGGTTCAAGTCTCAGATCTGGTGATTTGCTTTCTCACTTCCTCTCTCTCTCTCTCTCTCTCTCTGATCAAACTGGAAAATAATAATGATAATAATAACAAATAAAGTTAAATACAATAATTCTTTGAAAAAAAAGAATTATAAAATAATTATAATACATACACATGTGTTTATTATTCATACAAGTTCATTCTATCTCCACTGCTAAACTAATTTCACTGACAGACCTCTTACTTGCTTTCGTAGGTTTGAGAGTACTGCTAATAAATGCATCTTATACAAGACCATCTCCAGAAGATAACTGCAAGGCCAGCAGAAGGCATGAAGGCTATGGCATTTTATTCCATATGGCTATGTGGTTTGAGTCCTGGACCTGATGGCTTAAGAACATGCCCAGTGCGGGAGCAGCAGTTAATGTAATGGCTATGTCGCTGGACTACCACATAGTCAACCACGGTTCACGTCCTGGACCCGGTGGCTTAAAACTCACTTCGGGCGCGTGTGCGTGCGTGCCCAAGATCCCGAGGAGAATGGAGAAGGGAATGTGGCGTGGCCATCCCCCCCCCCCCGGGTGGTGATTTCTCACTTACTGTCTCTCTATCTCTGTCTGTCTGGCGAGCACATGCGCCCTATAGCAAAAACCTCTCAAAAAAAAAAAAAAAATGCCCGGTGCATGCGCATATGTGCAAAAGATCCCAGAGGGAAATGGAGAATGGACTGCGGCATAGCCATCTCCCCAGGGATGATTTCTCATTTTCCCTTTCTCCACTGAGCACATGCACTCTTATAGAAAAAAAAAAAAAAAACTTTAAAAAAGAAAAAATAAAGATAAATGTGGCAGTTGCTAAAACCAAGATAACGTCTTTCCTTGTGGCATGACTGTAATACTGGCCCTTAAAACAGAAATAATTCCAGCTTTTTTAGAACCGTCTTACTAAATCCTTGACTTCACATTCCTTAAAATAACGATAGATTAAACTATTCCTAACTTTACAACTCTGTTAAGAAATATGGCAAACTTCCTGAATCCTTTACTATGACATTAAAATTTAAATAAACTCAGCAACATTATGAAAAAGTTCTCAAAATATAGCACAGTAAGCTCTCAGAAGTTAGTTGTGCAATTATGAATCATCTTGATTATCTTTTTTAGAAACAAAGCACGAACAACACATGGTTCAACAGAAGTAAACACATGAGTCAAATAGTAAGTCCATCCTACAGAAGACAGGGGTATTCTGCTCTTCTGGCAAACAGATTCCTATCAATTAAATCAGCTGCCATGCCCCAGCTGTAGTGACACAGGTAGTAAGGGCACTGCTGTGTGACAATGCCAAAGATCACACGGGAAAGATTTGGGGTCATGTCCTGGGTCTTCCCAAACACACAGGGTACACAGGCAATCCTGGCTGGCCACAGGGGGAGGATCACAGCATGGAGACACTGTGGGACGTGCCTATCTCTCTCTCAAAAAAAAAATAAGCAAACAGGGCCAGCAGGTGGTATGGTGGTTAAGGGCACTGGACTCCCAAATGGCCCACCGAAGTTTGAGTCCCAGATCTGACAGCTTTCTCTCTCTCTCTCTCTCTCCCCTTCTCTGAGTTTTCTCTCTCTGTCTGTCACTGTCCCTCTCTGCTCAAATTAAAATAAAATAAAGTGAAATAAAATAATTCTTTGAAAAAAATAAGCGAACAAACTTGGAAAAAAAAAAACAACAACAACAAACAGGTGCAATAATAAAGATACCAAATGACAGATCTATCATGTCTTCAAGAATTCCTATCAGTGTTACTTAGTTCAGTAATGAGAAGATACCTAGAGGAAAAAATGGCACAGTCTAACAGAGGCAGCAGAAACCTAATACTAGATGATCAGAAGAGGCAGTAGCAGATTATCTTACAATGCCACACCAAAGGCTGAAATTCCCCAAGTCTTACCTCACAGCAGCAACTGGAAGGTCAACTCTCAAAAGGCAGGGTGAAAACTAAAGTAAAAAAGCACATGAAGCCTACAATTACAGCCTAGTTTTCTGAAAAATACTATTTTTGAGACCAAAACGTGGAGATGAACACTCACGGTTCCTAATGACAGTTGAGAAATAATCAGCAAACAGGTCTGATCACAAAGTTAAGACTACTGAATCTTCTCAAAAATCAGTCTAACTGTTGTCATCCACTGGAGGAAGGGCACAAATACCTTTGGATTGCTAACGGAGGGGTAGAGATCAGGGTCCAATCCCCTGAAGACTCACCCTAGGCAGGTAGGAGAAACTGGAAACGTGGTTGATAAAGGAAAAATGAATAAAGTCACACGGCTGTTTTGCAGAAAAACAGGCACTCTTGCCTGTTGCAACAGTAAAATACACAGACTTCATGGGTATTTTCATTCTAAAGTCCACAAGTCCCACAAATGTTGGAACAGTCTTCCTTACTCCACAAACAGGTGTAATGTTGATTCATAACTTGCACCAAGAGCTGGCACTACTGCTACTCCCATGTAAAGAATCAAATTAATTCAAACTGCAATCGGGGAAGTTTACAAGAAAATGTTAGGAATAAAAGCTGCTAAAGAGAACAATGTTATGGCTACCAAAACTTAGTAAAATAGTTTCCTTTTATCTTAGTTTCCCTTCAGTCATCGTCTAACCTCATGCTCCATTTTAAAACTCCTGCTGGGGTCCAGCAGGTGGTATAGTGGTTATTAAGAGCGCTGGACTCCCACATGGTTGACCACAGTTCGAGTCCTGGACCTGGCGGCTTGCTTTCTCACTCACCCCTCCCCCCCATCAAATTAAATAAAGTTAAATAAAAATAATTATTAAAAAAAAACAAAAACCTGTTGAACTTTTTATAAAAGTAACAGGATAATAGTCTAGAAGACATCAATGATAATATTAGGCACATAATCGTATTAAAATATTTAATTAAATATTAATTTATACTTTTCAAAAGTTTGTAAATATTTCAAACACAATTCACTTCTGTTTTAAACATTTCTTCACTACACTAGATGCCAAGTAAAATTTTTTCTATATAAAACTGCCAAGTTACTGAGAGAGCAACTCAAAAAAACTATGTATTATGTGTATTCAGAAGTTAAAAAAATGAAAAAACCCTGGAGCCAGCAGGTGGCATGGTAGTTAAGGTGCTGGACTCAGTTCCAGTCCTGGATCTGGAGGTTTCAAAATCACACCAGGAAAATCCAAAAGAAGGGATTATGGTGTGGCAATCCCCATTGAAGGGTGATTTCTCACTCCCCTCAGCTCGCTCGCTCTTGTGTGCGTGCGTGTGTGCGCGCGCGCTCTCTCTCTCTCTCTCTCTTTCTCGGAGCACATGAGCTATGGCAAAAATCTAAAAAATTCTAAATCAACAGCAGTTGAATGCGCTAAAAAAAAAAATGTCTGCCAGCTCCCTCTAAACATTGATTTATGTGACTGTACAAAGGGCTGGCAGGGGACATTTAAGCAATTAACCAGTTCCTGCTTACTTAATTAACATTTTAAACCATTAAGGGAAACTGAGTAAGAAATAGGGTTCACCTTTAGTGCTTCTACCTCCCCTAAAACATACCACAAAACCTCTTATATGTAGTCCAAAAAACGGAAGCTACTTCATAAAGATAAATAAAATATAAATGTACTTTTGTTTTCCTTTTCAATTTTTTTTTTTAACTTTTTTTGGTGGAGAGAGATTTTTGCTATAGGGTATGTGCAATCACCAGAGAAAAAGAAAGCAAGAAATCATTCCCCACCCTCCCCAGGGGGATGGCCACACTGCAATTCCTTCTCCTCCACTCTCCTCTCAGGATCTTGCTGCCAGGTTTGGGACTCGAACTGTGGTTGACTATGTGGAAGTCCAGCGACTTAACCATTATGCCATCTGCTGGTCCTCTGGTTTGTTTATAAATATTTTCATACACTTTTTTTATGATGTCACTGCCTACTAAGGGGTCAACAATAATTCAACATAGTCTATCTTTTAAATCAAATTTCTTAATCCCCCAAGCACCTCAATAACCTCATATCCCAAATTTCTTATTATTTCATAAAAATGGACACTCTGTTCCAGAAGGCCTGTTCATCTACCATTCCATTAGATCCTCACTAAAATTACACTTTTCAAATCCCCATTCTTCCCTATCTACCCCAGAATCAGGGTCAGTTCCCATCCCTCTACTCCTCATGAAGTCTTCCTCAGTACCTTCAATCCAGGACTGAATGACTCTGGAAACTTCCAAGGAACCATATCACACCTGATTTTGTACACAGTTCAAAACTCTGTATCTCTGAGGACAAAACAGTGACAATAC
>NW_006159525.1:7458703-7470789 GCF_000334495.1 Tupaia belangeri chinensis | reverse complement strand
AAAAGGAAAGAGATGGGACTTCAGAAACTGATGTGGCCATTTCCCCCTTTCTCTCCTCTCCAATGAGCTCACCAGTCATGGAGCAAAAAACTAGAACAGGAAAAAAAAAAAAAAAAAAAAAAAAAAACTTTAAAAAAGAAAAAATAAAGATAAATGTGGCAGTTGCTAAAACCAAGATAACGTCTTTCCTTGTGGCATGACTGTAATACTGGCCCTTAAAACAGAAATAATTCCAGCTTTTTTAGAACCGTCTTACTAAATCCTTGACTTCACATTCCTTAAAATAACGATAGATTAAACTATTCCTAACTTTACAACTCTGTTAAGAAATATGGCAAACTTCCTGAATCCTTTACTATGACATTAAAATTTAAATAAACTCAGCAACATTATGAAAAAGTTCTCAAAATATAGCACAGTAAGCTCTCAGAAGTTAGTTGTGCAATTATGAATCATCTTGATTATCTTTTTTAGAAACAAAGCACGAACAACACATGGTTCAACAGAAGTAAACACATGAGTCAAATAGTAAGTCCATCCTACAGAAGACAGGGGTATTCTGCTCTTCTGGCAAACAGATTCCTATCAATTAAATCAGCTGCCATGCCCCAGCTGTAGTGACACAGGTAGTAAGGGCACTGCTGTGTGACAATGCCAAAGATCACACGGGAAAGATTTGGGGTCATGTCCTGGGTCTTCCCAAACACACAGGGTACACAGGCAATCCTGGCTGGCCACAGGGGGAGGATCACAGCATGGAGACACTGTGGGACGTGCCTATCTCTCTCTCAAAAAAAAAATAAGCAAACAGGGCCAGCAGGTGGTATGGTGGTTAAGGGCACTGGACTCCCAAATGGCCCACCGAAGTTTGAGTCCCAGATCTGACAGCTTTCTCTCTCTCTCTCTCTCTCCCCTTCTCTGAGTTTTCTCTCTCTGTCTGTCACTGTCCCTCTCTGCTCAAATTAAAATAAAATAAAGTGAAATAAAATAATTCTTTGAAAAAAATAAGCGAACAAACTTGGAAAAAAAAAAACAACAACAACAAACAGGTGCAATAATAAAGATACCAAATGACAGATCTATCATGTCTTCAAGAATTCCTATCAGTGTTACTTAGTTCAGTAATGAGAAGATACCTAGAGGAAAAAATGGCACAGTCTAACAGAGGCAGCAGAAACCTAATACTAGATGATCAGAAGAGGCAGTAGCAGATTATCTTACAATGCCACACCAAAGGCTGAAATTCCCCAAGTCTTACCTCACAGCAGCAACTGGAAGGTCAACTCTCAAAAGGCAGGGTGAAAACTAAAGTAAAAAAGCACATGAAGCCTACAATTACAGCCTAGTTTTCTGAAAAATACTATTTTTGAGACCAAAACGTGGAGATGAACACTCACGGTTCCTAATGACAGTTGAGAAATAATCAGCAAACAGGTCTGATCACAAAGTTAAGACTACTGAATCTTCTCAAAAATCAGTCTAACTGTTGTCATCCACTGGAGGAAGGGCACAAATACCTTTGGATTGCTAACGGAGGGGTAGAGATCAGGGTCCAATCCCCTGAAGACTCACCCTAGGCAGGTAGGAGAAACTGGAAACGTGGTTGATAAAGGAAAAATGAATAAAGTCACACGGCTGTTTTGCAGAAAAACAGGCACTCTTGCCTGTTGCAACAGTAAAATACACAGACTTCATGGGTATTTTCATTCTAAAGTCCACAAGTCCCACAAATGTTGGAACAGTCTTCCTTACTCCACAAACAGGTGTAATGTTGATTCATAACTTGCACCAAGAGCTGGCACTACTGCTACTCCCATGTAAAGAATCAAATTAATTCAAACTGCAATCGGGGAAGTTTACAAGAAAATGTTAGGAATAAAAGCTGCTAAAGAGAACAATGTTATGGCTACCAAAACTTAGTAAAATAGTTTCCTTTTATCTTAGTTTCCCTTCAGTCATCGTCTAACCTCATGCTCCATTTTAAAACTCCTGCTGGGGTCCAGCAGGTGGTATAGTGGTTATTAAGAGCGCTGGACTCCCACATGGTTGACCACAGTTCGAGTCCTGGACCTGGCGGCTTGCTTTCTCACTCACCCCTCCCCCCCATCAAATTAAATAAAGTTAAATAAAAATAATTATTAAAAAAAAACAAAAACCTGTTGAACTTTTTATAAAAGTAACAGGATAATAGTCTAGAAGACATCAATGATAATATTAGGCACATAATCGTATTAAAATATTTAATTAAATATTAATTTATACTTTTCAAAAGTTTGTAAATATTTCAAACACAATTCACTTCTGTTTTAAACATTTCTTCACTACACTAGATGCCAAGTAAAATTTTTTCTATATAAAACTGCCAAGTTACTGAGAGAGCAACTCAAAAAAACTATGTATTATGTGTATTCAGAAGTTAAAAAAATGAAAAAACCCTGGAGCCAGCAGGTGGCATGGTAGTTAAGGTGCTGGACTCAGTTCCAGTCCTGGATCTGGAGGTTTCAAAATCACACCAGGAAAATCCAAAAGAAGGGATTATGGTGTGGCAATCCCCATTGAAGGGTGATTTCTCACTCCCCTCAGCTCGCTCGCTCTTGTGTGCGTGCGTGTGTGCGCGCGCGCTCTCTCTCTCTCTCTCTCTTTCTCGGAGCACATGAGCTATGGCAAAAATCTAAAAAATTCTAAATCAACAGCAGTTGAATGCGCTAAAAAAAAAAATGTCTGCCAGCTCCCTCTAAACATTGATTTATGTGACTGTACAAAGGGCTGGCAGGGGACATTTAAGCAATTAACCAGTTCCTGCTTACTTAATTAACATTTTAAACCATTAAGGGAAACTGAGTAAGAAATAGGGTTCACCTTTAGTGCTTCTACCTCCCCTAAAACATACCACAAAACCTCTTATATGTAGTCCAAAAAACGGAAGCTACTTCATAAAGATAAATAAAATATAAATGTACTTTTGTTTTCCTTTTCAATTTTTTTTTTTAACTTTTTTTGGTGGAGAGAGATTTTTGCTATAGGGTATGTGCAATCACCAGAGAAAAAGAAAGCAAGAAATCATTCCCCACCCTCCCCAGGGGGATGGCCACACTGCAATTCCTTCTCCTCCACTCTCCTCTCAGGATCTTGCTGCCAGGTTTGGGACTCGAACTGTGGTTGACTATGTGGAAGTCCAGCGACTTAACCATTATGCCATCTGCTGGTCCTCTGGTTTGTTTATAAATATTTTCATACACTTTTTTTATGATGTCACTGCCTACTAAGGGGTCAACAATAATTCAACATAGTCTATCTTTTAAATCAAATTTCTTAATCCCCCAAGCACCTCAATAACCTCATATCCCAAATTTCTTATTATTTCATAAAAATGGACACTCTGTTCCAGAAGGCCTGTTCATCTACCATTCCATTAGATCCTCACTAAAATTACACTTTTCAAATCCCCATTCTTCCCTATCTACCCCAGAATCAGGGTCAGTTCCCATCCCTCTACTCCTCATGAAGTCTTCCTCAGTACCTTCAATCCAGGACTGAATGACTCTGGAAACTTCCAAGTAACCACTGTAGAAAACCTGATTTTGTACTCAATAACAAATATGCACAATGTTCTAGTGTTTTAAGTTTGCACTCACCTACAATTAAGTACATTTCAAAATAGGAGTCTCATTTTACAAATCTCTTATTTCCCCTCAGCACTCTCCAGAAGGGCAGATCTTCTTGTAAGGAAGCAGAAACACAATCACATTAACTGCTGATGAAATATTTGTAGAACGAAGGTATTTCCAACAATTTATTTAGTAAAGTAAAAAACCATGCCCTAATTCATTTGATTCCTAATTTAGATTCCCATCAGGGTTTTCAAATGCAGAAGTCCTGCTATATATAGTTTTCAGACAAGTAAGTTACGTTCAAGTTATGTACTGACTACATGAAACACAAGAGAACTTGGAGGACAAGGACTAAGTTTGAAGTCCTTTCCATATACCTCCCAGCACAGTCCTAGTGCACAGTACCTACTTGATAAGATGTGTATTAATGAACAGACCATCATCTACTCGCGAACATAATCCTCGAATGCTAAATTTAGGGTAACCAAGTTACTAAAACATTGTAGTGCTGTAATGATTCATTAAACTGCTGATTTTATTGAGCCTTGTTGTGAAAATTTTATATTCTACACTTAGCAACCAACCCCTAAAAAACAAAAACCAGTTGACAGTAAATTATGGCAAATGATGCTATTATTTCTCAATACAGTTTCTCAACGTGTCACACCAAAACCAACTCTGCCGCAGGCACCTACCAGGTACAATGCATTATGCTGGGAGCCCTTGTGCCAGGTATGGCAGGAGAGATGAGATCTCTAGCCTCCAGAAGCCAAAGACCAATTGATAGTTAAGATGAACGCAACTAATTATGTAAGAATCTGAAAGTCATAACTGAAGTAAAATATTAAGAGAATGGGAATAGGGAGGAGAGAGTAAAGAGTAAAAATCCAACAATATTTACTAGAAGTTAAGTGTGTCTGTGTAGCTGTGATATATAAAGATGGGAAGGGGTATCAATTCAGGTAGACAAACCAATAAAAGCTAGGGCAAGAATGCTGAAAATTCTGGGGTATGTTCAGAGAGGAACATGCAGTTTAATTTGGCTGCAGCAAAGGGTGTGGTGAATCAAACAGAACCCAAGACACAGGGACACGAAAGTTCATTGCATGCTCATGTATTTGCTATTTAGCTCATGTATTTGCTATTTATAAGGCAACTACAAGCATTGGTTTCTGAGAATTTAAAAAAAATAAAAGGGAGAAGGGGAGGCCTTCCATATGATCTCCATGAACCTGCTCTCTGAGGACACAAAGCAGCTTAAATTACAATTCAACAGTGAATTTCAAATGGGCCATCCGTAAAAACTCACTTTGGGTTTCCAGAACATCGCACATGTTTACCAGGGTAAGCTTTAAACTGAATTATCCAACCTTAAAAGGATGGCACAAGGTACATCTATTTATTCAGAGTGCTGCCCACGGATGGAATGAGTAGGAGTTTTGAAGTCAGGGTAGAACTCATCGGTTATGACAGCAAACAAGTTGATTAAAATACACATTGAAAGACTCTAACTTCACATCTGAAGGACTGTTGATAGACACTTCAGCTTATAAATAACATTCAAAATCCATATATGGGTAATACCATATTTATAGAAATAAGTATACCCTTGCTAAAAAGAAAAGAATAATAAAAATTATGCACACTATTATAAATTGGTTGGAAATGCAAATCACTTAGCACTGGCAAAATCTATTTAGCTCCTCAACCCAGCTTTTAAATATTCAACTACTATATGTTAATAATGGACAATTAAAGGACAACATGAAACAGATTGCTCCTAATTCTTTTAAATACGTAGGATTTAAGGGACCAGCAGATGGCGTAATAGTTATGTCGCTGGACTTTCATGGAGTCAACTGCAGTTTGAGTCCCGGACCAGGCAGCTTAAACTTCACACTGGCAGCGTGTGCAAGCGTGCCCAAAACCCCAAGAAGAGAATGGAGGAGAAGGGATTGTGGTGTGGCCATCCCCTCCCCAGAGGTGATTTCTTGTTTTCTGTCTGTCTCTCCTGATATACATACACACACACACATATACATATAAATCATATATATATATAGGGGCCAGCAGGTGGCGTGGTGGTTAGGGCGGCCAGATTCCCACATGGCTGGCCACAGTTAAGGGTCCCGGACCTGGCAGCTTGCTTTCTCACTTTCCTTCTCTTTCTCTGGTCAACTTGAAAAAAGTAAAATAAAATAATGACAATGATTAAAATTAAAAATATATGCATACATGATTTAAAGTATGAGCCAGCTGGCAATGTGGCAATTAAGACGTCAGGATATTGGGACCAGCAGTTAGCATAATGGCTATGTCACTGGACTCCCACGTAGTCAATCGCGGTTCGAGTCCCGGACCCGGGGGCTTAAACTCACGCCAGGCGCGTGTGCGTGCGTGCCCAAGATCCTGAGAGGAGAATGGAGGAGAAGGGATTGCGGCGTGGCCATCCGCCCTGGGGGGTGATTTCTCGCTTTCTATCTCTCTGTCTGTCTCTCTCTGTCTGTCTGGCAAGCGCATGCGCCCTATAGCAAAAAAAAAAAAAAAAAACTCTCCAAAAAAAGAAAAAGAAAAAGAAAAAAAAAAAAAAGATGTCAGGATGCTACATGGCTAACTACTCAGTTTGAGATCTAGACCAGGCAGCTTGAGAAATACACTGGGTGAATGTGCATGAGTGACCAAAATTTCAAGAGGAGAATGGAGAAGAGACTGTGACATGGCCATCGTCCTCCACCCCAGGGGTGCTTTCTCACTTTTTCTCTTTCTGCCTAGTCCACATGCCCTGTGGTAAAATTTATTTTTAAATTTTTGAAAGAACTATTTTTTTATTTAATTCTATTTGTTATCATTATTATTATTTTTTAAATTTGACCAGAGAGACACAGAGAGAAACGGAAAGCGAGAAAGTAAGTTGCCAGGTCCAGGACTCGAACCATGGTTGATCACATGGGAATCCAGCACACCACCTGCTGGCCCGATTTCCTTAAAAACTTTTTAAAAGTAACTTGAGGACTAGGCCCATAGTTTAGCAGTTAAATGGAGCCACAAGGCTGACAAAGGTTGGAATACTGGTTGTCCCACAAGGCTGACAAAGGTTGGAATACTGGCCCCAGCTTGAGAAACATACTGGGTATGTGTGCATGCATGCCCAAATCCTGAGAGGATGGAGAAATGGAAAAGAGACTTTGGTGTGAGCATGTACCACTAGAGAGGAGCAGCATTTTTTCCCTTTCTCTCTCTCTCTCTCTGACAAGCAAATGCACCCTGTGGTAATTAAAAACATAAACAATTTGCAATCTCTAAGATATATATGACTGATAAATAAAGTGTCCACTTTTTTAGCATTAACAATGACTCAAAACGTGGATCACAACAATAAAATAGGGCACTAAATCATTACAAAATACTTACAGTATCATCTTTTCTACTAACAAGACTTATTCCTTAACATTTAGAGAATCCTTATTACCTGCCAGGTTCTGTGCTAGATGGCAGAAATAAAACGGAACTAATGACATCCAAAAATTAGTATTTGACTATATTATATACTCAAATATCTCCAAGAACAAGTTAATTAACAAGGCATGGCCAAAAACATGGGATCAAGTGGAAAGGAGCCTAGTGGGTCCATTCGTCTGTGTAGCCTAATCTCTTGAGCAGTGTCTGACATCTAAGTGGCAACTCGCTCTAGGTTATATATGATAACCTCGTTTTTCAGATTAGGCACTGGATACCCGCAAAGGCTAATTTGTTCACGGTCACAAAGACAAAGGGATATACAACCAGGACCAGAACCCAAGTCTTTTTTTTTTTTGGAGAGGTTTTTGATATAAGATTTATGTGCTCACCAGAAAGACAGAGAGCCAGAGAGCCAGAAAGCAAGAAATCGCCGCCCAGGGGGATGGCCACACTGCAATCCCTTCTCCTCCACTCTCCTCTTGGGATCTTGGGCACGCACACACACCCGCCCAGCATGAGTTTAAGCCACCGAGTCCAAGACTCAAACTGCATTCAACTATATGGGACCCCAGCGACATAGCCATTACGCCAACTGCTGGTCCCACAGCTTTTTTGACTTGGGCCACTAGAGTGACTTTTTCAGTCATAACCACAAAACTGAGTATTACCAGCAGCTTCTGTACACTCAAAACAGATAAAACTGAAAAAACAATTCCTTTTTCTTCTATCAGTCCAATTTAATAAAACTACAAAAGACACAATCAAAATCTAAAAGGCTTCAGAGAAAAACGACTGAACAACTACTTCGGTGTAAGAAACCTCTTTTTGCAATAATCTGATATAATCAGTAAGTTAGAATATTAAAGGACTATATATTTTAAAACTCAAGACATTATGACTCAGGCACCAAAAGAAAATGCACACGTAAGACAGAAAGCTTACATTGCATGTTAAGAACTACTAGCACTAACATTATACAACAATCTACGAATTACACTTATTGCATAATACCCATCAGATTCTTACTCTTCCACCTTATCTGGCAGGGAGTCCCTTCAGGCTTGGCCCTATTAACTGCAGCTTGGCCTAAGGAAAAAGAGGCACAGAATAATCCACTAGCTTAACACTGAACCATGAAGGTGACAATCTACATCCATCTAAGCACTCTGATGGCACATTAGCAGGGGCAATGTGGAGAGGCCATGGTTACTGAACCAAACCCTGAAAGCACATTCAGAAGACTCTGTTAGAACAGAACCTTTCCAAGGAGACAACTGGTTGCATATTCAGCAAGACCAGACTAACATTACTAGTTTGGAGTAAGAAGCAAATGGGTTATTTTTCAGTCAGGTTTATGACTGCTTCTTCATTCATATCACAATGCTATGAGACAATCCTTGCCCTCAGGAAGCCTATAATCCAGTAAAGAAAACAAAATAAGTGTCAACAAATTCTCGGTGCATAACCCAAAAATGAAGTATACACCAAGATACAGAAACAAAGCTCTCCAGGTAAATGTTTGAGGAAGCGATCTAAAGGGCTGAGTTGAACTTGATCTTTACATCTGTCTGCCAAGTTATTCTGTACATACTGGGGACTTGCTTGATTTAAAAGAGGGACAGGAGTACCTCAGGGTGGCAACAGCAAGAAACAATTTGAATGAAGATGAAAATCAACAAGCTACTTGCTGTTCTGACTTGAGTCCAGTCAATTACCTCAAGCAAACAAGAAAACGTAAAGGGGCAATTGGTATCACCTTTGCTCAAAAAGATCCCCACTCACTTAAAAGAAAAAACAAAGTCTTCTAGATTCTGTTTAAAAAAAAAAAAAAAACACAAGATTCAGGAACATTTTTAATAGTAATCTCTGATATTAGAAACTAAATTTTGTAAGAGCCACAAACCAGAATAGGTAAAAATTTTGTCAATGACAAAAATGTAAAAAGAAGTCTAAAGTTTCTTTGCATATTATCAAGTTTATTCAGTAGAGTACAGTGTGGAAAAGTATCTGGCATACTGATGCAAAAAACTAATTTAACAGATAAAAATTGGGCCCGAGTTCTACTACCAGTTAAGCAACAACTTCTAATTATAAAGTGCTATAACTGGGACCAGCAGTTAGCGTAATGGCTATGTCGCTGGACTCCCACAGTCGACCGCAGTTTGCGTCCCAGACCCGGTGGCTTAAAACTCACGCCGGGCGCGTGTGCATGCGTGCCCAAGATCCCGAGAGGAGAATGGAGAAGGGATTGCGGCTTGGCCATCCCCTGTGGGGGGTGATTTCTCGCTTTCTGTCTCTCTGTCTCTGTCTCTCTCTGTCTGTCTGGTGAGCGCACGCGCCCTATAGCAAAAAACTCTGAAAAAAAAAAATAAATAAAATAAAATAAATAAAGTGCTATAACTTTATTTCTTCAACCTGCCTTACAGGGGACCATCATCACTGGTGAAAAGCTAACACAATTTTCTAAACCTAATAACAACATATTACACTTATTTAGCATTTCGTTAATTTTCACAATCATCATATTAAAAGCTGCATAAGCATCCAGAGAGGTAGGACAGGGATTGCCCACCTCCATTTTAAGTGACCAGATAAGTGACTAGCTCAAGGTCACACAGCTACTAACTGGCAGTGTCTGAGTTTCTAAGCCAGGGATGTGTTTTCTTTCCTAGGACGATATCCTTAAAATAAGATCATAACATTTATGTTATCTATACAACATAAATGCAATCACCTGAAAAGTTAGAATGGAAAAGTAAATATTATTCCTAATTTACTTTGCTATGTGAGAGCACCTATTACCCTGGCCTAACTAACATACCATTCATTTTTAAAATATCATTTTAGCTTAGTGACTTCTGAAACTCTAAATGCCAAAAGTATCTTCAGACTTTGAGAAACTAAAGGAGAAAACTAAAACGAAGAGCCTGTTCAAAAACACACATTCAATAGTAAAATGCCAGCTGAGCAGACTTAGCCACTCACACTTTGGAAAAACTGGGGAGCAAATGGAAACAATGATCATCTTAATCACAGCGCTTCAGGGCCTAGGGATGCCGGGATGCCGCCACATCCACAGAAAGGCAGACCTGCTGAAGCTACCAACCATGTTGATGTGCTTTCTGAAGCTTTAAGAACTCCCAATTTCACCAACGTGAAAAAGAAAACCAAACCAGTCCAATATACTGGGGGTTGAACATGAGCAGGAAATGTCAAAAAAAGGATCAGACATAGTATTTACTCTAGCACTTACTCTTGATATTGATCTTCTGCATGCTGTAAATAGGAAACTAAGCCTCAAAAGAACCCTCTACAATTTATTGTCTCTAAACCCCTGATAATTCCACTCCTCAACTCTAACTGCTTCCCTTCCCCCCCCAAATGCGACACACAGGCCTCATATACAGGCCTCTTGCCTTTTTTCCTAACACAACTAGGACCTTTGTTCCCAGTGTCGGTTTTTTACCCCCTTTCAATAGCTCTTTCAACTTTCTATCCCGTATTTTTTTTGTTTTGTTTTGTTTTATAGAGGGGAGACTCTGAGCCTCAACTTGCCAAGTCTTTAAAAACTGAACTGCCAAAAATATCTAATGAGGCTCTCAAGAGAAACAGAAAGTTGAACACACCACTGAAAGGCCTACAAAACTGAGTAAAGCCGGGAGATCGGGTGATCTGGCAGCCCAGGCAAGAGCAGGGAATGCTACTAGGAAGAGACAGCAGGAGAGCAGTTAGGCGTCCACTCGGAACAGACCGCCGCGCTGTTAACCGTACCCCCAACACACACACACACACACACACACGGCTGCACACAGTCCCTCCCCCAAATAGCTAACGACTTAGCCCAAACCCACCGCCCGCCACCTTTTCGCTCACCCTCACCCTCCCGCAAAGTGCAAGGGCATTATCCCCAACAAACATCTCTGTCCCAGGGTTTGGAAGCAGCCCGCGCCAGTCCCTCCTCACCACTCCCTCCCGGCCCCCATCGGTAGGTATTCCCCACCCCCTGATTTACATTGTTTTCTGTATTTCTTTCCCTCTAGCAACTAAGGATTTCCTTATTCTGAGGAAGTGACGAGAACAGGATTCGGGATTTCACAGCCTTCGTTATTTGAACGCCCCTCAACTTGTTTCTGGACTCGTAACCCGCTCACTAGGGAGAAGGAAGGAGAGGGGGTGAGCTGCCGGACCAACGTTATAATAGGTTTTATGTAATCCACATATAAATAAATTAATCGCCTGACTCGCTCTGAGTGCTAATACGATTGGGGTGCCAATTGGCCCACCTCCCTCCCCCAAGTTAAGCCCTCCCCCCACCACCGATTTCCATTCTGATCTGTCTAAAAGGATGCTGTTTCTCTCAGTCAAGTTTCCCGGCCCCTTCCCTCGCCCCTGCACGCCCCTCTCCTTGTGACCCTCCCTCAACCTCAACTTCCCACGTCTTAGAAAAAAAAAAAAGCCCCGCGCAGACCCCCTCGGCGGGCTCGCCCGCTCTCAACCGTCCCCCGGCAGGAAACCCCTTACTGCGGTCTAAAGTCACTCCGGCCTCTCCCTCCTCTGACCCTCGCTTCCCACAACTGTTGTCACTCGAGCTGCTCCCTACTTTCCATTTCCGGGCCGTCCCCGGCCCCGGAGCCTCCCCTCTCCCGGTTTCCGGGCCCTCAGCCCCATTTCCGGGGAACCCTTGCCGTCTTCACACCCCCGGCCTGCACTTCCGGCCCCCCACTTTCTCTCTTCCTAGACGCCCTCCAAGCTCCAAAGCCCACTTCCGGCCCCCCCGATCCCCGCAGGGCTCCCCAAGACCCGCACACCTCACCCGGGTTCCGTGAAGAGCCCTCCTCATTGCGGGGGGCTGGGAGGGGGAAGCCGGCGACCCCCCGCTCCCGCCCAGCCCGGTCCCTCCGGCCGCGGTCTCCCTCGAGTGCCTCGCCCGTCAGTCCCCGGCTCGGTCCTTCCGCGGCCCCGCCGCCCCCGCCGCCGGGAGCAGGCCGAGCGGGGGGCCAAACGCGGGGGCCGCCA
>NW_006159525.1:7457905-7458546 GCF_000334495.1 Tupaia belangeri chinensis | reverse complement strand
CCGCTCCAACACCCTCCGGGAACTACTTTGCCCTCCGGCTGCGGCTGACAGGCTCGTGCGCGGGGCCGGCCCCGCTGCCTACTCGCGGCCCATCACATCGCTCCTCCCTCCCCCACCACCTGGCGCGACTCCCCCAGCGGCCCGCGATCTCCTCCCGATCCCTTCGAGGGACCAGGAAGGGGACCGTGGGCTCCGCTTGGTATCCCTCCGCCGGGGTCACCCCCTCCCCTCCGTGGTAGCAGGAACTAATTCCCCTTCGGGTCACCGGGACCTGAAGGTGGAAATTTCGCGGATCAGGGTTTCCTGTAGCCCTTGAAAGAAGGGACGACCATCCCAAGCTAGGAACCCCACTGCCAGCTCAAAAGCGGGGTTCAATTTAAACTAGGACTTTGGCCCCTTGACCCCAGTCAGGCCCCGCCCCTTCCTGGTTGTCCTAGCGACCGCGGTGGCGTCCTAAGATGGCGTCGTGGCTGCCGGAGACTCTGTTCGAAATTTTAGGACAAGGCCCCGCGCCGAGCAAAGACTATTACCAGTTAGTGGTCACCCGGTCTCAGGCAAGTGCGAGCCGCGGTTTACCCTGCGTCCTCACCCCCTATCCGGCTCGGCCGGAGCCCGGAACGCAGGCTGCGGCGGGCCGGGCG
>NW_006159525.1:7445738-7456952 GCF_000334495.1 Tupaia belangeri chinensis | reverse complement strand
AAGAGGGCGTCGTGGCTGCCGGAGACTCTGTTCGAAATTTTAGGACAAGGCCCCGCGCCGAGCAAAGACTATTACCAGTTAGTGGTCACCCGGTCTCAGGCAAGTGCGAGCCGCGGTTTACCCTGCGTCCTCACCCCCTATCCGGCTCGGCCGGAGCCCGGAACGCAGGCTGCGCCGGGCCGGGAGCGCCCGAGGCCCGCCGGAAGCGCCCGGTCCTACCTCGGAGCCGGGAGATTTCCCTCGTCACCTCGGCCTCCCCGGCCCGGCGGCCCGCGTGCCCTCCTCTCCCGACCCCAGCTTGTCCCGGGTGAGCCTTCTCTGCCTCCCCACAGTGTCGGCCGCCGCCTTCCAGCCACCCCGGCTTCCTACCCGCGGAGTTCCCGCCGCGCGAAGAGAAAAGCGGCCGTCCGGGCTTTGGTGCCGCCTCACTTCAGCCTGGGAAGGAGGGAAAGAAAGACTCAGCCAAGTGTCCCGAGGAGGAGCCGGCAGGGGAGGGGAGAAAGAGACGGTCTCTTTTCCAGGGTAGGACTTAATCGTGGGAAGTTGCTTAAAAAGCTCACTGTGGCCTTTGCCAGGACCACGGCCACATCAAAGCTGCTCTATTTTCAGTGGGAATTGATGGTGGAGAGCGAACCCCTTACCTCTTCGAGCCCCTTCTAGCCCATTGAAAGTGTGCGGGGGGTGGTACAGAAGGTTTCAGCTGCTCTGCGCGTCAGCCCCACCCACAATGACATCTGCTCCACAACAATAAGACCGAGGATTATGTTATCGCTGGAGTAAAATCGCCATCGCCTGTTTTAGTGACTGCTTTCGCTATTGAAGGTGGGCTTCTGGAGGACTTATTGTGCTCAGGAGATGGGCTAGTTGAGCTGGGCCTCCGCGGGGAACGCGGTTCTGATTCCTGTTTGAGCTTAGTATGCTTGTCACCGAGCTGTTCCTGCTCCTCGCTATTCCTATAACATGTAACTTAGAACTTTGCGTGTATTGGTTTTGGTGCGGATATTGATTATTCCATCAGTTTTTCCAGAACCCTGAAACAATAAAGGTAGTGAATTATTTTTTTCTTCTATCTTTAAAGCATCTTTTAAAATAGTAGTGTATATTTTAATTTTTAAGTCTTAAGATTTAGATTCATTACAAGGGTAATAGCTTGTGAACGTTTTAATGACTCTTTAGAGGGATATTTACACATTTAACTAGAAATTGCTTAAATGCTGAGTTTTACCCTGTTTTTACACATATTTAGGATTGACTTTTTCGTTTCCTTTAACATTATGATCCTATTCTTTATTTTCTTAGTTTTTTTAAAGAGATTTTTCTTTTTCTTTTTTTTTCAATTAATTCATTTTGTTTGTTTATTATTATTCTTCAGTTTGAAGAGAGGGAGAGTGAGAAAGCAAGCCATCAGGTCAGGACTCCATCTCTAGTCAGCCACGTGGGAGTCCAGCACCTTAACTACCACACCACCTGCGGGCCCCTTAAAGAGATTTTTCTGTTGGACTTGTGAACTCACTGGAGAGACAGAAAGTGAGAAATCACCTTGGCAGGGTGGGGATAGCCAGCGGCAATCCCTTCTTTCTCCTCTGGGGATTATGGGCTCTCACACACATGTGCCTGGCCAGAGTTTTAAGCCACGGGGTCTGGGACTAGAACCGCTTTCAATTATGTGGGAGTCCAGGAACATAACTATTATGCCCTCTGCTGGTTCCCTATTCTTCATTTTCTTACATGAGTGATCAAAAACGTAATTTCTAATCCTGTGTCATTTTCTTTTTTAAAGCATTCTTTTTTTTTTTAAAGAATTATTTTATTGGGACTAGCAGTTAGCGTAATGGCTATGTCGCTGGACTCCCACGTAGTCGACCGCGGTTCGAGTCCCGGACCCGGTGGCTTAAACTCGCGCCGGGCGCGTGTGCGTACGTGCCCAAGATCCCGAGAGGAGAATGGAGGAGAAGGGATTGCGGCGTGGCCATCCCCCCTGGGGGGTGATTTCCTGCTTTCTATCTCTCTGTCTCTCTCTGTCTGTCTGGCGAGCGCACGCGCCCTATAGCAAAAAACCTCTCACCAAAAAAAAAAAAAAAAAAAAAGAATTATTTTATTTAACTTTATTTATTATTATCATTGTTATTTTCCAGTTTGATCAGAGAGAGACAGAGAGAGAGAGGGGAAGTGAGAAAGCAAGCCACCAGGTCCGAGACTTGAACCATGGTTGGCCATGTGGGAGTCCAGCGCCCTTAACCACCATGCCACTTGCCAGCCCCAATTCCTGTGTCGTTTTCTGTTTCATCTCAAGTAAGTTCTATTTGAACTATTTCAAGTTAGAACGTTCTGTTTTACTTTACAACCTTTTTTGTACTTTATCCTTAAAATTTTAATTTTGAGCAGTTTCTTTTCCTTGAGGATGCGACAAGTGTGCCACCGCGTAATGTAAAACCTCAACAAGTTGAATGTCTTTTTATTTTAGTAGATTAACCTTAGGCACATTCCTGGCATTAGCTTTCCTCAAGAATGCTTCTGTGGTTGGTGTCCATAGACTTTGCTCTCTAGAAAGGCCTACGGCACAGACAGGCCTACTCTGTTTTATGAATTCTTCCCTGTTCCCCCAGTATTCTTATTGCTTTGCTTTGCCTTTTTTTTTTTTTTTTTTTGACCAGTCAACTATCTCCTTTATCTTGGGTCTGTTCTTCCTGTTAATTACTTATAAAAATGTTTCCAAGATTTGATCTATATTTTTAAGCAACACTGAATAAATCCACTACAGGTCTGCCAGTGAGAGTTCATCTCAAATCTGATTAATTCACCCTATTTTTTTAAGTAAATTTGTTCCAAACAATGACAAGCCATAAATGGACACTTTTTAGGGAACCATCAGTTAGCGTAATGGCTATGTCACTGGACTCCCACGTAGTCAACCGCAGTTCGCGTCCTGGACCCGGTGGCTTAAAACTTAAAACTCACTTCGGGTGCGTGCGCATGCATGCCCAAGATCCCTGGAGGAGAAGGGATTGTGGTGTGACCATCCCCCCTGGGGGGTGATTTCTCGCTTTCTGTCTCTATTTCTCTCTCTCTCTCTCTGTCTGGCGAGCGCACACGCCCTATAGCGAAAACCTCTCAAAAAAAAAAAACACTTTTTAGTCAACCATCTTGGAGAATATGCTATTTTCTAACCACAGAAAACCAACTATCTAGTAAAAAGTTGCCCTGATATAAATAAGTACTGGAAGACTAGAATTGAAATGTGCTTTATTAGATGGACTTTTTGTCGAGTGACTTTCTAAAATTGTTTCGTATACATGTCTCTCTCCTCCCTTCTGCCTTTATTCCAAAACTGTTGTATATAATCCAAGCTATGCCCCAAATTTAGCTGAATCCTACTTTCATACTGATTCTATTTTTTACTTTCTTTTTCACTGCATTTTTGTTATTGGCCTTAAATCCACACTCACTATGCATTTGACATGGATTTGAGGGCAGAGAGCTCTCATTACTATTCTATCACCATTAACATAATCCAGAATATAAATGTTATACATAAATTTTTCTTTTGCCTTCTTGCTTATACAGTAACATTAAAAACATTTTTACGCCAAAAAAAAGAAGCAAAAAGGAAATGAAAAAATTTAATACAAAATTTTGTTATGCTTGTAGAGGCATTTCCCATTAACAACTTGATACCATGTTGGTGTATTTTTCTTTTGTCTTTTTTTTAAAAAAGAAACTTTCAAATATAGCTTTGAGTCTTTATAATAATCTCAAGGCTTCAAAAAAAAAAAAAATCTATGTGCTCCTTTCCAAATCAAAGATTCACCCGGGCCAGCAAGTGGTATGGTGGCTAAGGCAGCTGGATGCCACATGGGCAGTTTGAGTCCCAGACCCGGTGACTTGAAAAACACACGAGATGTGAGTGTGTGCCTGCCTGCTGCGAATCCGGAAAGGATGGAGTGGAGAAGGGATTGCAGCATGACCACACCTCATTGAGGGGTTCTTTCTCCCTCTCCTTGTCTGTCTTATCTTTCTCTGATAAGCACATTAGCACAAATTTGCCCTCTAGCAAATTTTTTTAAAAACACAATAATTCATTCATTCAACAGATGTAAACACCTTTTATTTTTTAAGCATTATTGTAGATGCTGGGGAAACATAAGACAGCCAAACCAAGGCCCACCTTTCATGTACCACATAACTAGTAGGGAGAATACAGTTTCTATTTGAGTTCATCAAGGCCCACCTCTCGTGAAGCATATAATCAAGGGGAGGGGAATAAAATCAGTATTTGGGGGCCAGCAGTTACCGTAATGGCTATGTTGCTGAACTCCCATGTAACCGACCATGGTTCGAGTCCCAGACCCGGTGGCTTAAACTCATGCCGGGCACATGTGCGTGTGTGCCCAAGATCCCAAGAGGAGAATGGAAGAGAAGGGATTGCGGTGTGGCCATCCTCCCTGGGGGGTGATTTCTCGTTTTCTGTCTCTGTCTCTCTCTGACTTTCTGGCGAGCGCATGCACCCTATAGCAAAAATCTCTCGAAAAAGAAAAAAGAAAAAAAAAATTAGTGTTTGATTTGTGTAAACACTGAAATGATTTAACTTTTATATGTTGTGTGTCTGCATTACTTTTTTTAAACTCCAAAGGAAATTCATGAGCAATTGCCAAATCAATTAGTAGTACACATACTTTAAATTCTGGAAGGCCAGGACCAGCAGCTGGTATGGTGGTTAAGGTGCCGGACCTTATGACTTGCTCTCTCCAGCTCTTTTTTTCTTTCTTTCTGTCTCTCTTGTGAGCACACGTGCCCTATAGCAAACTAATAAAACAATAACAATCATAAATAAAATGAAGTTAAATAAATTTTTAAAATCTTCAATGACTCTTAAGAAAAAAAATAGAAGGTCAGAGTCTAAGTGTTCTTGAGATATTGCTTTCAGTATTCTTGAAATTCTGTCTTCCTTCTCTTCTCAAAATGGAAATGTTGCTTAAGGCGGCCCACACCTGGTGACTTAGGTTTAAGTGCCAAATACTAGAAAAGTATTTGAAACAATAACCACATTGCTAACTAGATGAGAATTGGCAGGTATGACCCGGTAGAGCTGATAACACAGGTGGTTGTTCCAAGCACACCGACACGTTATGGTCACTCCAGCAGGTGAAAGAAGGAAGAACCGGGCAATAAATTAGTATTGCTTTATCTCTTGTTAAATCTTATCAAAACTCCAAAACGATACCTTAAGCTCATGTCCTTGGGAACAATAAGTAAACCCAAAAGCTCCGGCAGATATTTGCCCCAAAATGGCCAATGTTTCTAAGATGTTTTAGAGCTGCTTAAGCACTGATCAACTGCAAACACCTGGGATCCCATTCCAGCCTGTGACAGGAACTGGCACTTCAAGTACTTCTAACAAAAGCATTGGGGAAAACCAGACTTGGTGAGGGCTGTTCCAGAGACAGCCAAAGATTGTGTTAGTGTCATTTCAATCTGCAAGCTAATTTTAAAGATTTAGAATCTAAATGCAAACTAATAAAAATGTTAATGTACACAAA
This sequence comes from Tupaia belangeri chinensis, assembly GCF_000334495.1. NCBI lineage: Eukaryota > Metazoa > Chordata > Mammalia > Scandentia > Tupaiidae > Tupaia > Tupaia belangeri. The sequence continues at coordinate 7,451,415 of NW_006159525.1, read as the reverse complement.
CTTTGACTCAGCAAATCCATTTCTAGGATTTTATATCCCAAAGTGCTTTCATATATGTACAAGATGTGAGCAAGAATATTCACAAAAGTAAAATAATTGTAAAACCATCTTTCCATTCATGGAAATGTGGTTAAACTGTGATTCATTCATACCATGGAATACTATGCGACCTTTCAAAAAAGAACGTGGTGGGTCTCTTATTTACTCAATAGGCCAAATAAAATCTGTAGCAAGAAAAGCAGGTTGCTGGGTTAAAACATTGTGTGATCCCATTTTTCTTTTTAATTTGGTTTAAATAAACATTAGCTTAAAAAAATAGCTAGAGCGAGTCATTCATAGAGTTAGTGGATTGCTTTCACTTTTGCATTCTTTTATATTTCTGAAAGATCTGAATTTTGGGGAAACCAGCAGTTAGTGTAATGGCTATGTCGCCGGATTCCCACGTAGTCAACCGCGGTTCGCATCCCGGACCCGGTGGCTTAGAACTCACGCCGGGCGCATGTGCATGCGTGCCCAAGATCCCTAGAGGAGAATGGAGGAGAAGGCATTGTGGCATGACCATCCCCCCGGGGGGGTGATTTCTCGCTTTCTGTCTCTATGTCTCTCTCTGTCTGTCTGGCAAGCGCACGTGCCCTATAGCAAAAACCTCTCAAAAAAAAAAAAAGATCTGAATTTTTGCAATGAGCATTTATGTATCAGAGAAAAGCAATAAGGATTTTAAATAGGATTGAAAAGATAGTGGCTCAGAGGTAAAACTTGACAGCTGATCTTCATGGGCAAGTTCCACATTTGTGTCTGGATACCTCCCCGAGTGCTCAAAGGACTAGTGCCCATCACCCAGGGTTGACTGGCTAGGGGTGTATTATACCAAGATCCTGTTGGGGATGTTTTTTCTCTCTCTTTCTCTCTCTCATAAATTATTAAGTAACCTTAAAAAACAAAAAGATTGAAAATGGTTAAGGCACTGGACTCCCACATAGCTGACTGTGATTTGAGTCCTGGTTTCTTTTCTTTTCTTTTCTTCTCTTTTCTCTTTTCTCTTTTTCTCTCTCTCTCTCTCTCTCTCTCTCTCTCTCTCTCTCTCTCTCTGTCTTTCTCTGGTGAGCAAATGTGCCCTATAGCAAATTTAAAAATAATAACAATGATAAATAAAATTAAATAAGTAATTTTTTAAAATGTAAATGACTTGGGTTGGCAGATGGTATGATGGTTAAGGATGCTTGACTCCCACATGGCCGACCATGGTTTGAGTCCTGGACCTGGCAGCTTGCTTTCTCACTTCCTTCCCCACCTCTATTTCTCTCTAGTCAAATTGAAATACATAAATAAGTAAATAAAGTTGAATAAAATAATTCTTTAAAAAATGTAAATGGCCAGGGACCAGCAGTTAGCGTAATGGCTATGTCGCTGGACTCCCACGTAGTCGACCGCAATTCGTGTCCCGGACCCAGTGGCTTAAATTCACGCCGGACGCTTGTGTGTGCATGCCCAAGATCCCGAGAGGAGAATGGAGGAGAAGGGATTGCAGCGTGGCCATCCTCCCTGGGGGGTGATTTCTCGCTTTCTATCTCTCTGTCTCTGTCTGGCGAGCCCACGCGCCCTATAGCAAAAACCTCTCCAAAAAAGAAAAAAAGTAAATGACCATAAATCTTACTTTGAGATGCCTCCCTTCTCTGCATGTCACTCGTGTCACTTTCTTCGTTTTCCCAGTACCATCTCAGTCTACCTCCCACGTTAAATGTGCATTGATAGCTATGTGACCAAAACTCGCGCTGTTTTTCTGGGGCAAAATAATTCTAATCTAAATTTTAGAGAGGGTATGGGACCAGCAGTAAGCATAATGGCTGTGTTGTTGAACTCCCATGTAGTTGACCAAGGTTCAAGTCCCGGATCCGGTGGCTTAAACTCACGCCCGGTGCGTGTGCATATGTCGCTTGAACTCGCGCCCGGTGCGTGTTGATACGTGCCCAAGATCCAGAGAGGAGAACGGAGAAGGGATTAAGGCGTGGCCATCCCCCCTTGGGGGTGATTTCTCGCTTTCTGTCTCTCTGTTCTCTCTGTCTTTCTAGCAAGCACACACACCCTATAGCAAAAACCTCTCAAAAAAAAAATTTAGAGAGGGTACAAATGGATATTATAACGCTGCCTTATAAAAATTTCTTTCTGTGGCCCAGCAGGTAGTGTTATGGTTAAGGTGCTGGACTCCCACATGTCTGACTGTGGTTCGAGTCCCGGACTTGGTGGTTTGCTTTGTCACCCTTTCTCTGTCAAATTTAATAACAATAATAATAGTTATAAATAAATAAAATTTAGTAAATAATCTTTAAGAAAAATAATGATTTTGGGGACCAGCTGGTGGCATGATGTAACGGGTGCTTGACACTTCCACATGGCTGATCACAGGTCAGGTCCCGGACCTGGTGCCTACAGCTTTCTTTCTCATTTTCCCTTTTTCTCTCTCTGTGTCTCTCTCTCATTAAATTAAATTAAATGAGTGAATAAAACAAGTTAAATAATTCTTAAAAAAAAAAAAAAAGGAAAGAAAAAGAATCATTCTTTTGAATGCCAGACCACATGTGTGCAGGCATAAGATAGAAACTTCCTTTCAGTGGGGCCTAGCCATGCTGCAATTCTTTTTACTCTAATTCTCCATCCTTTCAGGACCATAGGCATATGTTCATATATCTGGCATATTTTTTTTTTGAGAGGTTTTTTTGCTATAGGGCGCATGCACTCGCCAGCCAGACAGAGACAGAAAGCGAGAAATCACCCCCCAGGGGGGACAGCCGCACCGCAATCCCTTCTCCTCCGTTCTTCTCTCAGGATCTTGGGCACACACATGCGCCCGGCGTGAGTTTTAAGCCACCGGATCTGGGACGCGAACCATGGTCGACTACGTGGGAGTTCAGCGACATAGCCATTATGCTAACTGCTGGTCCCTATCTGGCATATTTTTGAAGCCTCTGAGGCTAGGACCTGAACCTTTTTTAGTCTTGCAGAATGTGGCTTCCTTCGCACAGTGCTTAACTACTACACTGGGTTGGCCCTACTTGTAATTTTTTTTTTTTAATTTGCCATAGGGCATGTATACTCTCTAAAGAGAGAAGGAAAGTAACAAAGCTGTCCGAGGGGTTATGGCCAAGCTACATTCCTTCTCCTCCATTCTCCTCAAGATTTTAGGCACACATGTACATGTGTCCAGCATGTTCCTCTTTTTATTTTTAAAGGTTTTTGCCGTAAGACATGTATCCTCACGGGGGAGACAGTGACAGGAAAAGAGAAATCACCTAGCAGGGCGAGGAATGGCCACACTGCAATCCCTTCTCTTCCATTCTCCTCCTTTGATCTTGGGCACACATACACATGCAACTGGCATGATTTTCAAGCCGCTGGGCCCAACACTCGAACCATGGTTGACTGTGTGGGAGCCCAGCAACATAACCACTATGCCATTTGTTGGTCCCAAACATCTTTTACAAACTGCCAGGTCTGGGGCTTGAACTATGTAGTCAGCCATGTAGGATTCAGTCACCTTAACCCCAATACCACCAGCAGGCCCACTACTTGTAAGTTTGAAGGCAGTTTTAGTGTCTAGAAACTCCCTATTTTACTTTATTTTTAATAATTACTTTTGAAAGACTAAAGGATTGCTCTCTTTTTGCCTCGTTGGGTATAGGATAGTAGAGTAAACTAAAAAAAGGGATGTAGAGAATAAAATAAGGAAAAGGTGGTCCACTGCAAAGATTTATATGACCCCAAATAAAGCTGAAGGAATTTTTTAAGGAATTATTTTAACTTTATTCACTTATTTATTTTAATTTGACCAGAGAGGGACAGAGTGAGAGCGAGAAAGAGAGAGGAGAATTGAGAAAGCAAGCTACCAGGTCCGGGACTCAAACTGTGATTAGCCATGTGGGAGTCCAACACCCTTAATCACCACACCACCTGCCAGCTCCAAGAATTTTTTATTTTTAAGAGAGATTTGTGCTATAGAGCACATGTACTCACCGGTAAGGCAGAAAGCAAGAAATCACCCCCTAAGGTGGACTACCATGCCACAATCCTTTCTTCTCTATTTTCCTCTCAGGATTTTAGGCACACATGCACACCCACTTCTTTTTTATTCCCCTCGTAGGATTTTAGGCACACATGCACACCCACCTGGTGTGAATTTTAAGCCGCCTGGTCCAGGACTTGAACCACAGTCAACTATGTAGGAGTCCAGCAACATAACCATTATGCCATCTGCTGGTCCCAGAGAGAATTTTTTCCCCTTCATGATAGAACACATGCGTATACCTGTAAAAGTGAGAGGGAGGGGCAATCTCCACAGGGTCTAGTCGTGTCACGATCACCTTCCTCCAGTCCTCCAGGTGTTGGATCTCCAGCACCTACGGGCATGCTTGGCATGTTTCATCCTGACAGGACTGGGGATTCAAACTGTGATGACCATGTGGGGTCCAGGTTCTCTCCAGCAGTACATTACTGCTGTGCCACAGAGCCAGCCCAGAGAATAATTTCTTAAGTAAACTGAAATCATATTACATAAACATTAAATTGTACTTTTTAGGACCAGCAGATGGCATAGCAATTATATCACTAGACTCTCATGTAGTCGACCGCAGTTTGAGTTCCAGACCTGGTAGCTTAAAACTCACCCTGGGCGCATGCGCAAGAGTGCCCAGAGTTCCGAGAGGAGAATGGAGGAGAAGAGATTGTGGAGTGGCCTTCCCCCTTGGGGAGTTATTTCTTGCTTTCTTTCTCTTTGTCTTTCCAGCAAATGTACGTACGCTATAGTAAAAATCTCTCTCTAAAAATAAAAAAAAAAATTAGATTGCACTTTTTAAAAATTTGTTCATTTTATTCATGAAAGAGACCATGTGTGTGCACACGAGAGAAAAAAAAGGAGGGACAGGCATCCTTAACAGAGTCCTATGCAGCTATCCCCTTCCCTTGACCCTTAGCTTGTCTGGATCTTGGGTGCCTGCTGTGTTTCAGGTCTAATGAGCCAGGGATCCAAACTCATGGAAGCCATGTGGCTTCCAGCACTGCAGTTCAGCATGCTACCACCTGCACCTCTGCCAGGCCTAGATTGCACATTTCCAGAGCTGAATGGATGCGGAGTGGCATTTTCTTAGGGAACCCAAGAACCCCTAAATCATGTGCTGCTCCAGGCCCTATCACTTCACATACATACACAGTCTCTAAGAACCACATGCACAGAGCCAGCATGTGGTGTAATGGCTAAGGACTCCCACCTGGACAACTATGGTTCAAATCCCAGATCTGACAGATTGAAAATTGGGTGCATGTGTGTGCATACCCAGAATTCCAGGAAGAAAATGGAGGAGAAGGTATTGTGTGGCCATCTCCCTGGGTGTGTGTCGGGAGATGATTTCTCACTTACCTTCTCACTGTCTCTCTCTAGCTAAGCATATATGCCTTGTGGCAAAACCTTAAGAAAAAAATAAATAAATAAGCACATGCATAGAGAAGAGAGAGGAGACTGAGGAAACATGCATTCCCCTTTGGCTTCTTGGCTTCTGCTTGCTCTCTCCTTGTACTAAGGGAACGTTGCCCACTAATGGAGAGGAGCGTTTCTACAGACTTCCAAGCTGTGACGCCCATTCTGCCCACTGGCCACCAGCCACAGCCCGAATGGTTTTCCACACACACC
>NW_006159525.1:7433387-7444506 GCF_000334495.1 Tupaia belangeri chinensis | reverse complement strand
AGACAGACAGAGAGACAGGGAGACAGAAATCAGGAAATCACCCCCCAGGGCGGGGTTGCCACACCACAATCCCTTCTCCTCCATTCTCCTCAAGATTTTAGGCACACATGTACATGTGTCCAGCATGTTCCTCTTTTTATTTTTAAAGGTTTTTGCCGTAAGACATGTATCCTCACGGGGGAGACAGTGACAGGAAAAGAGAAATCACCTAGCAGGGCGAGGAATGGCCACACTGCAATCCCTTCTCTTCCATTCTCCTCCTTTGATCTTGGGCACACATACACATGCAACTGGCATGATTTTCAAGCCGCTGGGCCCAACACTCGAACCATGGTTGACTGTGTGGGAGCCCAGCAACATAACCACTATGCCATTTGTTGGTCCCAAACATCTTTTACAAACTGCCAGGTCTGGGGCTTGAACTATGTAGTCAGCCATGTAGGATTCAGTCACCTTAACCCCAATACCACCAGCAGGCCCACTACTTGTAAGTTTGAAGGCAGTTTTAGTGTCTAGAAACTCCCTATTTTACTTTATTTTTAATAATTACTTTTGAAAGACTAAAGGATTGCTCTCTTTTTGCCTCGTTGGGTATAGGATAGTAGAGTAAACTAAAAAAAGGGATGTAGAGAATAAAATAAGGAAAAGGTGGTCCACTGCAAAGATTTATATGACCCCAAATAAAGCTGAAGGAATTTTTTAAGGAATTATTTTAACTTTATTCACTTATTTATTTTAATTTGACCAGAGAGGGACAGAGTGAGAGCGAGAAAGAGAGAGGAGAATTGAGAAAGCAAGCTACCAGGTCCGGGACTCAAACTGTGATTAGCCATGTGGGAGTCCAACACCCTTAATCACCACACCACCTGCCAGCTCCAAGAATTTTTTATTTTTAAGAGAGATTTGTGCTATAGAGCACATGTACTCACCGGTAAGGCAGAAAGCAAGAAATCACCCCCTAAGGTGGACTACCATGCCACAATCCTTTCTTCTCTATTTTCCTCTCAGGATTTTAGGCACACATGCACACCCACTTCTTTTTTATTCCCCTCGTAGGATTTTAGGCACACATGCACACCCACCTGGTGTGAATTTTAAGCCGCCTGGTCCAGGACTTGAACCACAGTCAACTATGTAGGAGTCCAGCAACATAACCATTATGCCATCTGCTGGTCCCAGAGAGAATTTTTTCCCCTTCATGATAGAACACATGCGTATACCTGTAAAAGTGAGAGGGAGGGGCAATCTCCACAGGGTCTAGTCGTGTCACGATCACCTTCCTCCAGTCCTCCAGGTGTTGGATCTCCAGCACCTACGGGCATGCTTGGCATGTTTCATCCTGACAGGACTGGGGATTCAAACTGTGATGACCATGTGGGGTCCAGGTTCTCTCCAGCAGTACATTACTGCTGTGCCACAGAGCCAGCCCAGAGAATAATTTCTTAAGTAAACTGAAATCATATTACATAAACATTAAATTGTACTTTTTAGGACCAGCAGATGGCATAGCAATTATATCACTAGACTCTCATGTAGTCGACCGCAGTTTGAGTTCCAGACCTGGTAGCTTAAAACTCACCCTGGGCGCATGCGCAAGAGTGCCCAGAGTTCCGAGAGGAGAATGGAGGAGAAGAGATTGTGGAGTGGCCTTCCCCCTTGGGGAGTTATTTCTTGCTTTCTTTCTCTTTGTCTTTCCAGCAAATGTACGTACGCTATAGTAAAAATCTCTCTCTAAAAATAAAAAAAAAAATTAGATTGCACTTTTTAAAAATTTGTTCATTTTATTCATGAAAGAGACCATGTGTGTGCACACGAGAGAAAAAAAAGGAGGGACAGGCATCCTTAACAGAGTCCTATGCAGCTATCCCCTTCCCTTGACCCTTAGCTTGTCTGGATCTTGGGTGCCTGCTGTGTTTCAGGTCTAATGAGCCAGGGATCCAAACTCATGGAAGCCATGTGGCTTCCAGCACTGCAGTTCAGCATGCTACCACCTGCACCTCTGCCAGGCCTAGATTGCACATTTCCAGAGCTGAATGGATGCGGAGTGGCATTTTCTTAGGGAACCCAAGAACCCCTAAATCATGTGCTGCTCCAGGCCCTATCACTTCACATACATACACAGTCTCTAAGAACCACATGCACAGAGCCAGCATGTGGTGTAATGGCTAAGGACTCCCACCTGGACAACTATGGTTCAAATCCCAGATCTGACAGATTGAAAATTGGGTGCATGTGTGTGCATACCCAGAATTCCAGGAAGAAAATGGAGGAGAAGGTATTGTGTGGCCATCTCCCTGGGTGTGTGTCGGGAGATGATTTCTCACTTACCTTCTCACTGTCTCTCTCTAGCTAAGCATATATGCCTTGTGGCAAAACCTTAAGAAAAAAATAAATAAATAAGCACATGCATAGAGAAGAGAGAGGAGACTGAGGAAACATGCATTCCCCTTTGGCTTCTTGGCTTCTGCTTGCTCTCTCCTTGTACTAAGGGAACGTTGCCCACTAATGGAGAGGAGCGTTTCTACAGACTTCCAAGCTGTGACGCCCATTCTGCCCACTGGCCACCAGCCACAGCCCGAATGTTTTTCCACACACACAGAACTACTGCTGCAGCTTTTGAAGTCCAAAAGTCAGTAAAATACTTGCACTCATTTATTTTCCTCTTTCTCTTTGTTTATATCTTTTTTTAAAAAAAATAACTATTTTATTTAATTTTATTTACTTATATATTTATTTTGTTTGACCAGAGAAGGACAGAGAGAGAGGGAAAGTATGAAAGCAAGCCACTAGATCCAGGACCCGAACTGTGGTTGGCCATGTGGGAGTCCAGTGCTCTTAACCACCACGCCACCTGCTGGCCCCCCTCATTGTTTATATTTTGACTTATATTCCTCTTTTCAGTTGTTTTTATGTCTGTGTCTCAAAGTCCTTCATTTTCCCTCTGCCCTTAAAAACACACTTCCAGGGGCCAGCAGGTGATACCACGGTTAAGCCTGTGGGTTCCCACATGGCCGACTACAGTTCAAGTTCCGGGCCTGGCAGCTTGAAAGTCACACCTGTTGTATGTGCGTGCGTGTCTAAAATCCTAGGAGAAAGGAGAAGGGGTTGCAGCATGGCCATTCCCCTTGGTGGTGACGTTTTTCCTTCTCACTGTCTCTCTCCGGTGAGTGCATGTGCCCTTTGGCAAAAACTTAAGACACACACACACACACACACACACACACACACACAGACTTTTAGGGCCAGCAGGTAGTACAAAGGTTAAGGCAATTGGATCCTACATGGCAAACAGCATGATTGAGTCCTGTACCTGGCAGTTTGAAAATCACACTGGGCGTATGTACATCTGTGCTAAAAGTCCTGATAGAAATGGAGCAGGGATTGTGGCTTGACCATCCACTTGGGGGCTGATTTCTCATTTTCCCCCTCTCTATCTCTTTCTCTGTCTCTGTCAAGTGTATGTGCCCTACAGCAAACAAACAAACAAACAAAACAAACAAACAAACAAAAAACCACTTTTCCAGGCCAACATCATGGCACAGTAGTAATAAGCTGCCCAGGAGAAGTCTGATCCCACATGGCAACCATGGTTTGAATCCCTAGCCCTCTTACCTGCAACATGCCAAGCATGTGTAGTCGTGTCCAAGATCCCATGGCTAGAGGGCAGGAGGAAGAGGATCGCAGCAGGACTAGACCCTGAGGAAAGGGGCTTGTCTCTCTCTCTCTCTTTCAGGCATATACTCTGTCATGAATGAGGAAAAAACTTAATTGCTAGTCATGCATCCTACATGGGCACCTGTGAGGTTCAAGTCCCAATCCAGCAGCTTGAAACACACTAGGCACATGTGCATGCGTGCCCAAAATCAAAAGGAGAAATGGTGATGGGATTGCGGCGGCAAGACCACCTCCCTGGGGGATTCTCTCGTTCTCTCTCTCCCCCACGCTCTGTCTCCCTCTGGTCAAAAAAAAAGAAAGAAAGCGGGACCAGCAGTTAGTGTAATGGCTATGTCGTTGGACTCCCATGTACTTGGCTGTGGTTCGAGTCCCAGACCCGGTAGCTTAAACTCATGCCAGGCACGTGTGCGTGCGTGCTCAAGATCCTGAGAGGAGAATGGAGGAGAAGGGATTGCGGTGTGGCCATCCCCACTGGTGGGTGATTTCTCGCTTTCTGTCTCTCTGTCTCTCTCTCTTTCTGGCGAGCGCACACGCCCTATAGCAAAAACCTCTCAAAAAAAAAAAAATTTAAAGCACACTTTCCCACTTTACTGCACTGAGCACCTTCAGCCCATTTTTGCTCAAGCTGTAATCAATTTGTTTGGCTTTTCCCTCCTGCTGTCGTATGCATCTTCACCTGCACTTCCTGACAGCAGCATCTGGAGTAAACATCTTCCCTGCTCTACAGGTTAGGCCAGGTGCATATGATAATAAACTGCATTATTCTTCCTCTAGTCCTCATGTCTGACACACTTTAGAAAATGATTCCCAACCCTGTGACACTCCAGGATGTGCCTAATTATTGAGTTGAGAAATATCTTTGTTGTTGTTTTGTTTTTGAGTTTGTTACGTGGCACTTATGCTCTCTGGAAAGCCACAGAAAGAAAGAGACAGAAAATGAGAAGTCCTCCACAGTCCTTGGTCTTCCATTCTCCTCAAGATTTTGAGCATGAATGCACACGTGCCCTGCATGATCTTCAAGTTGCCAGGTCCAGGATTCAATCCACACTGTCAGCCATGTAGGATGCAGCCGCCTTAACCTCCATGCCACCTACTAGCCCCAAGTTGTGGAATACCTTTTCTTTCTTTCTTCCTTTCTGTTTCTTTCCTTTTAAATTGTTTATTTATTATCATTACTTTTCAATTTGACCAGAGAGACAGAGAGAGGGAGAGAAAGTGAGAAAGCAAGCTACCACATCTGGGACTTGAACTCTGGCCAGCCATGTCGGAGTTCAACGCCTTTAACTACCATGCCACCTGCATTTATTTTTAAATTATGAGTTGCTTTGTTTGTTCTTAGACTTTTGCCATAAGGCACATGTGCTTGGCAGAAATGGAGAGAGAGGGAAAGTGAGAAATCACTCCCAACGGGTGGATGGCCGCACTACAATCCCTTCTCCTCCATCCTTCTCTTGGGATTTTTGGGCACACATGCACATGTGCTCAGTGTGATTTTCAAGTCTTCAAGTTCAGGACTGAAACCATGGTCAGCCGTGTAGGAGTTCAATACCTTAACCATGATGGCACCTGCTGGCTCCTTGAACTATCTGTTGATCGGTAATTTTTAAATCTCTTAACTTTTAAAAAAAGTATTTAATTTATTTATTTAAATTCAATCAGAGAGAGAAAAAAGGGAAAGTAAGAAAACAAGCCACCAGGTCCAGAATTCAAACCTCAGTCGTCCATGTGGGAGTCCAGCACCTCGACCACCACACCACCTGCTGGCCCCTAAATCTCTTAATTTTTTTAAGTAACATATAGCTCTTTGGAAAGGAGAGGGATGAAATTATACAATTAATGCAGCTAAACGTAAAAATAACAATATTTAGTGCTTTGCCATGTTGGAACCAGCCATCAAATGACTCTCAAAGTTTCATTTTAAAGTTACCTGACAACTAGACAGAGCTCCAGTATCATCTTTTTCCAGGTAGTCACTCTTTCAGCACCTCTGAGTGCCTGCTCAACTTGGGCAGCTAATTTGGTCTCACCCTGCATTGACACAGATTTGCTTCATAATTATGTGGGGCAGTAGAGCACTTAATTGGGAGTCACTGAGTCATGGATTCTTTCATTCCTCCTGCTAGTTTTAAGCTCTTGGCCTGAGGCAAGACACTTAATCGTCTGGGCTCCAGTTGCCTCACCAACATAATAAGGTACTAGTGTAAGAAATCACTACATTGCTATTTCACCTGAAAGTAGTGGGGTTTTCTGTTTATTTTCTCTCTCTCTCTCTCTCTCTTTTTTTTTTAGGTTTTTGCCATAAGGTGGATGTGCTCACTGGAGAGAGAGAGACAGAGAGAGAGCAGGAAATTGAGAAATCACCCTCCAGGGGAATGGTCACATTGCAATCTCTTCTCCTCCATTCTCTTGGGATTTGGGGCATGCATGTACATGCACCCAGCATGATTTTCCAGCCACCAGGACCGAGGACAGCAGTTCGAGCCCTAGACCTGTCTATTTGGGGTATGCAAATATCACTCAAGCTTCACCTTTTCCACTATTTTTTTCTTTTCTTTTCTTTTTTTTTTTTTTAAGGTTTTTTTGACTACCTTTTTCACTTTCCATTTCTCTCTCTTTCACGCTCTGTCTCCCTCTGGTCAAAAAAAAAGAAAGAAAGCGGGACCAGCAGTTAGTGTAATGGCTATGTCGTTGGACTCCCATGTACTTGGCTGTGGTTCGAGTCCCAGACCCGGTAGCTTAAACTCATGCCAGGCACGTGTGCGTGCGTGCTCAAGATCCTGAGAGGAGAATGGAGGAGAAGGGATTGCGGTGTGGCCATCCCCACTGGTGGGTGATTTCTCGCTTTCTGTCTCTCTGTCTCTCTCTCTTTCTGGCGAGCGCACACGCCCTATAGCAAAAACCTCTCAAAAAAAAAAAAATTTAAAGCACACTTTCCCACTTTACTGCACTGAGCACCTTCAGCCCATTTTTGCTCAAGCTGTAATCAATTTGTTTGGCTTTTCCCTCCTGCTGTCGTATGCATCTTCACCTGCACTTCCTGACAGCAGCATCTGGAGTAAACATCTTCCCTGCTCTACAGGTTAGGCCAGGTGCATATGATAATAAACTGCATTATTCTTCCTCTAGTCCTCATGTCTGACACACTTTAGAAAATGATTCCCAACCCTGTGACACTCCAGGATGTGCCTAATTATTGAGTTGAGAAATATCTTTGTTGTTGTTTTGTTTTTGAGTTTGTTACGTGGCACTTATGCTCTCTGGAAAGCCACAGAAAGAAAGAGACAGAAAATGAGAAGTCCTCCACAGTCCTTGGTCTTCCATTCTCCTCAAGATTTTGAGCATGAATGCACACGTGCCCTGCATGATCTTCAAGTTGCCAGGTCCAGGATTCAATCCACACTGTCAGCCATGTAGGATGCAGCCGCCTTAACCTCCATGCCACCTACTAGCCCCAAGTTGTGGAATACCTTTTCTTTCTTTCTTCCTTTCTGTTTCTTTCCTTTTAAATTGTTTATTTATTATCATTACTTTTCAATTTGACCAGAGAGACAGAGAGAGGGAGAGAAAGTGAGAAAGCAAGCTACCACATCTGGGACTTGAACTCTGGCCAGCCATGTCGGAGTTCAACGCCTTTAACTACCATGCCACCTGCATTTATTTTTAAATTATGAGTTGCTTTGTTTGTTCTTAGACTTTTGCCATAAGGCACATGTGCTTGGCAGAAATGGAGAGAGAGGGAAAGTGAGAAATCACTCCCAACGGGTGGATGGCCGCACTACAATCCCTTCTCCTCCATCCTTCTCTTGGGATTTTTGGGCACACATGCACATGTGCTCAGTGTGATTTTCAAGTCTTCAAGTTCAGGACTGAAACCATGGTCAGCCGTGTAGGAGTTCAATACCTTAACCATGATGGCACCTGCTGGCTCCTTGAACTATCTGTTGATCGGTAATTTTTAAATCTCTTAACTTTTAAAAAAAGTATTTAATTTATTTATTTAAATTCAATCAGAGAGAGAAAAAAGGGAAAGTAAGAAAACAAGCCACCAGGTCCAGAATTCAAACCTCAGTCGTCCATGTGGGAGTCCAGCACCTCGACCACCACACCACCTGCTGGCCCCTAAATCTCTTAATTTTTTTAAGTAACATATAGCTCTTTGGAAAGGAGAGGGATGAAATTATACAATTAATGCAGCTAAACGTAAAAATAACAATATTTAGTGCTTTGCCATGTTGGAACCAGCCATCAAATGACTCTCAAAGTTTCATTTTAAAGTTACCTGACAACTAGACAGAGCTCCAGTATCATCTTTTTCCAGGTAGTCACTCTTTCAGCACCTCTGAGTGCCTGCTCAACTTGGGCAGCTAATTTGGTCTCACCCTGCATTGACACAGATTTGCTTCATAATTATGTGGGGCAGTAGAGCACTTAATTGGGAGTCACTGAGTCATGGATTCTTTCATTCCTCCTGCTAGTTTTAAGCTCTTGGCCTGAGGCAAGACACTTAATCGTCTGGGCTCCAGTTGCCTCACCAACATAATAAGGTACTAGTGTAAGAAATCACTACATTGCTATTTCACCTGAAAGTAGTGGGGTTTTCTGTTTATTTTCTCTCTCTCTCTCTCTCTCTTTTTTTTTTAGGTTTTTGCCATAAGGTGGATGTGCTCACTGGAGAGAGAGAGACAGAGAGAGAGCAGGAAATTGAGAAATCACCCTCCAGGGGAATGGTCACATTGCAATCTCTTCTCCTCCATTCTCTTGGGATTTGGGGCATGCATGTACATGCACCCAGCATGATTTTCCAGCCACCAGGACCGAGGACAGCAGTTCGAGCCCTAGACCTGTCTATTTGGGGTATGCAAATATCACTCAAGCTTCACCTTTTCCACTATTTTTTTCTTTTCTTTTCTTTTTTTTTTTTTTAAGGTTTTTACTCAAGGGAGAGAGACAGCAAGAGGGAAGGTGAGAAATCATCTCCCCCAGGGGGAATGACCATACCACAATCCTTTCTCTTCCTGGAATTTGGGGCATGCACACACATGTGCCCAACATGACTTTCACACCCCCAGATCTGGGGTTCAGACTACATTGGAAATCCAGTACCTTAACCACCACGCCACCTGCCAGCCCCCATTTCATGACTATTTTATTTTACATATTTACTTTTTTTTTCTTTTGAGAGATTTTTGCTATAGGGCATGTGCGCTCGCCAGAAAGACAGAGAGAGAGAAATCACCCCCCCCGGACAATGGCCATACTGCATTCCCTTCTTCTCCATCCTTCTCCCAGAATTTTGGATACACACGCCCAGTGTGAGTTTTAATCTACTGGGTCTGAGACTTGAACCACAGTCAACTATGTGGGAGGCTAGGAACATAACCGTTACGCCATCTGCTGGTCCCATATGTACTTACTTTTTTTTTTTTTTTTCATATGTACTTACTTTTATCATTATCTTGTTTTCACAAAATGCCTATGCAGCTTTGATTAGAATTGCAATGAATATATACATCACTTTGTGGTGAACTGACATCTTTCAAGATTAAGTTTCCAATCCACAAATATAATCTTTTTTTTTTTTTTTTTAGATGTTTGGGCCACTAGTATGGTTAAAGCAGCTGGATCCCACATGGCTAACTTTATTGGTTAAAGCAGCTGGATCCCACACGGCTAACTTTGTGGTTCAAGTCCTGAACTTGGAGGTTTGAAAATATTCTGGGCACATGTGTTTGCACCCAAAATCCCAAAGGGAGAAACAGAGGAGAAGGGATTGTGGTGTGACCCTCCACCATGAGGAGTGCCTTCTCTTCTCTCTGTCTCTTTCTGCCAAGTGCTTATGCCCTCTGGCAAATTATGAAAAGAAAAAAATTTAGATACTTAATTTTGCTCAATGATTTCTTGTACTTAAAGAAATCTTACATTTATTTGTTCCCTTTCCAGGTGAATTTTTTTTTATTCTATGGTAAATGATAATGCTTCTTAAAACGGTCTCCTCTTTTTATAGTTTGTAGCTGATAATTAAAGCACACTTGAGGGCTGGGACCAGCAGTTGGCGTAATGGCTATGTCGCTGGACTCCCATGTAGTCGACCACAATTTGAGTCCCAGACCTGGTGGCTTAAACTCACACTGGTGCATGTATGCCCAGGATCCTGAGGGGAAAATGGAGAAGGGATTGTGGTGTGGCCATACTCCCTGGGGGGTGATTTCTTACTTTCTGTCTCTCTGTCTCTTTCTGTCTTTCTGGTGAGAGCACGTGCCCTATAAAAAAAGCACACACATGGGAACCAGCAGTTAGCGTAATGGCTATGTTGCTGGACTCCCACGTAGTCGACCGCGGTTCGCGTCCCGGACCCGGTGGCTTAAAACTCACGCCGGGCGCCTGTGCGTGCGTGCCCAAGATCCCGGGAGGAGAATGGAGGAGAAGGGATAGCGGCGTGACCATCCCCCTGGGGGGTGATTTCTCGCTTTCTGTCTCTATGTCTCTCTCTGTCTGTCTGGCGAGCGCACGCGCCCTATAGTGAAAAAAAAAAACCTCTCAACAACAACAACAAACACACACACAAACACACACACACTCACACTTGAGGGGACCGGCAGGTGGTATGATGGTTAAGGGTGCTGGACTCCCACATGGTCGATTGTGGTTTGAGTCCTGGACCTGGTGGCTTGCTTTCTCACTTTCCTTCTCTCTCTCCCTCTCTCTCTCTCTAATGCACACTCTGTCCTTCTAAAATAAACAAATAAATTAAAAGTTAAATAAAATAATTCTTTATAAAAAAAATTTTTTTTGGAGAGGTCTTTGCTATGGGGCACATGCTCTTGCCATAAAGACAGAGAGAGACAGAGAGACAGAAATGAGAAATCACCTCCAGATGGGGATAGTCACGCCGCAATCCCTTCTCCTCCATTCTCCTCTTGGAATCTTGGGCACGCACGCACACGCGACCGGTGAGAGTTTAAGCCACCGTGTCCAGGACTTGAACCACAGTTGACTACATGGGAGTTCAGTGACATAGCAATTATGCTAATTGCTGGCCCCATAAAAATTTTTTTAAATAAAAACACACTTCAGGGACCAGCAGTGGTGTGGTGGGTAAGGCACTGGACTTCCATTTTGCTGACCATGGTTTGAGTTCTGGATCTGGCCGCTTGCTTTTTCACTTTCCCTCTCTCTCTCTTTCTCTGGTGAGCACACATGCCCTATAGCAAATTAAATAATAATAATAAAAATAAGTTTTAAGGGACCAGCAGTTAGCATAATGGCTATGTCGCTGGACTCCCATGTAGTCGACCGCAGTTCGCGTCCCGGACCCGGTGGCTTAAAACTCACGCCGGGTGTGTGTACATGCGTGCCCAAGATCCCGAGAGAATGGAAGAGAAGGGATTGCGGCGTGGCCATCCCCCCTGGGGGGTGATTTCTGGCTTTCTGTCTCTGTCTCTCT
>NW_006159525.1:7421543-7433272 GCF_000334495.1 Tupaia belangeri chinensis | reverse complement strand
ACAGTTGAGGTGCCAGCAGGTGGTGTCTGCCATAGGGCACCTGCGCTCTCAGGGGAGAGAGACCTCTGTGTGGTCATTACCCTTGGGGCTGCTTTCTTACTTTCCTTCTCTCTTTGTCTCTCTCCAGTGAGTTTATGTGCCTTGTAGCAATTTAAAAAAAGGAAAGAAAAAAAAAAGAGAGAGAGAGAGAGAATATTGTCTTAATCTGAGTGTAGAAAAGGCCCACCAAGCAAGATTCCAAGTTTGAAAGCCATAAAGGGAAAGAATGGCAGATTGAGTTCATTTAAAATACAGTTTGGGGCCAAGCCACAGTGACGCAGTGGTAGCATGATGTTGGAGCCCTTTGGAAAAGTGGAGTTCAGGTTTTGGGTCGACCTGTACACTCAGGCAGATGTTTGTGTGTGTGTGATCCTGGCTGGCTAGACTATGGGGAGGATCACAGTATATGACCCTGTTGGGGTATCCATCTCTCTTTCTTGTCTCTGACTCTCTCATGAAATAAGTAAACTATTTTTGGAGGGGAGAGATTTTGCTATAGGGCGTGTGTGTACACTGGACAGAGATAGAAAGTGAGAAATCACCCCCCAAGAGGGGATGGCCACGCCGCAGTCTCTCTCAGAATTTTGGGCATGTATGTACATAGTGCCCAGTTTAAGTTTCAAGCTGCCAGATCGGAGGCTTGAATTGAGGTCAACCATGTAGGAGTTCAGCACGTCAACCACTGGACCACCTGCTGGTCTCAGTAAATAAACTTTTTTTAAAACAGTACATTTGGGGTTCAGCCATGGTAGCACACACTGCTAAGATGCAGCTACCTAGAGCTGAGGCCACACGGAAGACCCAAGTTCAATTCCTGTTCCAACCTAAAGAGGCCAGGTATATCTGTAGTCTAGCTGTCTGGGAGACTTGGGTAGGAAGATCCCAACATGGCAAGACCCTGTCAGAATCAATCTCTTCCTCCCTCAGTTCTTTTGGTTTTTATTTGTTTGTTAGGTTTTTACCATAGGGCACATGCAGCTGCTCAAGAGAGGGAGAGGGAGAGTGAGAAATCATCCCCAGGGGAGATAGCCATGCCTCAGTTCCCTCTCTTCCATTCTTCTCTCAGGATTTTGAGAACACAGACACACACACATGCCTGGCATGATTCTTGAGTCATCAGATGTAAGGCTCAAACCTTGGTCAGCCATGTGGAAATCCAGCACCTTAACCACCACACCACCTGCTGGCCCCTCTCTCTCTTCTTCTAATAAATGAATTAAAGTGGGGTTGGCCGATGGCACAATGGTCGGGACACTGGGTTCCCCACATGACCAACTACGGTTCAAGTCCTGGACCTGGTGGCTTGCTTTCTCACTTTCTCTTTTTCTCTTTCTCTCTCTCTTGTCAAATTATAAAATAATAATAATTATAATAACAAATCAAATTAAATAAATAATTCTAATTAATAAATAAAGTGACTTTAAATAAATTGCCATAGGGCAGGCACCATCACCCTGACTTTAAATAAATTGAATGGTGTTTCATGAGTGATAGCTGAAACAAAGTTAATAAACTCCCTGGAAGAAAATGTTGGCTATATATAGAACAAGCAAACAGTTGATAAGGACTAATCCTATACATTGATATAGCCATGTACGGACACACAGACACATTGCCTGAGGAATATACTTGACTAGTGTATTAAAAGATGCTTAACTACTCTAATGGTTAAGGAAACGGTCAGGGAGGACTTCAAAAGGACTGGATGTGAACTGAGGCCGGAGACAAAGAAGAGGTGGGATAGTGCCGCAGACAGAGGGTCAAGCCAAGGTGTACAGCACAGCTTGTCCTGGTGCAAGGGCTAAGTAACATGCTACTGTCAGGTGGAAAGCTGGGTGTCAGGACCATCAGGAAGGCCAGGGAGCAGAGGAGGAAATGCCTGGGAAATCAAGAATTCAGGCTGTCCTCAAGGCTGCCTCAGTGGCATAGCAGTAACACACTGCTCAAACAACACCACGTCCATATGGAAGATGGTGGGTTCAGTCCTCTGCTCAGCCTGTCCACACCAGGTGCTCACACCCTCATCCTGGTTGGCTGGCTTGTCTGTGGGGAGTGAGAGAGGAGTGACATGTCAAGAGACCCAGTCGAAGGTATTTGTCCCTGTCTGTCTCACTCTCATGAAAGTTACTTATTTATAAACCTAAAAGAAAAAGTACTGGGGGCCAGCAGGTGACATGCTGGTTAAAGATGCTGGGCTCCAGGACCAGCAGGTGGTGTAGTGGTTAAGGTGCTAGACACTCCCACATGGCTGACCACAGTTTGAGTCCCAGACCCGGTGGCTTGCTTTCTCACTTTCCTCCCTCTCTCTCTCTGATAAAATTAAAATAAATGAATGAATAAATAAAATTTTTAAAAAAGATGCTGGACTCCCACATGCCAACTACAGTTTGAGTCCCAAATCTGGCTGCCTGCTTTCTCACTTTTCCTTTTTTTTTCTTTTTTATTTAGAATTATTTTATTTAACTTTATTGACTTACTGATTTATTGATTTATTTAAATATAGCCAGAAAGGAAAAGAGAGAGAAAGTGAGAAAGCAAGCCACCAAGTTGACCCATGGTTGGCCATGTTGGAGTCCAGTGCCCTTAACCGCCATGCCACCTACTGGCCCCCTCACTTTTCCTCTCTCTCTCCCCAGCTCTCTCTGGTGAATGTACATGCCCTGTAGAAATTAAAATAATAATAAATTAAAATTTTTTAAAATGTTAGTATTTTATTCAGAGGCCAGATGGTGGCAAAATGCTAGTGCAACTGGACCCACATGGAAAATGTCCCATGTTCACATCCCAGGGTCTCTTTGAACGTGCCAGGTCCAAATGTGTCCCTGATCCAGGCTAGCAAAGGTTGGGAGTAAACTTTGGCATGCAAACTCTATAGGAAAGGGGGGTACTAGTTTCTGTCTCTGTCTCTGTCTCTCTTGAAGAAATAATTCAGTAAACATAAAAATTTTATTAAGCCAATCAGTGATTTTTAAGTTACTTTTTGGTTTTGCAAATAAGTGTGCTTCTGAGGTTCCACAAGTATTTTATTCAAACCTCCTCTTTGGAAAATTTTTTTTTTTTTTGGAGAGGTTTTCGCTATAGGGCGCGTGCGCTCGCCAGACAGACAGAGAGAGACATAGAGACAGAAAGCAAGAACTCACCCCCCAGGGGGGATGGTCACGCCGCAATCCCTTCTTCTCCATTCTCCTCTCGGGATCTTGGGCACGCACGCACACGCGCCCGGCGTGAGTTCTAAGCCACCGGGTCCGGGACGCAAACCGCGATCGACTACATGGGAGTCCAGCGACATAGCCATTATGCTAACTGCTGGTTCCCAAAATATTTTTAACTAATTTAAAAATTGGGTCCCAGCAGGTGGCATGATGATTAAGATACTGGATACTGGGGGTACAGCAGGTGGCATGGTGGTTAAGGTGCTGGATACTCCCACATGGCTGACCACAGTTCGAGTCCCAGATCTGTGGCTTGCTTTACCACTTTCCCTCTTCTCTCTCTCTCTCTCTCTTTGTCTCTCTCTGGTCAAATTAAAAAAAAAAAAAGAATGAATAAATAAAATTGAATAGATACTTATTTAAAAAAAAAAAAGAAAGAAAGAAAAGACACTGGATGCTACATCACCAGCTCCACAGTTTGAATCCCAGACCCAGCAACTCGAAAATCACACCAGGGGGCCAACAGGTGGCGTGGGTAAAGGTGCTAGATTCCCACATGGCTGGCCATGGTTCTAGTCCTGGACCTGGTGACTTGCTTTCTCACTTTCCCTTCCTGTCTCTGTCTGTCTCTCTTTGGTGAAATTGAAAATATAAATAGTAATAATAACAAATGGACTTAAATAAATGAATAATTTTTTAAAAAATCACACCAGGTGCATGTGTGCATGTGGCCAGAATCCCGAGAGGAGAATGGAAGGACAGGGAATGCAGTGTGGCCATCCACACTGGGTCAGGCTGGTGATTTCTCACTTTCTCTCTCTCTCTCTCTGGCAATGCACACACCCTATGACAAAAATCTTAAAAAAAAAATTTTGTAATACAAAGGAAATACCTGACTCTCCAATGTATTATATGCAACATTTTAACACCTTTGCTGTACTTCCCAAATCTAGATGAGCCTGTTTTGGTGCAGGTCACAGAGCAAAACATCTGTCATCATTGTGAAGACAATAGAATTTCTTACAAATGTTTCATTGTTTGTGAAAGCTGAGCTCTGACCAACCCTCTCTGCGTGTTTGCCTCTCTAGGCTGCATGTCAAGCAGTGATGTGGCTTATAGTCAATTCCACTTTAGAGTTGATGAAATGTGATCAAGTTTGCATTTGTAAAGGCTCACATTGGATGTAATATGGAGAACAGATTTACGTTTATCTTCATGGACCAGCATTTTCTTTATATTAGTAATAAAATAAGGAAATTGACTACTGATACTGAATAACTAATCTACATTTCACAACTTAATTTCAGAGAAATCATTATCAGCGTCCTTGTTCATATTAACTTTGTAAGTTTATACCACTAATCTGAATTTATAAAAATCTGTCTTCATGGGGCCAACAGGTGCATGGCGGTTAAGGGTGCTGGACTCCCACATAGCTGACTGTAGTTCGAGTCCTGGACCTGGCAGCTTGCTTTCTCACTTTTCTTCTCTTTCTCTCTTACTCTCACTCTTCCTCTGTCCCTCTCTGGTCAAATTTAAATAAATAAATAAATAAATAAAGTTAAATAAAATAATTCTTTAAAAAATATAAAAATCTGTCTTCATGGAGCCAGCAGGTGGTGTGGTAGTTAAGTGCTAGATTCCCACATGGTCAACCATGGTTTGAGTCCCAGACCCAGCAATTTGAAAGTCACAGCTTCTGTGTGTATACCCAAAATCCCAAGAGGAGAATGAAGGAAAAGGGATTACAGTGTGGCCATCCTTGCTAGGAGGTGATGTCTCACTTTCCCTCTACCTCTGTCTCTCTCCAGAGAGCGAATACACTCCATGGTAAAACTTGAAAAAACTCTTCATAAAAGACCTATTACAATCAATAGATAAGCATAAATTGATATATTAAAGCAAGTATATATCAAATATATATAGAATTTCCCTTAATAAAAAAGGTTCTGCTTTAAACAACTAAGACTCTGAAAACTATTGACCTGGGTAATGAGGGCCCACCCAAATTTGTGCCTAGAAGGATGAAATGAAGTTGCAGGATAAGGTATGCCTCTGGCCACAGCATTGTGGAAGCCATGAGAGGGAGGAAGATGCTGTGAGAATGGAACAGAGGAGAGGAGCTTGTTTTCTTATCCCAGGAGGTAGAAATAATACTTTCTGGGACGACCGGCAGGTGGTGTGATGGTTAAGGAGCTGGTCAACCACAGTTCGAGTCCCAGACATGGTGACTTGCTTTCTCACTCAACCCCCCCCCACACCGGTCAAATTAAAAACAATAATAACAAATTAAGTAATAAAAAATTATTTAAAAAAATAATAACAATTTTGTCTCAGGCCTCTCTGCAGTGGCACACAGGCAGGAGGGCTCCCTCTGCACGTCAGGTGCACGTGCTCACGTGTGCCCATGATCCTGGCTGGCTGGGGCTGCAACTGCACTGCAGCATGAAGAGCTCGTTGGGTGTGTGCCTCTCTCTGTAAATAAATAAACTTATTTTATATGTATTTTTTAAAATTTGCTGTAGGGCATGTGCACTCACCAGAGAGAGAATGTGAGAAAGCAAGCTGCCAGGTACAGGACTGGAACTGTTGGCCACGCAGGCCAGCACCTTAACCACCACACCACCTGCTGCCCTGTAAAAACGGACACTTTTGGGACCAGTAGATAGCATAATGGTTACATTGCTGCACACCCACGTAGTTGACCGTGCTTCTTGGACCTAGTGGCTTAAAACTCACGCCCGGGGGGCCAGTAGGAGGCATGGTTAAGGGCGCTGGACTTCCACATGGCCAGCTGCAGTTGAGTTTCAGACCTGGCAGCTTGCTTTCTCCCTTTCCTTCTCTCTCTCTCTCTGTCCCTCTCTGGTCAAATTAAAATAAATAAAGTAAAACTAAATAAAATAATTATTTAAAAATAAATAAATAAATAACTCATGTTGAGCCTGCGTGCACGTGTGCCTAAGATACCAAGAGGAGAATGGAGGAGAAGGGATTGTGACGTGGCCATCCCCACCCCCACCCACCCCCGGGGTGTGATTTCTTGCTTTCTGTCTCTCAGCCCTATTGCAAAAATCTCTCTATTAAAAGAAAAAAAAGTCACTTTTAAATGTAAAGTAATGAAGGATTTAGTTAGGTTTATTTAGAAGAGAAACAGGATTTAGGGATTTGTGAAGCATAGTTTAAAGTACCTTTAACCTAGTCAAAGACCCTTTTATGTATTTATTTTATGTTTTTTAGTTTGCTCTAGGGCGCACGCACTCACCAGAAAGAGGCAGAGAGACCTAGTGAGAAATCACTTGGCCATGTTGCAATCCCTTCTCCTCCATTCTGTTGGAATTTTGGGCACACGAGCACATACACCTGGCATTCTTCAAGCCTCTGAGTCCAGAGCTCAAACCGCACTGTCAGCAATATAGGACCCAGCCACCTTAGCCAGCTTGCCACCTGGCTGGCCCATTTTTTATTTTAGGAGAAAAGAAAATTAAAAAGGAGAAACAAATTGAGGCAGAGGTGATTTATTACTATTCTGTACCGATCAGTATTAGCAAAGCTGTAAGTCGGAGAAGAGGGAGGCAGGTAGTGGCGTGGTAAAGTGGAGTTTGTAAATGAATCATAACAGGGCCAGCGGGGGGTATGGTGGTTAAGATGCTAGACTCTCACATGGCTGACCGTGGTTTGAGTCTTGGTCCTGGTGGCTTGCTTTCTCACTTTCCCTCTCTCTCTGGTCAGATTTAATAATAATAATAAATTAAATAAAAATAATTCTTAAAAAGATCATGGCAAGGCCAGCGGGTAGTGCACTGGTTAAGGTGCTAAACTCTCACAGAGCCAGCTGTGGTTTGAATCCCGGACCTGGTGGCTTGAATTCATACCAGGCACGTGTGCATGCATGCCCAAAATCCCAGGAGGACAATGGAGGAGAGGCAATTGCAGCGTGACCATCCCCACGGGGAGTGATTTCTCACCTTCTCTCTGTGTCTGTGTCTCTGATGAGCACATGCATCCTAGGGCAAAAATCTCTCTAAAAATTTAAGATTAAAATTAAATAATAGGGGGACATGCATTTAGCATAATTGCTATGTCGCTGGACTCCCACGTAGTCGACCGCGGTTTGAGTCCCGGACCCTGTGGCTTAAACTCACGCTGGGCACGTGTGCGTGCGTGCCCAAGAGCCCGAGAGGAGAATGGAGAAGGGATTGCAGTATGGCCATCCCCCCTGGGGGGTGATTTCTCGCTTTCTATCTCTATGTCTGTCTCTGGCTGTCTGGAGAGCACACGCACCCTATAACAAAAACCTCTCAAAAAAAAAAAAAAAAGTGAATGCTGAGCATTCACATGAAAAAAAAATTTAAAAATAGGGACCAGCAGTTAGCGTAATGGCTATATCGCTGGACTCCCACGTAGTCGACCGCGGTTTGAGTCCCGGACCCTGTGGCTTAAACTCACGCCAGGCGCGTGTGCATGTGTGCCCAAGATCCAGAGGAGAATGGAGGAGAAGGGATTGCGGCGTGACCATCCCCCTGGGGGGTGATTTCTCACTTTCTATCTCTCTGTCTCTCTCTGTCTGGCGAGCACACACGCCCTATAGCAAAAAACCTCTCCAAAAAAAGAAAAAAAAAAATTAAAAATAAATTATAACCAACCCTACGAGAAAACATGGCAGTTAAACATGTGGATTCTGGGGCCGGCAGTGGTGTGGTGATTGAGGGCTCTGGACTCACACATGGCCAACCACGATTCACGTCCCGGATCTGGCGGCTTACTTTTTCGCTTTTCCTCACTCTCTCTCTGTCTCTGTCTCTGTCTCTGAAATTAAAAAAATAAAATAGGGACCAGCAGATGGCGTGATAGTTAAGGCACCGGACACTCCTATATGACTGACCATGGTTCAAGTCCCAGAGCTGGTGGCTTGCTTCCTCACTTTC
This sequence comes from Tupaia belangeri chinensis, assembly GCF_000334495.1. Taxonomy (NCBI): domain Eukaryota; kingdom Metazoa; phylum Chordata; class Mammalia; order Scandentia; family Tupaiidae; genus Tupaia; species Tupaia belangeri. The sequence continues at coordinate 7,425,156 of NW_006159525.1, read as the reverse complement.
CTTCTTTCTCTCTGTGTCTCTCTCTGGCCAAATTAAAATAAATGAATGAATAAATAAAATTAAATTAAATAATTTAAAAAGTGCTTTATTTTGCTTTATTGACAGTACCAATTACTTATTTATAAGTTAATATGTTTTTTTTTTTTAATGTTCAGAATAGTGCCATCAGGTGGTACAGAAGTTAAGTGGCTGAATCCCACATGGCCATCCAGGTTTGAGTCCCAGAACTAGCAGCTTGGAAATCATGCCAGGCATGTGTGTGTGCATGCCCAAAATCCCGAAAGGAGAACAGAGAAGGGACCACAGCATGGCCATCCCCCCGGGAGGTGATTGGTTTGACGGGATAAAAATCTCCTTTAGGAATTCATCTTGCCTCTCACAGTAAGAGCCCCTTCCAGACTTGGTCTGCAATGTCCTTGGCTCTGGATGCTAAGTCCGCCCTCCTCTTCATTTTGTCATCCTCCCCTCCAATCCCCCTCTAGAAATAAAATCTTGTCCTTTCTTCCCTCCTTTGCCCTTGCTCGTGTTCATCCCTCATTCCTCCCCTTGAGGTCCCTGACCAGCACACTGCTTCTCCCAGTTGGGCCCCACATCCTGCACACTCCATCCTGCTCGACACAGCAAGATGAATCTTCCAAAATGCCAAGGGGGAAAATACAGTCCATCCTAATTACTCACAGATTCATGTTTTTGAATTTACCTACTTGCTAAAATGCAGTAACCCCGCGTCGACCCTCCCAGGTTTTCACAGTCATTTTGGACACGTGCAGAGCTGGGTGAACAGCCAAGGCCACCCACTCGCTTGTCACGACTGAGGTCCAGCCAGGAGCCACTCTGCTTCCTGCTTCAGCTTCAAGCCCTGAACAAGTGTCCTCTTCCATCTGGAGACGTGTTTTATTTTTTTATTTTTATTTTTTTTGCTGTTGAAAATGGTTTCCAAGCACAGTGCTGGAGTACAGTCTAGGTCCCTGAGCACTGGAAGCTGAGCTGTGCCTCATGGGAAGGTTTGTGTGCTAGAGAAGCTTCGTTCAGGTGTGGGTGCTGTTGACCGTGAGTTCAGTGCTCACAAACTGACAATATATTTTCAGTATCTAAACAGAAATACACATAAAACAAGTGTGCGGGGCCAGCAGGTGGTGTGGTGGTTAAGGTACTAGATCCTACATGGCTGACTCCATGGTTCGAGTCCTAGACCCAGCAGCTTGAAAATCATGCCAGGCACGTGTGCATGCTTCCCCAGATCCTGAGATGGAAATGAAGGAGGAGGGATTTGTAGCATGGCCATTTACCCTGGGAAGTGATTTCTTACTCCTTTCTGTCACTCCGGCAAGTGCGTACACCCCATGGCAAAAAAATCTAAAAACTTAGCACCAGCAGATGATGTAATGGTTGTGTCGCAGGACTCCTGCGTAGTTGACCACGGTTCAAGTCCTAGACCCAGAGCTTAAAACTCAGGCTGGGCATATGTGTGTGTGTGCCTAAAATTGTGAGGAGAGAATGGAGGAGAAGGGATTGCAGCATTGCTATCCCTCTAGGGGGACAATTTCTCACTTTCTATCTCTCTATCTCTCTCTGGAAAGCACATATGCCCTATAGCAAAAAATCTCTCTCTAAACACACACACACACACACAGATAGATAAACTTAAAACAGGAGGCCGGTTGGTGGCATGGTAGTTGAGGTGCTGGACTCCTGCATGGCTGGCTGTGGTTTGAATCCCGGACCTGGCAACTTGCTCTCTCACTTTCCCTTACTAGAAGCTTGGCGGTATCATCCCCCTAGGGCAGTAATTCAGAATTTGCTAATTGAGTGTTTGCTGTGATTTTGTAGAACATATACCTTCCTTTTTTTTTTTTTTTTTTGAGGGGTTTTTTTTTTTTGTCCCCTAGCCAGACAGAGAGAGACATAGAGACAGAAAGAGAGAAATCACCCCCCAGGGGGGATGGTCACGCCGCAATCCCTTCTCCTCCATTCTCCTCCCGGGATCTTGGGCAGGCACACACATGCGCCCGGCGTGAGTTTTAAGCCACCGGGTCCGGGACGCGAACCGCGGTCGACTACGTGGGAGTCCAGCGACATAGCCATTACTCTAACTGCTGGTTCCCAAACATATACCTTCCTGAGTAACAAGAATCCACTGTACACACATAGGCACAGAGACTTTTCAGAATATTTGATACTCCGTTTTACTTAAGAATATTTGATCTGAATAATCTGGCTATGCTTGCGTCTCCTAAACTTGTGTTCTAATACAATGTGCCAAAAAAATCTCTGTTTCAACCAAACTGACCATTTTTTTCCTGTCCAGAATTCATTTCAGTTACTGCCCAATCACAAGTATAGGTGCAGGGTCCAGCAGGTGATGTGGTGGTTAAGGTGCTGGACTCTCACAGGGTCGACTATGGTTCAAGTCCTGGGCCTGGTGGCTTGCTTTATCACTTCCTCTGTCCCTATCTTTCGCTAGTCAAATTTAAAAAATAGTAATAATAGTAAATAATAGGGACCAGCAGTTGGCGTAATGACTATATCGCTGGACTCCCATGTAGTCGATTGCAGTCCGAGTCCCGGGCCTGGCAGCTTAAACTCACGCCAGGTGCGTGTGCCTGTGTGCCCAAGAACCAGAGAGGAGAATGGAGGAGAAGGGATTGCGGTGTGGCCATCCCCCTGGGGGGAGATTTCTCGCTTTCTGTCTCTCTGTCACTCTCTCGTCTTTCTGGCGAGCGCACGTGCCCTATAGCAAAAACCTCTTCAAAAATACTACTACTAATAAATAAATAATAAAATTAATAAATAAGATAATAAATAAACCTTTTAGAAAATAGGTCCATGACCCAGGCCTGGCCAATCATTAATACCCTTACCTTCAAGATAGGTGAGTGGTAGATCCAGAATGGAGCAAGGTAACCATCACCTGCGCTCGTTCACCCTCAAGTAAATAGGGAGAGTTCCTTTCTCATTTCCATGCAGCTCCTCGAGCTAGATGACGTAGGCTTGGAGTTTCTACCTGCCAGGCCCCCCGCGGCATGAAGAACATCCTCTGCACTCGAAGGCAGGAAGGCCGTCAACAGAGCGGAAGGTAACAGAATGAGAGAAGGGGACCAGCAAATGGTGTAATGGTTACATCACTGGACTCCCACGTAGTCAGCCATGATTCAATTCGCGGACCCAGTGGTTTGAAACTCATGCCAGTCGTGTGTGTGTGTGTGTCCCCAAAATCCTGAGAGGATATGGAGAAGGAATTGCGATATGGCCATCCCCATCCAGGGGGTGATTTCTCATTTTCTGTATGTCTAGCAAGTACACGATTGCCTTCTACACGGGATTGAGTTGCTGTCTGTCCTTTTTGACTAGCAGCCCTGAATCATACACCCAGGCCTCTGCTCTGCCTGGAAGTCACTCTAACACTTCGTTCAAAATCACGAGTTTCTCACCAACTTGGCTTTGTTTTTTTGTTTTTTTTGTTGAGAGGTTTTTGCTATAGGGCACGTGTGCTTACCAGAAAGACAGATACAGACAGAAAGTGAGAAATCACTCCCCCGCACCCCCCCCAGGGGGGATGGTCATGCCACAATCCCTTCTCCATTCTCCTCTTGAGATCTTGGGCACGCATGCC
>NW_006159525.1:7419572-7419972 GCF_000334495.1 Tupaia belangeri chinensis | reverse complement strand
CTGTCGCTCTCTCGTCTTTCTGGCGAGCGCACGTGCACTATAGCAAAAACCTCTTCAAAAATACTACTACTAATAAATAAATAATAAAATTAATAAATAAGATAATAAATAAACCTTTTAGAAAATAGGTCCATGACCCAGGCCTGGCCAATCATTAATACCCTTACCTTCAAGATAGGTGAGTGGTAGATCCAGAATGGAGCAAGGTAACCATCACCTGCGCTCGTTCACCCTCAAGTAAATAGGGAGAGTTCCTTTCTCATTTCCATGCAGCTCCTCGAGCTAGATGACGTAGGCTTGGAGTTTCTACCTGCCAGGCCCCCCGCGGCATGAAGAACATCCTCTGCACTCGAAGGCAGGAAGGCCGTCAACAGAGCGGAAGGGAACAGGATGAGAGAAG
>NW_006159525.1:7415108-7419436 GCF_000334495.1 Tupaia belangeri chinensis | reverse complement strand
TCTGTCCTCTCTGGGCAACCCCCCCCCCCCCCCCCCCGAAAAAAAAAAAAAAAAAAAAGGAAAAGAAGAACCAGAAAGAGGGTTGATGAGCTGATGCTGTCGTTTTTCACATCTGGATGCTGCATCTGGCCCCTCGACTGTCTCCCCCTTACCCAACCTCACACGATTGCCTTCTACACGGGATTGAGTTGCTGTCTGTCCTTTTTGACTAGCAGCCCTGAATCATACACCCAGGCCTCTGCTCTGCCTGGAAGTCACTCTAACACTTCGTTCAAAATCACGAGTTTCTCACCAACTTGGCTTTGTTTTTTTGTTTTTTTGTTTTTTTTTTTTTGCTATAGGGCACGTGCGCTCGCCAGACAGACAGAGAGAGACATAGAGACAGAAAGCGAGAAATCACCCCCCAGGGGGGATGGTCACGCCGCAATCCCTTCTCCTCCATTCTCCTCTCGGGATCTTGGGCACGCATGCACACGCACCCAGCGTGAGTTTTAAGCCACCGGGTCTGGGACGCGAACCACGGTCGACTACGTGGGAATCCAGCGACATAGCCATTACGCTAACTGCTGGTTTCCAACTTGGCTTTGTTTTTGTGCAAAATATAATGTACCTGGATTTCCCTCAGTCTATCTTCTCTAGCCTTAAAATTTTTAGTCCTGAATTATTCTTATTTGGGATAAATAGTAGAAGAGGAAACTGGGGATTGACAACATGAAAAGGAGGTGAAAACCGGAGTGGGAGTTGCGTAGTGCAGCCCCAGGAGGCCGAGAAAGAGGAGGCAGGTCACCCAGACCTTGGAACTACACTTCATGGAACAAGGATGAGCCAGCTCCTGTGCCACAAACAGCCAGGGCTGGCCAGCAGGTGCGCTGTGAGCTCTGTGGCTTTGTTTATGGTGGTCCCTTAAACATGGGCGTCCACGTGGACCTTATCTCTTGCATTCACCAGGATCACTTCCATCCTTCAGCCTTTGTTTCCACGGCATCTCCCTCCGCCTGGAGCACGCCTTCCCAGTCTTCACTTAGTTACTCATCCTGCTCTCAGATCGGCTTGTATCTTGCCAGGAACCCCCTTAACCTGGCCTTTCCTAGGGGTGAGTTTGAGGAGAGAGCTTAGGAAATAATAGATTTAAACATCTCTTTGGAGGGACTGGCAGGTGGCTTGGTGGTTAAAGGCGCTGGGACTCCCACATGGCCAACGGTGGTTTGAGTCCCGAACCAGGCAACTTGCTTTTCTCACTTCTCCCTATCTCTCTCTCTCCCTCACTCTGCCCCTCTCTGGTCAAATTAAAATAAATAAATGAATGAATAAAGTTAAATAAAATAATTCTAAAAAAATTAAAAAAAAAAATTTACCTGAGGCCAGAGAGAGAGACAGAGAGAGGGAGAAAGCATAGGCATGCTGTAGTCCCTTCTCCACTATTTCTCCACCCTGGAGGGATCAGGGACACTTACTTATATGCAGCCGGTGTGCTTTTTTTTTTTTTTTTTTGGAGAGTTTTTCACTGTTGGGGGCGTTGTAGGGCGCGTGCGCTCGCCAGACAGACAGAGAGAGACATAGAGACAGAAAGCGAGAAATCACCCCCCAGGGGGGATGATCACGCCGCTATCCCTTCTCCTCCATTCTCCTCTCGGGATCGTGGGCACGCACGCACACGCGCCCAGTGTGAGTTTTAAGCCACCGGGTCCGGGACACGAACCGCGGTTGACTACGTGGGAGTCCAGCAACATAGCCATTACGCTAACTGCTGGTTCCCAGCCGGTGTGCTTTTCAAGCTGCTAGGGCTGGGATTTGGACTGCAGTCAGCCATGTGGGATCCAGCTCCCTTCACCACCAGACCATAAGCCTGGCCCAAATTTAAACATATTTGGCGTCCTTTCTTTCTTTCTTTAGAATTTTTTTTTTCATTTGCTATTGGACACGTGCGCTCAGCAGAGAGAGAAAGTGAGAATGCAAGCCTCCAGGTTCAGTACTAGAACCGTGGTGGGCCACATGGGGATCCGGTGCCTTCACCACCACACCACCTGCTGGCCCCTTAAACATCCTTCTTAAACATCCAGGTGACTAGATAGTGGCAGCCAACTATATAGTCATAAAAGCTAAACTAAATGAGCATTTTTTAAGTGACAAGGCACTGAAGAAAATACCTCTTGACATGATCAGCAACAAGGCAACACCAGTTTCTTTGTATCTTATTGCAACTGATAGAGGAGAGAGAATTTCTCTTCTAGCAAATGAGAGATACTGACTAGGAAACGGCCTTTACTGGTGGAAGCTGTATAGACTAAAGGCTGCTGGAGCCTGAGGTCTATGTTCAGCTCCCATGTGGTCCTGAATCTAGCACTCAGTACAGTATCGACACAGTGCATGGCTCAGTCCATTATGCGACTGAACAGAAATACCCGAGACAGGCTCATCTATACCAAAGAGAGATTTATTTGGCTCACGGTTCTGGTGGCTAGAAAGCCGAAGGCATGGGGCTGGTATCAGGCTGGCCTCTGGGGCCACATCAGAACATGGCAAGGAGAAGTGGAAAGGTCAGCAGATGCATGCAGGGAGAGCGTGACCTGAGGGCAGCCATTTTTTATAACATTCCGCTCTCTCAGGAGCTAACCTCTTCCCATGAGACGAGAACCCGCTCTGTCTCTGCAGATGACAAATCCATTCAGGAGTGTGGTGCCCCATGATCCCATCACCACTAGGCCACCTCCCGATGCTTTTTCATTGGAGACCAAATAACAAAATATAAACTTTTAGGGGACTGTGCCGGCAGCTGGTGTGGTGGATAAAGGTGCTGGATTCTCACATGGCCAACCACGGGCCAAGTCCTGGACCTGAAGGTTTGCTTTCTCACTTTCTCTTTCTTTCTGTCTGTCTCTATCTGATCAAATTAAAAAATAATAATGACAGGGCCGGCAGGTAGCATGGTGGTTAAGGTGCTGGACTCCCACATGGCTGACAACAGTTTAAATCCCGCAGTTCATAGCTTGCTTTTTCACTTTCCTTCTCTCTCTCTCTCTTTCTCTCTCTCTCCTGCCACCCCCGGTAAAATTAAAATTAAATAAATAGGGGCTGGCAGGTGGCATAGTGGTTAAGGACACTGGATTCCCACATGGCCAACCGCGGTTCGAGTCCCATACCTGGTGGCTTGCTTTCTCTCTCTCTCCTCTCTTTCTCTCTCTCTCTCACTCTACCCCTCTCTGGTCAAATTAAAAATAAGTACATTAATAAAGTTTAATAAACATTTTTTTTAAAATTAAGTAAATAAATAAGTTAAATAAGCTAATTCTTTTTTTAAATAGATTTTTCCTATAGGGCACGTGCTCTCGCCAGAGAGAGAGAGAGAGAGAGAGAGAGAAAGCGAGAAATCCCCCCCCAGAGGGTATGGCCACACCGCAATCCCTTCTCCTCCATTCTCCTTTCGGGATCTTGGGCATGCAAGCATATGCGCCCAGCATGAGTTTAAGCCACCAGGTCCGGGACCCAAACTGCAGTCAACTACGTGAGAGTCCAGTGACATAGCCATTATGCCAACTGCTGGTCCCAAATAAAATAATTCTTAAAAAATAATAATGACAAATGGAATTAAATAAATAAATTTTTTTTAGAAAACCTTTAGGGGACAAATTATTATTAAACCATAGAAATGGGAATTGAGTAATATTGTATCTACTGGATTAATACATTTTGAGAGATTTTTGCTATAGGGCGTGTGAGTTTGCTGGAGAGATAGAGACAGAAAGCAAGAAATCACACCCAGGGTGGATGGCCACGCCATCTGTTCTCCTGTCTGAATTTTGAGTACGCACACACAAATGCTCCATGTGCATCTCAAGCTGCCAGGGCCGGGACCTGAACTGCGATTAGCCATGTAGGAGTCCAATTCATTAACACTATGCCACCTGCTGGCCCCTGGATTAATACATCTTAGTTCTATTTTCTACAATATTTTAAAAGTAAGTATAGAGCACAAAAACAATGCAAAGCAAGGAAGTAGGGCAGGAAGAGTTTTATGAAAGATATAACCATAGGCTCTTAATTAAATAAAAAAAGGGGGGCTGGCAGGTGGCGTGGTGGTTAAGGCACTGGACTCCCACATGGCCAACTGCAGTTCAAGTACTTTCTCACTTTCCCTTTCTCTGTCCCTCTGGTCAAATTAAAAAATTAATAATAATAACAAATGAAATTACATAAATAAATAGTTAAGCACACACATACACAATGGGATAAGTATTTTCCAAGGGAACAAGTGAGAAGCCAAAACAATTCCAAGTAAAAGAAATGCATTTTATTTTTTTTTTTGAGAGGTTTTTGCCATAGGGCGCGTG
>NW_006159525.1:7409206-7413403 GCF_000334495.1 Tupaia belangeri chinensis | reverse complement strand
AGGCTTGGTGGTTAAAGGCGCTGGGACTCCCACATGGCCAACGGTGGTTTGAGTCCCGAACCAGGCAACTTGCTTTTCTCACTTCTCCCTATCTCTCTCTCTCCCTCACTCTGCCCCTCTCTGGTCAAATTAAAATAAATAAATGAATGAATAAAGTTAAATAAAATAATTCTAAAAAAATTAAAAAAAAAAATTTACCTGAGGCCAGAGAGAGAGACAGAGAGAGGGAGAAAGCATAGGCATGCTGTAGTCCCTTCTCCACTATTTCTCCACCCTGGAGGGATCAGGGACACTTACTTATATGCAGCCGGTGTGCTTTTTTTTTTTTTTTTTTTGGAGAGATTTTCACTGTAGGGCGCGTGCGCTCGCCAGACAGACAGAGAGAGACATAGAGACAGAAAGCGAGAAATCACCCCCCAGGGGGGATGATCACGCCGCTATCCCTTCTCCTCCATTCTCCTCTCGGGATCGTGGGCACGCACGCACACGCGCCCAGTGTGAGTTTTAAGCCACCGGGTCCGGGACACGAACCGCGGTTGACTACGTGGGAGTCCAGCAACATAGCCATTACGCTAACTGCTGGTTCCCAGCCGGTGTGCTTTTCAAGCTGCTAGGGCTGGGATTTGGACTGCAGTCAGCCATGTGGGATCCAGCTCCCTTCACCACCAGACCATAAGCCTGGCCCAAATTTAAACATATTTGGCGTCCTTTCTTTCTTTCTTTAGAATTTTTTTTTTCATTTGCTATTGGACACGTGCGCTCAGCAGAGAGAGAAAGTGAGAATGCAAGCCTCCAGGTTCAGTACTAGAACCGTGGTGGGCCACATGGGGATCCGGTGCCTTCACCACCACACCACCTGCTGGCCCCTTAAACATCCTTCTTAAACATCCAGGTGACTAGATAGTGGCAGCCAACTATATAGTCATAAAAGCTAAACTAAATGAGCATTTTTTAAGTGACAAGGCACTGAAGAAAATACCTCTTGACATGATCAGCAACAAGGCAACACCAGTTTCTTTGTATCTTATTGCAACTGATAGAGGAGAGAGAATTTCTCTTCTAGCAAATGAGAGATACTGACTAGGAAACGGCCTTTACTGGTGGAAGCTGTATAGACTAAAGGCTGCTGGAGCCTGAGGTCTATGTTCAGCTCCCATGTGGTCCTGAATCTAGCACTCAGTACAGTATCGACACAGTGCATGGCTCAGTCCATTATGCGACTGAACAGAAATACCCGAGACAGGCTCATCTATACCAAAGAGAGATTTATTTGGCTCACGGTTCTGGTGGCTAGAAAGCCGAAGGCATGGGGCTGGTATCAGGCTGGCCTCTGGGGCCACATCAGAACATGGCAAGGAGAAGTGGAAAGGTCAGCAGATGCATGCAGGGAGAGCGTGACCTGAGGGCAGCCATTTTTTATAACATTCCGCTCTCTCAGGAGCTAACCTCTTCCCATGAGACGAGAACCCGCTCTGTCTCTGCAGATGACAAATCCATTCAGGAGTGTGGTGCCCCATGATCCCATCACCACTAGGCCACCTCCCGATGCTTTTTCATTGGAGACCAAATAACAAAATATAAACTTTTAGGGGACTGTGCCGGCAGCTGGTGTGGTGGATAAAGGTGCTGGATTCTCACATGGCCAACCACGGGCCAAGTCCTGGACCTGAAGGTTTGCTTTCTCACTTTCTCTTTCTTTCTGTCTGTCTCTATCTGATCAAATTAAAAAATAATAATGACAGGGCCGGCAGGTAGCATGGTGGTTAAGGTGCTGGACTCCCACATGGCTGACAACAGTTTAAATCCCGCAGTTCATAGCTTGCTTTTTCACTTTCCTTCTCTCTCTCTCTCTTTCTCTCTCTCTCCTGCCACCCCCGGTAAAATTAAAATTAAATAAATAGGGGCTGGCAGGTGGCATAGTGGTTAAGGACACTGGATTCCCACATGGCCAACCGCGGTTCAAGTCCCATACCTGGTGGCTTGCTTTCTCTCTCTCTCCTCTCTTTCTCTCTCTCTCTCACTCTACCCCTCTCTGGTCAAATTAAAAATAAGTACATTAATAAAGTTTAATAAACATTTTTTTTAAAATTAAGTAAATAAATAAGTTAAATAAGCTAATTCTTTTTTTAAATAGATTTTTCCTATAGGGCACGTGCTCTCGCCAGAGAGAGAGAGAGAGAGAGAGAGAAAGCGAGAAATCACCCCCCAGAGGGTATGGCCACACCGCAATCCCTTCTCCTCCATTCTCCTTTCGGGATCTTGGGCATGCAAGCATATGCGCCCAGCATGAGTTTAAGCCACCAGGTCCGGGACCCAAACTGCAGTCAACTACGTGAGAGTCCAGTGACATAGCCATTATGCCAACTGCTGGTCCCAAATAAAATAATTCTTAAAAAATAATAATGACAAATGGAATTAAATAAATAAATTTTTTTTAGAAAACCTTTAGGGGACAAATTATTATTAAACCATAGAAATGGGAATTGAGTAATATTGTATCTACTGGATTAATACATTTTGAGAGATTTTTGCTATAGGGCGTGTGAGTTTGCTGGAGAGATAGAGACAGAAAGCAAGAAATCACACCCAGGGTGGATGGCCACGCCATCTGTTCTCCTGTCTGAATTTTGAGTACGCACACACAAATGCTCCATGTGCATCTCAAGCTGCCAGGGCCGGGACCTGAACTGCGATTAGCCATGTAGGAGTCCAATTCATTAACACTATGCCACCTGCTGGCCCCTGGATTAATACATCTTAGTTCTATTTTCTACAATATTTTAAAAGTAAGTATAGAGCACAAAAACAATGCAAAGCAAGGAAGTAGGGCAGGAAGAGTTTTATGAAAGATATAACCATAGGCTCTTAATTAAATAAAAAAAGGGGGGCTGGCAGGTGGCGTGGTGGTTAAGGCACTGGACTCCCACATGGCCAACTGCAGTTCAAGTACTTTCTCACTTTCCCTTTCTCTGTCCCTCTGGTCAAATTAAAAAATTAATAATAATAACAAATGAAATTACATAAATAAATAGTTAAGCACACACATACACAATGGGATAAGTATTTTCCAAGGGAACAAGTGAGAAGCCAAAACAATTCCAAGTAAAAGAAATGCATTTTATTTTTTTTTTTGAGAGGTTTTTGCCATAGGGCGCGTGCGCTCACCAGACAGACAGAGACAGAGAGACAGAAAGTGAGAAATCACCCCCCAGAGGGGATGGTCACGCCGCAATCCCTTCTACATTCTCCTCTCGGGATCTTGGGCACACATGCACACGTGCCCAGTGTGAGTTTTAAGCCACCGGGTCCGGGACACGAACTGCGATCGACTACATGGGAGTCCAGTGACATAGCCATTACGCCAACTGCTGGTTCCCAGAAATGCATTTTTTTAAAGAATTTTTTTTAATTTAATTTTATTTATTCATTCATTTATTTTAATATGACCAGAGAGAGACACACGGGGGTCGGGGGAGTGAGAAAGCAAGCCACCAGGTCTGGGACATGAACCATGGTCGCCCAAGTGGGAGTGTCCAGCGGCTTAACCACCACGCCACCTGCTGGTCCCCAAGGGAAATGCATTTTAACAAATTGTAATACTACAGTGATGAAAGTGAAGGCGATGGGCTGAAATGTGGGGTGTTGTCAGGGACTAAAATGAGGTGATACTGGAAAAGAGGTGGACTGGGGTCACTGCCAGGGCTTCATATGCCATGCCAAGGATTTTGACCATGAGGGGAAAATAAGATCACATTCACATGAGCGTCTTAGTAAGAGACCCTTGGCTGCTGTGTTGAGCTCAGCCTGGAGCTGTTCAAGTGTGGGGCAGAGAGCTTTCTTAGAGCTTTTATCACGAACCTGTAAAGTACGGTGGGGAGGAAAGAAATGTCAGGTGATGTTAAGGAAGTGAAATTAATAGAATCTGGTCAAGGAGTTGATGCTTTGTGATGAAAGAGGGTAAGGGAATCTAGAATGCCTCAACCAGTGCCACCAAATAAGGAATGCAGGAAGAGGAAGGGTGAGTTTGTAAGAGAAGAGGGTGAGGTGAGTTTTTTGTAATTGAGTGTAAGATGACTGTGGGTTACCCAGGTGGGTGTGCACAGAAAGCAACTGGACAGTTAGGACTCAGGAGATCTGGAGCGAAAAGTCAGATTTCTTTTTTTAAAGAATTTGGGGGGGGGGGGTTTGAAGGTACCC
>NW_006159525.1:7378677-7408907 GCF_000334495.1 Tupaia belangeri chinensis | reverse complement strand
AATAAAAAAAAAAAAAAAAAAAAGAAGGAATGAGTGAATAAATAAATAAATTAATTAATTATTTTTTAAAAATAATTTACTTATTGGGATGGGACCAGGTGGTGTGGTGGTTAAGGTGCTGGACACAGAGTGAGAGAGGGAAAGTAAGAAAGCAAGCTGTCAAGTCTGGGACTGGAACCACAGTCGACCAAGTGAGAATCCAGCCCTTTTAACCACCACGCCACCTGCCGGCCCCAGTAAGTAGTTTTTAAAAATAATCATTTATTTAATTTTATTTTTTCATTAATTTATTTTTAATTAGGCAGAGACAGAGAGATAGAAGTGAAAAACCAAGTCACCAGGTTAGGAACTCAAACCATGGTCAGCCATGTGGGAGTATCAAGCACCTTCAACCACTATGCCACCTGCTGGCCCAATGAAATGCATTTGTAGTGGGAGCAGCTTGCTTATTGGTACAGTGATGTTAAAGGAACGGAAAAATGGCTCCTTCTGTATTGAAAGGAGTGGGGTTTTTGGTTGTCGTTTGTTTTTGAAGTGTATTAATTTCCTTCATGGGAGGGAGAGGCATTCCTGACAGGATCTCATCACACCATGATTCACCCCCATCTGCAGGCATCCAGACAGCCAGAATCACAGGTGCGCCTGTGTGCACACGTGTGTGTTCAGGTCAACCCGAGATGTGAGCTCAGGGCCTGCCCATATGGCTTCAGCATCTTGCAGCTGTGCCAGGCCACTGCATCACCATGGATGGACCAGGAATACTAATTGGTAGGTTGGTGTAAAAGCAATTGAGGTTTCAGACAGTGAATTTGAAAACATTATAACTAGGCTCAAACACATCTTTATTAATCAAAATAGAAACCATTATATCATCACAATTTTTGCCAGAGAAAACTAAGTTTGTTCGTTTTATTTATTTATTTACTTATTTTTAGAGAGATTTTTGCTACATGGCATGTGCACTCTCTAGGAAGAGAGAAAGAGACAGAAAGCAAGAAATCACCCCCCAGGGGGATGACCACACTACAATCCCTTCCCCTCTGTTCTCCTCTCAGGATTTTGGGTATACTATATACACACATGCCTGGCATGAATCTGAAGCCTCCCAGTCTGGGACTCTAACCATAGTCCAGTGACATAACCATTATACCATCTGATGGTCCCAAATTTGTTTATTCTTATAGCATAAAAAGCTATGCTTTGGGACCAGCAGTTGGTGTAATGGCTATATCGCTGTATTCCCATGTAGTCGACCACAGTTCGAGTCCCGGACCCAGTGGTTTAAACTTACACCAGGCTCGTGTGTGTGCGTGCCCAAGATCCCAAAAGGAGAATGGAGAAGAAGGCATTGCAGCATGGCCTCCCCCTGGGTGGAGGGTGATTTCTTGCTTTCTGTCTCTCTGTCTCTCTCTGTCTTTCTGGCGAGCGCATGCCCCCTATAGCAAAAACCTCTCAAAAAAGAAAAAAAAAAAGCTATGCTTTGGGATTCAATAAACTCTTGAAAATCATCTTCTGCATCCTGCTGGTTGTGGAAGCATTTTCTCTGCAAGGAGCTTTTGAGATGCTCGTGAAGTGGTAGTTGGTTGGTGAGAGGTCAGATAAATGTAGCGGATGAGACAAAGCTTCATAACCCAATTTGCTCAACTTCTGAAGTGCTGGTTACACTGCCTGCAGTCAGGTGGGGTGGTGGAGAAGAATTGGGCCCTTTTTGTTACCAATGCCAGTTGCAGGTAATGTAGTTTCCCGTGCATCTCATCGTTTTGCTGAGCACGCTTCTCAGATGCGGTGGTTTCACCGGGATTCGGAAAGCTGTAGTGGATGAGACCCACCAAACGGTGACCACGACCTTTCTTTAGTGCAAGTTTGACTTTGGCAGGTGCTTCGGGGCTTCTTCTCTGCCCAACGTCTGAGCTGGTCGTTGCCAGTTGTGTAAAATCCCCTTTTCGTCACATGTCACGGTCTGATCGAGAAAGGTTCATTGTGCTTGCATAGAATAAGAGAAGACAACACTTCCTTGGAAAAGAAAAAGTTATTTTTCGATTTTCGGTCAGTTCATGAGGCACACGCTTATCAAGCTTTCTTGTCTTTCCAATTTGCTTCAAATGCTGAACAATCATAGAATAGTAAACTATGAGTTCTTTGGCAACTTTTCCTGTAGGTGGACGAGGATCCACTTCGATGATTGCTCTCAGTAGGTCATTGTCAACCTCCGATGGCTGGCCACTACGTTCCTCATCCTCAAGACTCTAATTTCCTTTGCAAAACTTCTTGAACCAGCGCGGCACTGTGCATTTCTTAGCAGTTCTTGGGCCAGTTGCATTGCTGATGTGACGAGTTATCTCCACCATTTACAACACATTTTGAACTCAAATAAGAAAAATGGCTCTAGGGACCAGTAGATGGCATAATGGTTATCTCACTGGGCTGCTAAGTAGTCGACCACGGTTCTACCCCTGACCCGGTGGCTTAAAAATGCACGCTGAGCGCATGCGCATGCGTGCCCAAAATCTCAAGAGGAGAATGGAGGAGAAGGGATTGTGGCATGGCCATCCCCCCTGGGAGGTGATTTCTCACTTTCTGTCTCTCTGTTTCTCTCTGTCTCTATGGTGCGTGCATGTGCCCAATAGCAAATATCTCTCAAAAAAAAAAAAGAAAAAGAAAAGAAAAAGAGAAAGAAGGGGCCGGCAGGTGGTGTAGTAGTTAAGGGTGCTGGACTCCCACATGGTTGACTGTGGTTCAAGTTCCAGACCTGGCAGCTTACTTTCTCACTTTCTCTCTCTTTTTTTTTTTTTTTTTTTTATTTGGAGAGATTTTCACAGTCCCCTTGATGGGGACTGACTCCTTTTTCACATGCCCCAGTGTTTGGTGGAAGCCTCCCTGCTGGGTGATCTGTCACAGTCAGCTGCTTCTCACCTGACTGACACGCCCCCACAGGCTAGTTTAGCAATATGTAGTCCAGCCTATTGTAATACCTGCGTAGCCTTCACCAGGCCTCCTGCTTCAAGGAGTTTAGCCTAAGGAGATAATTATTCAAACTGGGGAAAGGGGAGTGAAAATTGTTTAAGTCATTTTTAGTTTTGTAAAAATGATGGCACCATATTTAGACATCACATAAAGAGATGTTACAGGGGACCAGCAGGTGGCATAGTGGTTAAGGCACTGGACACTCCCACATGGCCGACTGTGGTTCGAGTCCTTATCTGGCAGCTTGCTCTCCCACTTTCCCTCT
Organism: Tupaia belangeri chinensis; assembly: GCF_000334495.1. NCBI lineage: Eukaryota > Metazoa > Chordata > Mammalia > Scandentia > Tupaiidae > Tupaia > Tupaia belangeri. The sequence goes on along the minus strand of NW_006159525.1, from coordinate 7,405,678 downwards.
GCTTGCTCTCTCTCTTTCTCTGTCTGTCTGTATCTCTCTGGTCAAATTAAATAAATGAATGAATAAACAAAATTGAATAAATAATTCTTTTTAAAAAACTATTAAAAAAAAAGAGATGTTACAACACAGAATGAAAGAGATGGTAGGTGTGTCCCCCAAGGATTGACTACGGACTGACCAACCCGTGGACCATCCTGTGGACCATCTCGTTGGCCTGGCTCTCCTCATGTCATGTCTGATTCTTCCAGTCACCGCTATGAAGAAGGTGGTTGGGGCCAGCAGATCGTGTGGTGGTTAAGAGTGCCGGATTTCCACATGGTCGACCGTGGGATTGAGTCCTGAACCTGGCAGCTTGCCTTCTCTTTTTTCTTTTTCTTTCTTTCTTTCTTCTTCTTTTTTTTTTTTAGAGGTTTTTGCTATAGGGTACGTGCGCTTGGCAGACAGACAGACAGAGACAGAGAGACAGAAAGCAAGAAATCCCCCCCTAGGGGAGATGGCCATGCCACAATCCCTTCTCCTCCATTCTCCTTTCGGGATCTTGGGCATGCACGCACACGCGCCCGGCGTGAGTTTAAGCCACCGGGTCTGGGACACAAACCGCGGTCAACTACGTGGGAGTCCAGTAACATAGTCATTACGCTAACTGCTGGTCCCACAGCTTGCTCTCTCTCTCTCTCTCTCTCTGGTCAAATATAAATAAATAAAGTTAAAATAATTTTTTTTTTTTTTTCAAAAGAAGAAGATGGTTCAGGAGCTCTGGCTGGAGGCCAGGCTCACCTGCGTGAAGGTCTCCCAGGCTGCCACAGACTTAAAACAAGTCTGTCTGCAGAATGCTCACCACGACCCCCTGCTGACTGGAGTGTCAAGGACAAATCCCTTCAGATCCCAGAACGTGGCTTTTTGTAGTAAAATGAATCTTTGAAAGGTTTCCCAAGCTACTTCTCATGAACCAATGAATATTCAAGAGAGCTAATAGGAAGCCCATACAAAAGCTCTCCCTGTAACACATGTGCCACAATATGCAACACTTCTACTTTCGTCAGTCCTTACCATCTACCTCTCGGAATTTTCATACATTTCTGTTCACGGGAAAATTACTTTATATACACTGGCATCAGCATACAATGAAATACTTAGTATAAAAAAAGATTATTTAAAAAAGTGTTTAAAAAAATAAAATCAAAGGCATAAATACAATAAAAGGAATTCCTATTTCAACCGTACCGGTTACTCTAAACATCTGGGGACTAGCAGATGGTGTGGTTAAGGTGCTGGACACTCCCACATGACTGACCGCGGTTTGAGTCCCAGATCTGAGAGCTTGCTCTCTTACTTTCTCCCTCTCTCTCTCTGTCTCTGGACAAATTAAAATAAATGAATTAATAAATAACTTTTAAAAAGTGTTTAGAACTATTCCATTCCTATAAAACTAATACACGTGTACACACATACATACACATATGCATACAGAGACACATGCATGCATAAACTATCAACATCTATAGATTCTGACTTGGACATTTGTAAAAATACTCAAATACTCTTTAATTCCCAGAAGCGGGATTTTTACATTGTGTTGTTGCTGTTACTCGCTCCCCGTGCTTTTTTTAATTATTTGAATGCTTTTTATTGTTTTGCTGTTTTCTTTTAATTTTAGAGAGATTTTTGCTATAGGACGCGTGCACTTGCTAGAAGACAGAGAGTGGAAAAATCACCCCCTGGGGGGATGGCCACACATTAATCCCTTCCATTCTCCTCTTGGGATTTTGGGTGTGAGTTTTAAGCTGCTAGGTCCAGGACTCAAAACCTTAGTCAACTATGTGAGAGTCTAGAGATATAACCATTACCATCAACCATCTGCTGATGGCCTTATCATTGTTATAAAAACTATACAACAGGGGCCAACAGGCGGTGTGGTGGTTAAGGGTGCTGGACTCCCATATGGCCAACCATGGTTCGAGTCCCAGACCTGCCAGCTGGCTTTCTTGCTTTCCCTCTCTCTCTCTGTCCCTCTCTGGTCAAATGAAAACATATAAATCAATAATTAAATGTAAATAAAATAATTATTAAAAAAACCAAAAAAACCTATACAACCTTGGGGTCAGTAGGTGGAGTGGTGTTTAAGGCGCTGGACTTCCCTCATGGCCAATCGTGATTTGGGTCCCAGACCTGGTGGCTTGCTTTCTTGCTTTCTCTATCTGGTGAGCATATGTGCCCAAAAGCAAATTAAAAATAATAAATAAAATGTAATGATTCTTTAAAAAACACTATACAACCCTTTTTAATTTTTTTAAGTGTTCCCTTCACAAAGCTAATGTCATTAAGACAATGTTGGGAGTTTGGCCAGCTACCTGTTTAGGAAGGGGTGTGGTCATTATTACTAAAAGTCAAAAATGAATGAAAATCTAGCCCAGGAAAACTGACTCACCTTTTTGTGGGAGTCCATACTAGGTGGAGACATCCTAACTGGTAGATATTTTAAACTTTCTACTGGAAAAACAATTGGAATTTAGATGACAACCTTAATGGATAGTATATTTCAATCCTTTCATTTTCTTTTTTACAAATCTAGGAGGTTGGGGTGGAGAAAAATTGTATTGTGCTTTCAGAGTAATCTTCAGTTACTTAGGATTCCTAGTTTTATTTCTGGCTTTGAAATATATCTGTGGGGTCTCCAGGAGGTGGTGCAGCAGTAACATGTGATATTTTGTGACGCTGACCTAGGTAGAGGGCTCCAGGTTTGTTTCTGGAGACTTTCCTGAGTCCCCCAGGCCCATGTGTGCCTGTGGTCTAAGGCTGGCTGAGGCAAGGTGGACTGCAGCATCCGGACCCTATTGGGGCTAGCTGTCCCTCTCATTTTTGCTCATGAAAGAAATAAATATGCTTGAGGCTGGAAAGTGACATGGTGGTTAAAGGTGTTGGATTTCCACATGGCCAACCATGGTTCGAGTCCCAGACCTGGTGGCTTGCTTTCTTGGTGCCTCCCCACCCCCATCTCTGTCAGGTCAAATTTAAAAATAATCATAATAAATGGAATTAAATAAATAAATAATTCTTTTTAAAAATATGCTAAAATAAATTAATAGCTATATATTAATTATTAATAAATCTAGCAAGATATGTATTTATGCACACAGAATAAGAACTTATCTATGTCATTGAAATTTTGAGTTTTTCAAGATGGGCTCATGGGCTGGCAGGTAGCATGGCTGTTAAGGGCACTGAACTCTCACATGGTCGACCACAGTTCAAGTCCTGCACCTGGCAGCTTGCTTTCTGACTTTCCTTCTCCCTCTTTCTCTTGCTCTTGTTCAGTCTCTCTCTGGTCAAATAATAAATAAATAAATAAAACTTTAAAAATATATTTAAAGTAATAATAATAATCATTAACTATTATTATTATTACTTTGGAGAGATTTTGGCTATAGGGCACGTGCACCTGCCAGAAAGACAGAGAGACAGAAAGTGAGAAATCACCCCCCAGGGGGAATAGCTATGCCGCAGTCCCTTCTCCATTCTCCTCTCTGGATCTTGGGCATGCATGCACATGCTCCTGGTGTGAGTTCAATCCACTGGGTCTGGGACTCAAACCGCAGTCAACTACATGGGAGTCCAGTGACATAGCCATTATGCCAACTGCTGTTCCCAAATAATTATTTTATTGAAATTTATTTATTTTATTTCACTAGTGAAGGACACAGTGAGAGATAGGGTAAATGAGAAAGCAAGCTGCCAGGTCCAAGACTTGAACCATGTGGGAGCCCAATGCCCTTAACCATCATGTCACCTGCTGGCCCCTCCAAAATAATAATTCTTTAAAAGAAGGCGGGGAGGGCTCTCATGACCAGCAGGTGGCATGTTAATTAAGGCGCTGGATTCCCACATAGGCAGCTGTTCAAGTCCTGGACCTGGCGGCTTGATGCACATGCACATATGTGTTCAAAATTCTGAGAGGAGAATAGAGGAGAAGGAATGGCAATATGACCACCCCCTCTTCCCAGTGGGGAGGTGATTTCTCACTTTCTCTCTGTCTCTCTCCAGTATGCATGCCCTATGACAGAAGCCTAAAAATAAATAAATAAGTAAGTAAATAAATAAAAAACAAAAATAGGCAAGGCTACTTACAGTCTGTTGATTTACAGACTGTTTGCCTCACCAATGCTAAAATTCTATAACAAGGCATAGTGGCTAAGATGCTTGACTCCCACATGACTAACGGCAGTTTCAGTCCTTGACCTGTGGATTGAAAATCATGCCAGGCACGTGTGCATGTGTGCCCAAAATCCCAAGAAGAGAATGGAGGAGAAGGTGTGGCCATCCCCTCTGAGGGGTGATTTCTTGTTTTCTCTCTCTCTCTGACTCTGTCTTTCTGGCATACCCTATAGCAAAAACCTCTCAAAAACAAAAACAAAAACAAAACAACAAAAAAAAACAACTATAGAGAGCCTTGCCCTCTCCAGGAGAGAAGATCACAGTCTCAGTCAGTTAGCTGGGAACTAGACAAGAAGCAGACTAATTTCAGTGCAGTGGCTTAAAAGCTAAAGATTTATGCAGTCTTCTGTGAGAAAGCAGATGAAGAATGAGACCAGCAGATAGTGTAATGGCTATGTTGCTGGACTCCCATGTAGTCGACTGCGGTTCAAGTCCAGGACCCGGTGGCTTAAACTCACACCAGCCGCGTGTGCGTGCGTGCCCAAGATCCTGAGAGGAGACTGGAGGAGAAGGAATTGTGGTGTGGCCATCCCCCCTGGGGGGTGATTTCTGTCTCTCTGTCTCTCTCTGTCTTTCTGGTGAACGCATGTGCACTATAGCAAAATCCTCTCAAAAAAAAAGAAAAAAGAAAAGAAAAAAGAAAGCTGATGAAGAGGGCATCTAACCAGCCTGAGCTTAAAATATGCTTGGGCCGGCAGGTGGCATGATGGTTAAGGGCACTGGACTCCCACATGGCCGACCTGGACCTGGAGGCTTATATTCTTACTTTCCCTCATGTCTCTCTCTGTCTCTCTGTCTCTCTCTCTGTCCCTCTCTGGTCAAATTTAAATAAATGAATAAAGTTAAATAAAATAATTCTTTAGAAATAAATGAATAAAGTTAAATAGAATTATTCTTTTTAAAATAATAATGTTTTGGGACCAGCAGTTAGTGTAATGGCTATGTCACTGGACTCCATGTAGTCGACCGCAGTTCGAGTCCTGGACCCGGTGGCTTAAACTCACGCGAGGCGTGTGTGCGTGCGTGCCCAAGATCCTGAGAGGAGAATGGAGGAGAAGGGATGGCGGCGTGGCCATCCCCCCGGGGGGTGATTTATCGCTTTCTGTCTCTCTGTCTCTGTCTGACTGGCTGGCGAGCGCACGTGCCCTATAGCAAAAACCTCTCCAAAAAAATAATAATAATCATGCTTTAACAGTCTCGTGAGATAACTAGAAATTAGCCGAGCATTCCAGGCAGAAGGAATAGCCTATGCAAAGGTACACCGTTGTGGGAGAAAAATACAGTAGTGGTATGGGGGCAGACTGAAATGGAAAGTAGTACATGGCTGGACAGAGGACCAGATCAGTTTATGCAATGCTAATGTCTTGAAATGTGGGGAACTCTGGAAGAGTTTTAGGCAGAGGAGTGAGAGGATCCCATTGATGTTTTAGAAGTGCTCTGGCAACAGCTGTAGGGAGGACTACTTTCAAGAGGGTAAAATAGGGCATATGGAAAATGGAAAACAGTTACAGCCCTTTATCAGTGGTGCGTTGGTAAATGCTTCACAACTAGCTCTCCAGGGGGGGAGCCCTGATGGTAGTAATTGCCGTTTTCTGTGGTGTAAATTTTTCCATCATGGCGAACAAAGGCAGATGGGAATATAGATAAGGGGCGTGCTATAGCTTGGCTATATCCCCTGAGTATTCCTGCGTTGAGCTACTCTAATGGGATTAAGAAGGTGAACACTTGATTTGCGAAGAGATCTGTAATGGACTGGGTGTGGGGAGGCGGGGATTATTGAGTCCTGGTGGGTTTATAAGGAGGTGGAATGAGAGACTGGCTTGGGACACAGACCACGGTTTCTCTTTTCATGCCCCCAGCAACCTCTCTGCTCCTGTTGGCCATGTTTTGAAAGGGCCTATCTAATGTCTCTGGACATCCCCACCACCAGGATAATGAGTCAAACAAACCCTATTTCTTGATAAGTCACCCAGTCTTGGGTATTTCTGTTAGCAATGCAATCTCAGACTGAGACAAGGTGGATTAGATAGGAATTTAGGAGGCAAATTGAGTCTTGACAACTGAGAGGGATGAAATATAAGGTCTTCCAGATTTCTCTCTTGGGTGGTTGGGATTGAGACTAAAATAAGGACAATAAATAAGCAAACTATGTGGTCTCTCTTGCTCTCCCTACTAGAATGCAAGCTCCTTTTGGTATTGAGACTTTTAATTATTTTGTACACTGCTATATCCCTAGCTCCTAGAATGGTGCATGGCACAGAGCTGATGCTCAGTTAATATTTGTCGAATGAATGACTATCCCCCAGTTAAGCCACAAAAAAGATTGCTGTTGACTTAAGCAATGGCAGTGTCCACAAAACAGTCCGGGGCCAAGCTGAGATGGGTTGAAAAGTGACTAGGGTTGAGACAATGCATAGGCAACACTTTAAAAAGCTCGTCTCAGAAAACAGGAGACACCTTGGATGGCAGCAACTCCAGAGAGTTTTACATTACTTTGAGGAGAAATGACCCTTAGCATGTAGCTTCAGTGCCCCCGGGAGCCATCCTGAGCTCTGGGGCAGCGGAAAGTGGTCTGTGGAAGCTGACCGCGTGTCAGGACCGGAAGCTAGCTAGCATTACAGCCACAGTCCAGGACCAGCAGTGGTGTGGTGGTTAAGGCAGCTGGATTCCCATGGCCCACTCCCTGGCTGGAGTCCTGGACCTGGTGACGTGAAAACCATGCTGGGCACATGGTCATGCATGCACAAAATCCCAAGAAGAGAATGGAGAAGGGATTGTGGGGGCGTTGCAGAAAACCAGACACTGAGGAACGGAAAGCAGCACTCGGGGGGATTAGGAGAACTGTTTATGACGCCAGCAGACACAGAGGAGTTAACACCCTGAATCTCCGCCCCAACTGGGGGTTGGACACGGTCTTTTTTTTTTTTTTTCTTTTTAGTGGTTTTGGCCTTAGGGCATATGCAAAAAGAGACAGAGACAGTGAGAGGGAAAGTGAGAAATCACCACCAGAAGCAAAAATGGACAGTCTTTTATGGGGGAATTGGGGAAGGGAAGATCTCCAGGTGGGGATTGGGCTCAGATCCCGCCCTACACAGTGTCAAAAGGAGGAGTAAGAGAAGCAGGAAGTCTAATCCATTCAAGGTACTAATTAATCTATTTAAGGTACTAATCCACCCAAGGTGTTCAGGTTACCCTGTAGCTCCAGGGAGGGCCAGTAAGTTTGCTGGAGGGCAGAAACCTTAGACAGCTATCAGCCCTGAGTTATTAGTCATAGGAATTTAACAGTTAATAAATTCAAGATGGAGTCTGGCCTGCTTCAGTGTGGCCATTCCCTCATCCTCCTGGTTATTTCTCATTTTCCCCTTTTTCTCCCCTCCCTACATACTGTCTCTCATCAAGGAGCACACGTGCCCTATGGCAAATTAAAACACACACACACACAAATGTGAGAGCTGAGTCTTCAAGAGCGTGAGGGAGGGATCTGCCCTGTGGAGCTGAGATGAGTTCCGTCTGAGATCCAAAGTCAGGGAGTAGAAACAGAAAGATCTAGATTGTACGGCTTGTCAGATGCTTTCGGTGAACAGATCTGCTCTGTAGCTTAGTAGTTCAGAGTTGGATCCCACATAGCTGACCACAGTAAAGTGTCCCAGCACTTTCCTGGCCCTTGGAAACACATGCATGCAAAGCCAAAACTCCTGGGAGGAGGAGGGGACGGGAGAGGGGACAGGGGTGGAGGAGGGAAATGGAGAAGGATGTGTGATGAGATCACACCCGTTCTGGGGAGTGCTTTCTCTCGTCTGTCTTACAGGGGTGCACACTCCCTCTGACAAGTTTTAAAGATGCTTACAAACCAGTATGCTCAATTCCTGTTTGGCTTAAACAGAAAGGGCCATGATAAGCCTGGCCAGCAGAGTCTGGGAATGGAACCTTGTAAATATTGACATGAAAGCTCTCTCAAATTTTTCATTGTGGTTATGGATGTGATGAGGGGAAAAAACTTTTTGAATAAAATGTATTCTATTTAAGCTTTTTCTTTCCTGAAAAGATGCTGTTTTCTCACCAAGACAACATTTCAAAAAATTTTAAAAGAATTATTTATTTAATTTTATTTATTCATTTATTTTAAATTTGCCAGAGGGGGGGGAAGGGGGGCGGAGAGAGGGGATAAGAAAGTAAGCCACCAGGTCCGGGACTCGAACTGCATGGGAGTGTCCAGCGCCTTAACCACCACGCCACCTGCTGGTACCTCAAACATTATTATAATTACTTTACCAAATATAACTATTTTCAGGCATCGCTTTGTTTTAAATTGTTTGCTTGGAAGTCTGTGCTAGCATAACCAGACTATAGCCACACAAAACTTTAGGTTCGGTCCAAAACTTTTCTTCCTTTTCTTTTCCATCGGCCATCAGCTTTTGTCTCTTACCTTCCCTGCTTCATTCCTTGCCTTTGGGGAGTTCCCAGGGCCGTACTTTGAGATGCAAGAGCCAACAAATGTTTAATTTCGAAAGCGCGAACACTGAGTAGGGGGCAGGGCCTTAGAGTCGAGGCGGGACAATAGATTGTTAGAATATGCAGAGGGCCCCTCTCCATTCTCAGACCTAACCAGCCTTCCAGACTACGGGAAAGAGAAGATTTAGAGGAGGCGGACAGAGAATTTACTTAGTGTTGGTCCCTGCAAAGTCTTCTGTCGTTTCCACGTGAGCCAGTTTGGTCGTGGAGGTCAGTAACCCCGCAGACTCCCCATGTAGACGCGCGCTCCAGGAGCTGGGCCGAAGCCGCCCTCGCCCCACCAGGACCTCCACCAGAGGAGAGGCCCCCTGGGAGGTTTCCGGTGCCTCCCGCCCCCAGCAGGCTGCTAAAGGAGGTGGGGAATGTCGCCTGGGGGCACAGGAAGGAGACCGGTGCAGCGGAGCCGGGTAACTGACACCCGGAGGAAAGAAAGACCGATAGCCCTGCAGAGGGCGTCCCACCTGAGGCCGGCCTCCACCTGAGGCCAGCCTCCAGGACACGCCACGCCTCCGGAGAAACTGGGACGCCTCAGTGGAGAACTGAGGGAGGGGACGGAGAGGATGTTTAGGAAACGAATTCATTTGAAGTTGAGAGAGCAGGACTCTCCCAGCTTCCTCTGTTCATTTTACTGCGGGCGATTATTAGCTATCCGAAAACGCGTAATCTTAGCTTATTAGGAAGCGTTTCTTACTCTATTTACTGCGTTAGTAGAACAGTAAACTTTTAAAATGCTTTAAGTATTTATTCTTTTACAAGCCAACACGAATATTGGGTAGCTGGTACTTAGACTCTACAAATGTCATTCGATCTTGGACAAGAAGATGATTACCATTTTTCAAGCCCTCCCCAGTGAATCTGGCTCACTGCTTTGCAAGTAGTAGGGGCCTATTAAGTATTTATTTGATTGATGAGTATTTGACTCAGTAGGTAAGTGAATGGGTAGGTTAAGTGTGATCACCTCACATATTATTTGTATAAGATTTCATTCAAAGTATGTTGGAGGTTTGATCACACACAGGAGGCTAAGTGTTTTGCAAAGAGAATAGAGAACATTTTGTTAATTCAGCAAGTTATCTGAGTGATGGGCAAATAAGAGCTTTAACTGACTGCCATGATCTAAGCAAAGCAGCATGAGCATGCTCCAGAGAGACAGAGAAAGAGAAAGCAGCCCTCCAGGGAAGTGGGCTGCAGTGCCTTCTCCATGTATGTATGCACTTGTGCCCAGCACATGTCAAGCCACTGGGGCCAGGACTCGAACCACAGCCAGCAATGTGGGATCCAGCTCCTTTAACCACTGTGCTATGGGACCAGCCCTCCAACTGTCTTGAAGAATGAGTTTGTCAGGAGCATGAAGTGGGGTTGGGGTTTTAAGGTATTGGAAATGTTTGTGCAGATAAACACATGATGGTACGATCAAAACGTGATCGTCTCACGCACACTGCTCCTTATAGTTGTGAACATCTTCATGGAAGATGCCTTGAGCTGCACAAGCAGGGTGTCCCAGGTAAGGGACTACAAGGAGCTGGCAGTAGAAAGCACACAGACATGGGGTCAGCAGGTGACATGGAGGTTAGGGCAGCTGGATAGAACATGGCTGAGTCTGTGATGTGTGTCCCAGATCTGGCTGCTTGAAAATCACTCTGGGTGCGTGTGCATGCGTGCCCAAAATCCCAAGAGGAGAATGGAGGAGAAGGGGTTGTGGCATGACCATCCTTTGTGGGGCGATTTTTCTCTCTCTCGTGAACACATGCACTCCACAGCAAAAACTAAAAAAGAGGGAGTGACAAAGTACTCCCCAGGGACCACGATCCCTTCTCTATTCTCCTCTTGAGTTCTTGGGCATGCACCGACATGTGGCCTGAGTGTTTTCCAGGCTGTTGTGTCTGGGACTCAAACTGTGCAGTCAGCCATGTAGAATCCAGCCACCTTAGCTACCACATCACCAGCTGGCCCATGCTGGTTTCTTGCTTTCTTTCTTTCTTTCTTTTTTTTTTAAATAATCATTTCGTTTACCTTTATTTATTTATTTATTTATTTATTTTAATTTGACTGGAGAGGGACAGAGTGAGAGAGAGAAACGGAAAGTGAGAAAGCAAGCCACCAGGTTCGGTACTCGAACCGTGATCTGCCATATAGGAATCCAGCACCCTTAACCACCATGCCACCTGCTGGTCCCCCATGCTGGTTTCTTTAGGCACTTGTAGTCTATTATAGTCTATGATTTAGCAGAAAGCCTTTTTTTTTTTTTTCCTTAATGGCTCTTGCCATTACTTTTAGGAATGTTGTGTGCTTACTGTAGAGAGACTGAGACAGTGAGAGGGGAAGTGAGAAATCACACCCCCCCCACCCAGGGGAGGGTCCTACCACAGTCCCTTCTCCATTCTCCTGGGATTTGGAGCATGAATGCATGCCCCAGTATGATTTTCAAGCCCTGATTTTCAAACTGCCAGGTTCTGCCCCTTAACCACTGTGCCACCTGCTGGCCCCCAGCAGAAAAGCCTTTTTGCTGTAATCTGAGAGTTTATGATTTCCTGTACAGGCACCACTTGTCTCCAGAGAGCAACCCTACTTTAGAAAAGGAAACCAAGGGGGAACCTTGCATATCACCTGTGTGCTTGGAAGGGCTCTGGGGGGAGGGGTCTGTTGAGTTGACAAGCAAAATAGTTTACCACCTCCTGTGTCTCTCATCTTGGTTCCTGAAGAGCTTAAATGACATCTCTACTAACCACCCTATTTAATGGGACCATTGGGGCTGGCAGGTCTCATGGTGATTAAGGGCACTGGACTCATATGGCTGATCACGTTTTGAGTCCCATACCTGGCAGCTTGCGTTCTCACTTTCTCTCTGTCTCTCACTCTGATCAAATTAAAATAAATAAGTTAAATTAGATTAAATTAAATAATTCTTTTTTTTCTTAAAGGAATATTTAAGTCCCTGAAACCCATATGTGTAGTGTCTATTCTTTTGACTGGCAGATAGACACTGAAGAGTATAGATGCAAAGATTCAGTAGTTTTTTGTTTGTTTGTTTTGAGAGAGATTTTTGCTATAGGGCGTGTGCACTCACCAGAGAGACAGACAGACAGAAAATGCAAAAATCACCTCCTATGGGGGATAGCCACACTGCAGTCCCTTCTCCTCCATTCTCTTGGGATTTGGGGCACACATGTACACGTGCGTGACATGAGTTTTAAGCCTCCAGGCCCAGGATTCAGACCGCGGTCGACTATATGGGAGTTCAGTGATGTAACCATTATACCATCTGCTGGTCTCAGGATTCGGTATTTTAAGGTTTGTGCCATAGAACATGTGCTTGCTGGAGAGAGACAGACAGAGAAGGAAAAAGTGAGAAATTACCCCCAGGGCAGATGGCCACACAACAATCCCTTCTCCTCCATTCTTTTGGGATTTTGGGCATGCATGCTCATGTGCTTAGTGTGAGTTTTAAGCTGCCAGGTCCTGGACTTGAACTGTGGTCGACTCTGTGGGATTCCAGAGACATAACCATTACTCCATCTGCTGGTTCCGATGTGCTGGGTGTGATTTTTAAGCCTTCAGGTCTGAGACTTGAACTGTGGTCAGCTATGTGTAGGAGTCCAGCACCTTAACCATCACGCCATCTGCAGGCCCCAGTGAGATTATATCTTTGATGGCAAATGTTTGTCTATTGGAGGGATACTTCTCTGGCTGGGTTTGCTGTTGTGCTATGGGACCAGCCCTCCAACTGTCTTGAAGAATGAGTTTGTCAGGAGCATGAAGTGGGGTTGGGGTTTTAAGGTATTGGAAATGTTTGTGCAGATAAACACATGATGGTACGATCAAAACGTGATCGTCTCACGCACACTGCTCCTTATAGTTGTGAACATCTTCATGGAAGATGCCTTGAGCTGCACAAGCAGGGTGTCCCAGGTAAGGGACTACAAGGAGCTGGCAGTAGAAAGCACACAGACATGGGGTCAGCAGGTGACATGGAGGTTAGGGCAGCTGGATAGAACATGGCTGAGTCTGTGATGTGTGTCCCAGATCTGGCTGCTTGAAAATCACTCTGGGTGCGTGTGCATGCGTGCCCAAAATCCCAAGAGGAGAATGGAGGAGAAGGGGTTGTGGCATGACCATCCTTTGTGGGGCGATTTTTCTCTCTCTCGTGAACACATGCACTCCACAGCAAAAACTAAAAAAGAGGGAGTGACAAAGTACTCCCCAGGGACCACGATCCCTTCTCTATTCTCCTCTTGAGTTCTTGGGCATGCACCGACATGTGGCCTGAGTGTTTTCCAGGCTGTTGTGTCTGGGACTCAAACTGTGCAGTCAGCCATGTAGAATCCAGCCACCTTAGCTACCACATCACCAGCTGGCCCATGCTGGTTTCTTGCTTTCTTTCTTTCTTTCTTTTTTTTTTAAATAATCATTTCGTTTACCTTTATTTATTTATTTATTTATTTTAATTTGACTGGAGAGGGACAGAGTGAGAGAGAGAAACGGAAAGTGAGAAAGCAAGCCACCAGGTTCGGTACTCGAACCGTGATCTGCCATATAGGAATCCAGCACCCTTAACCACCATGCCACCTGCTGGTCCCCCATGCTGGTTTCTTTAGGCACTTGTAGTCTATTATAGTCTATGATTTAGCAGAAAGCCTTTTTTTTTTTTTTCCTTAATGGCTCTTGCCATTACTTTTAGGAATGTTGTGTGCTTACTGTAGAGAGACTGAGACAGTGAGAGGGGAAGTGAGAAATCACACCCCCCCCACCCAGGGGAGGGTCCTACCACAGTCCCTTCTCCATTCTCCTGGGATTTGGAGCATGAATGCATGCCCCAGTATGATTTTCAAGCCCTGATTTTCAAACTGCCAGGTTCTGCCCCTTAACCACTGTGCCACCTGCTGGCCCCCAGCAGAAAAGCCTTTTTGCTGTAATCTGAGAGTTTATGATTTCCTGTACAGGCACCACTTGTCTCCAGAGAGCAACCCTACTTTAGAAAAGGAAACCAAGGGGGAACCTTGCATATCACCTGTGTGCTTGGAAGGGCTCTGGGGGGAGGGGTCTGTTGAGTTGACAAGCAAAATAGTTTACCACCTCCTGTGTCTCTCATCTTGGTTCCTGAAGAGCTTAAATGACATCTCTACTAACCACCCTATTTAATGGGACCATTGGGGCTGGCAGGTCTCATGGTGATTAAGGGCACTGGACTCATATGGCTGATCACGTTTTGAGTCCCATACCTGGCAGCTTGCGTTCTCACTTTCTCTCTGTCTCTCACTCTGATCAAATTAAAATAAATAAGTTAAATTAGATTAAATTAAATAATTCTTTTTTTTCTTAAAGGAATATTTAAGTCCCTGAAACCCATATGTGTAGTGTCTATTCTTTTGACTGGCAGATAGACACTGAAGAGTATAGATGCAAAGATTCAGTAGTTTTTTGTTTGTTTGTTTTGAGAGAGATTTTTGCTATAGGGCGTGTGCACTCACCAGAGAGACAGACAGACAGAAAATGCAAAAATCACCTCCTATGGGGGATAGCCACACTGCAGTCCCTTCTCCTCCATTCTCTTGGGATTTGGGGCACACATGTACACGTGCGTGACATGAGTTTTAAGCCTCCAGGCCCAGGATTCAGACCGCGGTCGACTATATGGGAGTTCAGTGATGTAACCATTATACCATCTGCTGGTCTCAGGATTCGGTATTTTAAGGTTTGTGCCATAGAACATGTGCTTGCTGGAGAGAGACAGACAGAGAAGGAAAAAGTGAGAAATTACCCCCAGGGCAGATGGCCACACAACAATCCCTTCTCCTCCATTCTTTTGGGATTTTGGGCATGCATGCTCATGTGCTTAGTGTGAGTTTTAAGCTGCCAGGTCCTGGACTTGAACTGTGGTCGACTCTGTGGGATTCCAGAGACATAACCATTACTCCATCTGCTGGTTCCGATGTGCTGGGTGTGATTTTTAAGCCTTCAGGTCTGAGACTTGAACTGTGGTCAGCTATGTGTAGGAGTCCAGCACCTTAACCATCACGCCATCTGCAGGCCCCAGTGAGATTATATCTTTGATGGCAAATGTTTGTCTATTGGAGGGATACTTCTCTGGCTGGGTTTGCTGTTCCTTCATCCTACCATGGGATTAGGCATGTACACAGAAATATCTAGCTGGACCTCCAGGAAATGTGGACATACTTTTTAAACTACGATTATTACAACTAGATTAGTATCTTGGGCCAGAAGCATAAGCAGAAACCCTTTTTTTAAAAAAAAATTATTTATTTAATTTTATTTATTTATTCATTTATTTCTATTTGACCAGAGAAAGAAAGACACACAGAGAGAAGGAAAGTGAGAAAGCAAGCCACCAGGTCTGGGACTCAAACCATTATCTGCCACATGGGAGTGCCCAGTGCCTTAACCACCGCGTCACCACCTGCTGGCCCCAAGTAGAGACTTTACAACTTTTAAATTCTAAATAAGCAGCTTATAGGCTCAGCTGCATTCTGAGATACACTTGTGAAGTGGAGTCACTGAAACTGGAGTCTCCGTACCTGGCTAGTCACTTTTCCTGCTCAGATCTGAGGAGGATTCTAGGTTGTGTGTGTGTGTGTGTGTGTCCTAAGCTTTGTTCTACAAGTTAATGTACTAATGTGAAATAAATGCAGGAAAAAAAAAAAAAAAAAAAAGGTAAGCGGGTGGTATGATGGTACTGGCACTGGACTCCTACATGGGCAACAATACTTAGAGTCCCAGACCCAGTGGCTTGAAAATCACACCGGGTATATGTGTGTGCATGCCCAAAATCCGTAAAGGAGACTGGAGAGAAGGGATTGCATTGTGGCCATTCCTTCCACTCCCAGGGGGTGATTTCTCACTTTCTCTGTCTTTGTCTCTGTCTCTCTCCAGCAAGCACACATGCCTTATGGCAAAAACCCAAAATAAATAAATAAAAATAAAACAACAGTTTAAAAAGGTCCACATCCATCTGTGTTCAACCTTTTCGTATGTTTGTCTGATCTTGTTGTGTATAGAGAGTACTTTGAGTTTCTTTGAGATCTTTAGCTCACCCGTGTGACCAACACACTGAGTCTTCTGCAAAGCGTGTGTGAGGATAGACAGGCATGGCACATTCGGGAATGCTCTCCAGACTGAGAATTGTTGACCTTGAGTCCTCTCGCTGGGGTTGCAAGAATGGCTGTGCTTTCTCACTGTAAACCTAGGAAGGTATGTCTACATGCGTGTCCTGTATGTAAACAAATTCCAGTGATAATATGCTGTGAAAGGAAACATCCAGGATTATGCCATGGTCAGGACGTTTTACATGTGGCACTTCGTTCCAGTCCTTTCAGATGCTACTCTCTCTCTCTCTCTCTTCTTTCTTTAGAGAGAGAGGTTTTTATATAGGGTGTGTGTGTTCACTGGAGTGACAGAGACAGAAAACAAGAAATCACCTCCAGGGGAATTACCACACCACAGTTCCTTCTCCTGGGATCCTGGGCATGAACGCCCATGCATGTGTCCAGTGAGAGTCTGAAGCCACCGGGTCCGGGACTGGAACTGTGGTGCAGGCCATGTGGGAGTCCAGCAATGTAACTGCTATGCCATCTGCTGGTCCCTCTCTTTTATAGTGGAGGAAATTGAGATTTTGAGACTCACTCAATGTCACCCAGCTAGTAAACCTTTGAGCCAGAATGCCCCTTTGGGCCCAAAACTTCTCCTTGGATTCTCTAGCTGTTCCTCTTCTAGGAAACTTGGGCAAAATTTTTACTTTTTTATTCTTATTTTTTTGAATTATTTATTTAAAATTATTAATGATTATTTTTAAAATTTGCTATAGAGCACATGCACACAACAGAGAGAGAGAAAAAGAGAGAGAGAGGGAAAGTGAGAAAGCCCCTGGTCTGGGACTCAAACCATTGTCAGCATGTGGGAGTCCAGCGACTTCACCACCACACCACCCACTAGCTCCTAGGCCAAATTTTGAACTAAGGTATTTTACAACTAGATTACTATCTTGGACTAGAAGCAAAAGCAAAAGCCCAATCTGTACCTCACCCTGTAGAACAGTTTATGACACCCTTTCCACTTTGATACGAGACCCAATTTGTATTCTCTTCTTGCTTATGTGACTTTTTTTTTTTAAACCCATGTAATAATAAGACTCCATGTTGGATTTGTTCTCATTTCTTTTGGAAAGATCTTTATCTCAGTATTTATAGCTTTCTTACTCATCTTCCTTCCCTTGAGCAAAATCTTGCGCAATTCTGCTTTCAGAAAATCTGCCTTGTTGTGATTGTGTCTGAGGCATGAACATCCAAGTCTTTCTGTATGGTAAGAAAACGATAGTAATAATGAATTCTGTAGGACTTCCAGTTTAATTTACTGTCATAGAACAATTTTCTGTAAAGAATATTGCTTAAAGTTAAATTTTTGACTCTGTAGACCTTGGAGGGGAAGCAAAATGAATAGCTACCATCTCTGCAGTCCACTGTCAAATTAAAATAATGCTTCTAGACAGTCAGCTTTCAAATCTCAATTCCAAGATTTCAGAGAAAAAAAAAGATAGTATTAAAAGCATGTATAGGGGTCGGTAGGTGGCATGGTCATTGAGGTGGTGGACTCCCACATGGCTGACCGCGGTTCAAGTCCCAGATCAAGAGGCTTGCTTTCTCTTTTTTCTTTCTCTGTCTCTGTCTGTTTGTCTCTGATGAACATGTGCACCCTATAGCAAATGGAAATTATTAATTATATTTTTTAAAAGAAAAGCATGTATTGAACCTTCTGGTTGCATAGTGATTAAGGCAGCTGGATTCTACATGACTGACTGTGCAGTTCAAGTCCTGGACTTCGTAGCTTGAAAAATATGCTAGGAACATGTGTGTGCCCAAAATCCTGAGAGGAGAAGGGATTGGGGCATGACCTTCTCCCATTGAGGAGTGTTTTCTCATTCTCCCTCCTTCCCAATCCCTCTCCTCTGGTAAGTGCATGGCCCTCTAGCAAATTAAAATAATTGTGTTTTTTTGGAGAGGTTTTTGCTATAGGGCTCATGCGCTTGCCAGAAAGACAGAGAGAGACAGAGAGACAGGAAGCAAGAAATCACTCCCCAGGGGGCATAGCCATGCCACAGTCCCTTCTCCATTGTCCTCTTGGGAACTTGGGCACGCATGCACACGCGCCCAGCGTGACACGTGCCCGGCATGAGTTTAAGCCACTGGATCTGAGACTCAAACCACGGTTGACTACATGGGAATCCAGCAACATAGCCATTATGCTAACTGCTGGTCCCGCAAATTAAAATAATAAAGCACACATAATTATTCATTTTCTAAAAGTTTATTTATTTATTTATTTTTACAAGAGTGAAACAGAGAGAAAGAAAAAGAGAAAGGGACAAAGAGGTAGGGTTGTAAGTCCTGATGGTCTCTTCAGCCTCTCAACCAACCAGGACCATGGGCTTGAACCTGGGGCCACACCCAGTGAGTACAAGTCAATTCAGGAACCAAACCCTGATTATCCTTAGAGCTTCCAGCATCACAGAGCATCCCTTCTCTTCCATTCTCTTCTTGGGATTTTGGACCCACATACACACATGCACCTGGAGTGATTTTTCAAGCTGCCAGGTTCAGGACTCAAACTGCGGTTTAGCCATATAGGAGTCCAATGCTTTAACCACTGTGGTCTCATTGAACCATATATTCTAGTCGGGGGATTCGCTTCCAAATATATTTTAGGGATCACTGCATGTTAGCACCTAGAGATCTTCCTTATTTATTTATTTTTAAAAATTTGTTATATGGTGTGTGTGTTCACTGGAGAGAGTGACTGGGGGACCAGCAGATGGCATAATATTTGAATTGTTGAACTCCCACATAGTCCACCACAGTTAAAATCTTGGACCCGGTGGCTTCAAACTCATCCCAGGGATCAGCAGGTGGCGTGATGATTAAGGTGCAGGACATTCCCACATGGCTGACCATGGTTCAAATCCCAGACCTGGCCGCTTACTTTCTTGTTTTCCTCTCTCTCTCTGTCTCTCTCTCTCTCTGGTCAGTTAAAATAAATGAATGAATAAATGAAATTAAATAAAAAAATAATTCTTTTATAAAAATTGTAAAAAACCAACCAAACAAAACTCATTCCAGGTGTGTGAGCATGCGTGCCCAAAATCCTGAGAGGACAATGGAAGAGAAGGGATTACAGCGTGGCCATCCTCCCCACCCCCCCAGTGGGTGATTTCTCACTTTCTGTATAAAATAAAAAAATCTCTCTTAAAAAATGGAAAAAAAAAAAAAGAGAGTGACAGAGGGAAAGTGAGAAAGCACCCCAGGGGAATGGCCACACTGCAATAACTCCGCACCCATTTAAAAAAAAAAATTACTTATTTAATTTATTTATCATTATTATTATTATTAAATTTGATACAGACTCTCACCAGAGAGAGACTGGCAGAGAGAGAGAGGGAAAGTGAGGAAGCAAGCTGCCAGGTTCAGGACTCAAATTGTGGTCAACCATGCAGGAGTCCAGTGCACCAACCACCATACTCCCTGCTCGCCCTTCCCCATCCATTCTTATCTTGGGAAGCAGTCTACCAGGTTCAGGACTCAAATTGTGGTCAACCATGCAGGAGTCCAGTGCACCAACCACCATACTCCCTGCTCGCCCTTCCCCAGGTGTTTTTCAAGCTTCTGGGTCTGGGACTCTTTTTTTTTTTTTTTAAATAATTTTAACATAATTATTCATTTAATTTAATTTATTATTTTTAAAATAATTATTTACTTATTTAATTCCATTCGTTGTTGTTGTTATTATTTTTCATTTGACCAGAAAGAGATAGAGAAAGAGAAAAGGGGAAAGCAAGTCGCCAGATCCGGGACTCAAATCGTGTCCGGTCATATGGAAATCAAGTGCCTTTATCTATCACACCACCCGCCGGCCCCAATTTAATTTATTATTATTATTCAGTTTGACCAGAGAGAGACCGAGAGAGACCGAGAGAGAGAGAGAGAGAAAACAAACCGCTAGATTTGGGATGCAAACCACAGTCGGCCATGTGGGAGTCTAGCACCCTAACCACAGCGCCACCTGCTGGCTGGCTCCCTGTGCTTCTTCTTTTTTTTTTTTTTCCCTGTGCTGCTTTTTTTTTGGAGAGATTTTCACTGTAGGGCCTGTGCTTCTTTTTTAAGTGAAGTTTATCGAGGTGTCACTTGAATACAATAAAGACTACCCTTTTCAGCTTCCATGAATGTGACAAACATCTAACCATCATCATATAAGTCCTCCCTCCAGGAATCCACAGGGGGTTGGTTTCTCCTCACAGATACCAAAATTCGAGGAGGCTCAATCCCTTTCATAAAGTGGTGTAGTATCTGCTTGTAACCTCTGCGTATCCTTCCGTGTACAATAACAAGAAAAAGTCTGCGCAGGTTTGCTGCAGAGGCAACCATGGAGGGCCTAACTCCATAGCAGACATCAGCAAGGACATAACCTTTCCCTCTGGGGTCGGTCGCCAATTCCAATGGCTGGCTGAGTGTATTCCATCAACCCAAGCTTCCTCAAGCCCCTTTGGTTTGATGCCTCACCCTACCCCAGCCCGACCACTGACCGACTTTTGTTTTGCCTTTCCAGAATGCCTTAAATAGAGTGATACAGAACATGGGGACCAGCAGGTGGTGTGGTGGTTAAGGCGCTGGACACTCCCACATGGTCAACCACAGTTGGAGTCCTATACCTGGTGGCTTGCTTTCACATTTTCTCTCTCTCTCTGGCCAAATTAAAATAAATGAGGAATAAATAAAAATAAATAAAATAATTTTAAAAAGAATGATACAGTACAAATCCCTTATATCTAGTGTTTTTTTCACTTAGCTCAATGCTTTTGACATATTCTTGCTTAAACCAGAATTGCTTTTTATTGTTGAGTAATATCAAGTGAATGTACTTATTCATTTACCAGTTGATGAATATTTTGGTTGTTTCTTATTTCATTATCATAAACAAAGCAGCTTTAAACATTTTTATACAGGTCTTTGGGGATTTTGCTGTTCAGAATTTTTGTATTTATAAAATCAGATTTATTAATCTTTTGTTTATGAATACTGAATTTTGAGATATAGAGGGGTGATAAAAGAATTCACCAGTTTTTTTACTTGTAATACTTGTATGATTTGATTTGTTTTTTTACCTGAAGATCTTTTAAATATTGGAGTTTATTCTTGGGTGAGTCGTTAATTAATTTGCTTTTTCCAAATGGCCACCCTGTGGTTCCTAAATCATTTATTCCTAAATCAATCTTTTAAATCTGATTTGAGAAGCTCTACTTTATAATCATTTATAATATACTTAATTAAATTTATAATATTCGATTGAAGTTATAAATTAAAAACCCATTTTTTTAAAACTTTCAACACACAAGTTGCAAGCCTAGTAAATTCAATTATAAATCAATCAAGTAATTTTGTATTAAAATTAAAAACATTCATTTTTATTGTACCTTGATTAATGTTTAATTAACTTATACATTTGACTGATTAAAATCTCTCAAACATTTAAGCACTGTTTACAAACTTAAATGATCTTAAACTTTATAAATTAAAGTCACAAAACTTGAAAATTTAGGAAATTAAATTCTCTTACATTTAAATGCCACTTACAAGCTTAATTGAATTATCTTAAGCATTTCAATCTGTAATCAATCATGAGTTTAATATATTTGGTTTTCTCAAGCATTTCTAAAATCTAAAGAGGCATAGTTACAAATTTATTAAAGTTGAACCAAGTTTTTTTTTTTTTTGAGAGAAATTTTTGCTATAGGGCGCATGTGCTTGCTTGCCACGCCACAATCCCTTCTGCTCTGTTCTCTTGGAGTTTTGGGATCTTGGGCACACACGCACATGCACCTGGTGTGAGTTTCAAGCTGCCAGGTTTAGCACTCGAACCATGGTCGACTATGCAGGAGTTCAGCGATGTAATCATTATGCCACCTGCTGTTCCCCTCAAACCAAGTATTTTAAAAGTTCTAATAAAGTAAACTTAAAAATGTGGAAGATCAAACTCTTCTAAACTGTTTTCTTAGTGTCAGGGCCTCACTATGTTGTGCAGGCTGGCTTTGATCCTTCTGGCTCTGCCTCATGAGTAATTGGGACTAGTTGGCTCTCTTAAACTTTTTTATTTAAATTAAGAATTCTTTATTTATCTTTATTTATTTTTATTCATTATTGTTATTTTTAAAAGTTTACTAAAGAGAGAGAGCAAGAGAAAGGGAAAATGAGAAAGCAAGCCACCAGGTCCAGGAATCAAACCATGGTTGGTCGTGTGGGAGTCCAGCACCTTATTCACCATGCCACCTGCTAGCTCCTCTCTGTAACATTTTAAACACCTAAAGAATGTACAAGGGAATGGATGGCCACACCACAATCCCTTCTCCTCTATTCTCCTCTTGGGATTTTGGGCATGCACGCACACATGCCCAATGTGAGTTTTAAGCCACTGGGTCCTGGACTTGAACTGCAGTAGTCTATGTGGAAATACAGTGACTTAACCATTATGTCATCTGCTGGTCCCAATTATAGGGTTTCTCTAAAGCATAAACTCACAAAGACAAAGAGAATAAGAAAGGTGACAAAGGCAACAAAATTTTGCAAGCCAGGAAGTAGGTAAACTAATGGTAGCTGATGTTGCAGCCCTGGGAAAACTAAAATTTAACCAAGAAGCAAAAAGACTTGTACTCCATAACCTCAGCTCAGCTCAGGAAGGAGGGGCAACAGGAGGAGGAGGAGAGCAGGCTGGAAAATGTAATCATGGCCGAAATTCTGTTTAAGAATAGGGTAGAACCACATTTTGCATCCCCTTCCGACCTGTGCACAATCAGCAACTCCTTTTCTCCACTCCTCCTAGAGAGGCCTAGAGGTTTGGTCTCTGGAGGGGTAAGCTAGAGAGACAATGACCTGGGACCCCAGGCAGCTGAGAATAGGAGACTCGGCATTGAAAATGGCAGGTCGTTACATGAAAATCTGTACACTAAGGGACCTGCAGATGGCGTAATGGTTACATCGCTGGACTCCCACATAGTTGACTGCAGTTTGAGTCTCAGATCTAGTGACTTAGATAGAACTCAGGCCGGGTGTGTGTGCCCGTGTGCCCAAAATCTCAAGAGGAGAACGGAGGAGAAAGGACTGTGGTGTGGCCATCCCCACGGGGGATGATTTCTAGCTTTCTGTCTCTGTTTCTCCAGAGAGCACATGCACCCTATAGCAAAAATCTGTCTGGGCAAAAATAAAAGAAAACATATACACTGAACTGAGAGACTCACCAACTTCCCATTGCCCCCCAGAACACTGCTCGATCCAGGCTCATAACCTCCAGGCAGAAAACTGGAAGATTCTTTGGGGAATCAGCCCAGAGAAGATCTCAATATATTAATAGTCAGGACCCTGTGACAGAAGAGCTCTGGCAGATCACCCATGTGAGCCCCACTTCTGGATAAGACCAGCTACAATGCTCAGTGTCTGCTTAGCTTCCTAGCTCCCAATTCTAAACACAAGTGAACGGCAAAGAATCAATAGGCTTTTGAGGGAAACCAAAAAGAATCAACTCTAACAACAGCAGCGATAACAACATACAGGAAATAAAATCTCAGCCAAAAAACAACACGATGAGCAAAGGCCAAACAAAGTACTACAGTGATACCCTTGGAAGTATGAAAGCTGCTGGGGTCAGGTGGTGGCATAGTGGAAAAATGCCTCTGTGCGGCTGACCCACGTGGGGAGGTTCTGGGTTTGCATCTTCGGGCCTCCCTGCACATATCTGCACCCATGATCCCAGCTGGCTAAGGCTAGGGTGGATTGCAGTGTGAAGACCCTATTGAAGGTGCATCTTTCTCGCTTGGAAGATATAAGTTAACTTAAAAAAAGAAAAAAACAAGGAGGCAGCTGGTGGCATGGTGGTTAAGGCACTGGACTCTCATATGACTGACCATAGTTTGAGTCCCAGACTTGGCGGCTTGCTTTCTCACTTTCTCTCTCTCTTGTGAGCATATGCGCTGTGCAGCAAATTAAAAAAAATGGTAATGATAAGTAAAATTAAATCTAAAAGCAAAAGCAAAAACCTAAAACATTTCAGTTTATTTTATTCTCATTTCAGCCTTATTTTTTCCATTATTACCAATGTTGCCTTTCTTCTTCTGTTTCTTTTCTTTTCTAACAGAGATTTTTTTCTATAGTGTATGTGCATTTGCCAGAGACACAGAGAGAGAGAAAATGAGAAACCACCCCTCGGGGGAATGGGCACACCACAGTCCCTTCTTCTCCATTCTCCTCTTGGGATTTTGGGCATGCATGCACTCATACCCTTTATTCTTAATATATAAAAATTACTAAGGGGAGCAGACAGTATGGTTGTTAAGGTGCTGGATCCCACATAGTTCACTGTGTGGTTCAAGTCCCGGACCCAGTGGCTTGAGAAACATGCCAGGTATGAGTGAGTGTGTGCGTGCCCAAAGTCCTGAGAGAAGAATGGAGAGGGATTGCGGTGTGGCCATACTCTCTGGCGGCAATTTCTCATTTTCCTTCTTTCTGTCTGTCTCTGGCAAGCACACTACAGCAAAAATCTAAACCACACACACACACACACACACACACACACACAAGAAAACAGCATCCTTCTTCCTTTTGGAATGCTGGTGCTTTGTGAGCTTTTGAGCAAGATGAAAAGGTACAATTATGTGCAGTTTACCCTTGAGCCCTTGCCGCTCCGTTTCTCAGCAGGCTCTTCAGATAACAAAATCCTCTTCACCTAATAAAAGATCTAATTTCATAAACGCTCCATGACACAGAATCAAAACCCCACTCTGTGAAATCTCCTTATTATATATGATTTCCACAGCAGAGAGAAATACGATCTTACAGAGTAACAATAGTCTACAAGGGAAAGCACAGACTGAACAGCAGACAGTCCTGTGCAAAATTACAAATGTATTTTCTAGAGAAATACTTTAAAAGATCCAGGATGGGCCGTGTGGTGGTTAGGGGTGCTGGACTCCTCCTACATGGCTGACCACAGTTTGAGTCCCAGACCTGGTGGCTTGTCTCTCTCTCTCTCTCTCTGTATGTGTGTGTGTGTCTCACTCTGGTAAAATTGAAAATAACTATAATAGAAAAAAAAAAAAAGAAATAGTTTAAGTATCTGATATCTGGCTGGTCAGTCTGTTCCTTGGTGAGCAACTTTGTTTATTAACTGGATATAGAGGTAACTCTTCTCAATTATGCTTTTGGAGAAATACTTATAGCCAAGAATGTGTAATTCCTAGCAATTACTGATGATTAGGAAAATCAAATATTAAGTTTGAATGGAAAATTGAAGGAAATAACTCTGAAGAAAATGATTAACAGATGGGGAGAGGGCAGCGCGTGGCATGGTGGTAGAGCCGCTGGATTCCCACATGGCCAAACGTAGTTTGAGTTCCAGACCAATTGATTTGCTTTCTCATCTCCCCTCTCTTTCTCTGTCTCTCTCTGATGAATTGGGAATTAATAATAACAGGGGCTGGCAGGTGGAATGGTGGTTAAGGAGCTGGATTCCCATGTAATCCCCCACGTGGGGGGTCTAGCACCTTAACCAACACACTACCTGCCGGCCCCATGGAGATGGAATTTATAAAGATAACTTAAGATGGGGGCCAGCAGATGGCATAATGGTCACATCGCTGGACTCCCATGTAGTTGACCACGGTTTGAGTCCCGGACCTGGTGGTTTAAAACTCATGCTTGGAGGACCAGTAGATGTCATAATGGCTATGTTGCTGGACTCCCATGTAATCGACCGCAGTTCTAGTCCCAGATTCAGTGGATTAAACTTAAGCCAGGTGCTTGTGCATACGTGCCCAAGATCCCAAGAGGAGAATGGAGGAGAAGGGATTGTGGTATGGCCATCCCCCCTGGGGGGTTATTTCTCACTTTCTGTCTCTTTGTCTCTGTATTTCTGGTGAGTGCATGCACCATAGAGCAAAAACCTCTCAAGAAAAGACAACGACAACAACAACTCATGCTGGGTGCATGAGGGCAGGCAGCTAACTTTGTTATAGGAGATACACCATTATGTTGTATCTTTAGAGAAATCATGCTAACAGTGGTGTGGTTCTTTAAACTCACACTGGGCGCGTGTGCATGTGTACTCAAAATCCTGAGAGGAGAATGGGTGAAGTGTGGCCATTCCCCTCCCCGTCCCCGTGGGTGATTTCTCACTTTCTCTCTCTCTCTTTCTCTCTGGCAAGTGCACGCCCCTCTAGCAAAATCTCTCTTTCTAAACACAAAAAAATAATAAGACGTATATATGGCAAAGCAAGCTGATACTGTAATAGATCACATGTACTTGGCAAACCCTTGGGTGCTGTTTCTTAGTTCAGCTCACTGCAAGCTGCCATCAGTCACGGGAAGCAGTCCTGTTCTCTGTCGCTTCTTCCTGTCTCGTGTACGAGACTTCCTTCCAGTCTTTGGTTCAGCATTGGAGCCTTTTGCCAAATGATGATTAATATTGTTCTATGTTATTATTTATTTTTTCACACATTATTTTATTGGCTGCTAAGTATTCTCTGCATCATCTAACATGCCACACTTTTTTTTCTTTTCTTTTTTTTTTAAGTTTTTGTCATAGGATGCATGCACTTGCTGGAGAGAGACAGAGTCAGAGAGAAGGAAAGAGAAATCACCCCCCCCGGGGGGGGGACGGCCACACTGCAATCTCTTCTCCCCCGAGACGGGATTTCAGGCACCCACGGCATCTCTCTGCCTTTTCAAGAACAAGGCAAAAAGTCAAACTGGCAACATTACGTTTCCGAATTCACGCGCCCTGATCTAGAACTTCATTTGTTCCAGAACCCCTCACTTAACCAAGGAGGATTTTATTGCTTGCTCTAGAAGGCTGGAAGGCTAGCTGGTGTCATCATATTACATCATAATATAGAGGCACTTGCCTCAGAGAGGCCTTCCCTGCAGAGGCTGCTGTGGAGCAGTAGAGTGGGCAGCAACTGGGGGCTCACCTGCGCCTCTGGGGATGGCTTTCGGACTTTTCTGGTGCCTGCGTGGGAGCGAGTGTCTCTCTGTGGCTGAGTGCAGTCCAAGACTTGCTTTCATTGTTCTTTGTAATGTAATAGTCAGCAGTAAAGTGTGGGATGGAGATGGGTCATTTCTAACCACCTCTCTGAAACATTTTTCCTTATCTGTGGGATGAGTTGGGGGAGAGGGACTAAATGATTTCTTTCTTTCTTTTTTTTTTTTTTTTTTTTTTTCTAAAGGTGTGGTAT
>NW_006159525.1:7377921-7378518 GCF_000334495.1 Tupaia belangeri chinensis | reverse complement strand
CATAAGTTTTATGCAACCGGGTCCGGGACGAAAACCGCGGGCGACTGCATGGGAGTCCAGTGACATAGCCATTACGCTAACTGCTGGTCCCAGGGACTAAGTGATTTCTTTTTTTTTTGGAGAGGTTTTTGCCATAGGGCGTGTGCGCTCGCCAGACAGAGAGAGACAGAGAGACAGAAAGTGAGAAATCACCCCCCAGGGGGGATGGCCACGCCGCAATCCCTTCTCCTCCATTCTCCTCTTGGGATCTTGGGCACGCACGCACACGCACCCGGCGTGAGTTTTAAGCCACCGAGTCCGGGACGCAAACCGCGGTCAACTACAGGGGAGTCCAGCGACATAGCCATTATGCTAACTGCTGGTTCCCAGGACTAAGCGATTTCTGACTTCTCAGTTCTCAAATTCCGGATTAAGGGCCAGAAGGTGGAGTGGAGGGTAAGGCACTGGATCCCACATAGCCAACTCCAAGGTTTGATTTCCGGACTCTGTGACTTGAAATCACGTCTGCAGTGTGAGTGTGTGCTCAAAATCTTGAGAGGAGGATGGAGGAGAAGGGATTGCAGCTTGGTCATCCTCCCTTGGGGACTGATTTCTCTT
>NW_006159525.1:7368757-7377785 GCF_000334495.1 Tupaia belangeri chinensis | reverse complement strand
GATTTCTCTTCCCCTTTCTTTGTTTTTCTCTCTCTGGGAAGTACATACGCCCTATAACAAAACAAAACAAGAGAAACCAATTCCTAAATTCTGGATTAAGTAGTATAAAGAACACTGGCATTCTTCTCAGATTGCCTGGCATCTTTATTCAAAAGAAACGATTTTTCTTTAAAATGTTAATAAGTTTTTACTATAGGGTGTGTGCACTTGCCAGAAAGACTGAGAGACAGAGAGGTAGAATGCAAGAAATCACCCCTTGGTGGGAAGGCCACGCTGCAATCCCTTCTCCTCCATTTTCCTCTTGGGATCTTGGGCACGCACGCACACACACCTGGCGTGAGTTTTAAGCCACCTGGTCTGGGACTCGAACCGCAGTCAACTACATGGGAATTCAGCGATGTAGCCGTTACACTAGCTGCTGGTCCCTAGAAACAAATTTTTATTTTTAAAGTTTTGCCATAGGGCACATGTGCTCACTGGAACCGAGACAGACAGTGATAGAGAAAGTGAGAAATCACCCCACCCCCAGGAGGATGGCCACACCACAATCTCTTCTCTTCCATTCTTCTCCTGGGATTTTGAGCCTGCATGTGCATGTGCCCATTGTGAGTTTCTTTTTTTTTTTTTTTTTTGCTATAGGGTGTGTGCACTCACCGGAAAGACAGAGAGAGACAGAGAGACAGAAAGCGAGAAATCACCCCTGGGGGGATGGCCACGCCACCATCCCTTCTCCTCCATTCTCCTCTTGGGATCTTGGGCACGCACATGCACCCGGCATGAGTTTAAGCCACTGAGTCCGGGACTCGACCACAGTCGATTACAGGGGAGTCCAGTGACATAGCCATTACGCTAACTGCTGGTCCCCCAATGTGAGTGAGTTTCAGACCACCAAGTCCAGGACTTGAACCATTGTCAGCCATGTGGGAATTCAGCACCTTCATCACTACACCATCAGCTAGCCCCAGAAAGGAAATTTTTTCAAGGAATTATTTATTTAATTTTATTTATTTATTATTATTTAAAAATCTGACCAACGAGACACAGAGAGAGAAAGGGAAAGTGAAAAAGCAAGCCTCCAGGTCCAGGACTTGAACCGTGGTCAGCCATGTGGGAGTCCAGTGCCTTAACCACCCTGCCACCTGCTGACCCCAGAATATATTTTTTATAAAATCTAATAGAAATTGTCTAGAGCTATCTTGCTCCAAAATGCATGCTACTTCTGCTGCACTGCGTGGTACCTCTGCTATGGACTGAACTGTGTCCCCTCAACTCTTCTGTTAAAGCCCTAGGCCCAATGTGACTGTATTTTCCACCTGTCCGCTCTAGCCCTTGACCTTGACCAAGTGCAGAAATAGTTTAGTCTGAACTTGGTGGAAGTTTTCCCTTTGCAATAACTGCCTAGCTCCATCACGGATTTTAAAATGTGAGGTATGCTGGATCTATTTCGAGGGGCTTCTCATCACGCCCAGCAGTTGTCAACGTCATGAAATCGACATGGAACTTAAGTGCAGTCCATACAATGGAAAAGAGGTTTGCTTCAGATAATCCAAAATTCTCAGAGAAGTCAAGTGTGCTGTCAGCAAATTCATCCCCAGAAGTGTAATGCCACTTTTCGTGTGTCAAACTAAGCATAATGGTGCTTTTGCTGACCTATGTAACTGTCCCTTTCTGTGAGAAGACTATCTGCCATCTTTTTTCTTAATGGCAGAGGCACACGCACGAGAGAAAAAGAGAGTGCACCCCCACCACCCAATGGGGCCAGTGTATGCTGAGATCTTTTTCTTCCATTTTTCCATCCTGCCAAGATCCTGGGCACATGCTCACATGGCCAGCATGGAGACCCAAATTCTGGTCAGCCATGTGGAATCCAGCTTCCTCTGCACAGCCATTTAACCACTCTCTTATGGGACTGGTCCCTATCCACTCGCTTTGTCTGCTCTGTAGGCAGGGAGGGAAGGAACGAGCTGGAGGCATAGGAAAGAGAGAGCTGGGTGGTTACTTTGGAATTGGCTTCCCAAGTTAGGGAATCTCTATTTTCAGGAAATTTTTAAGAAAAAGATAACCATAGACTATGGTTGATTTTATAATTAAGTAACCCAATTAATTTTTCAGGTTCTTTCCAGAACTGTGATTTTGTAACACTGATCTCTAAGGAAAAAATTCACCGATGTCCAGACCTTACTTCTAATCTGATGGCAGAATTAGAGCTGACATCGGATACATACTCTCACGTATATACCATGGTAGTTTTCTTTCTTTCTTTGTTTTTTTTTTTTTTTTGCATAGGGCAAATGCACTCACCAGAGAGAGGCAGAGACAGTAAGAAGGAAACTGAGAAATCATCCCCGCCCCTTCTTCATTCTCCTCCTGGGATCTTAGGCATGGATGCATATGTGCCTGGTGTGATTTTCAAGCCACTGGCTCTGGGACTTGAACCGTGGTCAGCCATGTGGGAGTCCAGCACCTTAACCACTACACCACCTGCTGCCCCCGCCATAGTATTTTTCAAAATCCATTTAATGCTATTGAGATTAAAATCAGTTTTAATTTGTATCATCTTGTATTCAATTACAGGTCATTTTTAGATGGTGGAAGATTTCTCTGAGGAGTGAATATCGATCTACAAAACCTGGAGAAGCAAAAGAAAGTCATGAAGACTTCCTAGAGAATTCACACCTTCAAGGTAAGCAAGAGAGTATATTATGAATTTATTGCTCTTGAGCTTTAATTAGTAATACTTTTTTTCAGAAAAGTTTCAAATATATTATCATTTGAAATATTGGTATGTAATTATATAAATATCATAGAACATTGGATTATTAAAAAACAGAAAATTGTTAAGACATACTGAAATTTCTTTCAGGAAAAGATCTTAAAGTGTTTTAAGAGTCAGGGAGTGGCAGGTGGTGTGATGGTTAAGGCACCAGGTTCCCACTTGGCTGACCATGGTTCGAGTCCCAGACCTAGAGGCTTGCTTTCTCGAAACTCTCTTTTTCTACCACTCTCTTTCTCTTTCTGTTTTTCTCTAGTCAAATTATGAAATAACAGTAAGTAGGGACTAGCAGATGGCATAATGGTTATGTTGCTGGACTTTCACGTAGTTGACTGTGGTCTGAGTCCTGGACCTGTTGGCTTGAAACTCATGCCAGGCACATGTGAATGTGTCCCCCAAATCCCGAGAGGAGAATGGAGGAGAAGGGATTGTGTGTGATATGGCCACCCTCCTTGAGGGGGTCCTTTCTGTCTCTCTGGTGAGCACATGTGCCCTATAGCAAAAATCTCTCTTAAAAAATAATAATAAGTAAAATCGTCATTATTATTATTTACTTTGACCAGACAGAGAGAGAGAGAGAATGGGAAAGTGAGAAAGCAAGCTGCCAGGTCTGAGACTTGAACCATGGACCATGTGGGAGTCCAGCACCTTAACCTTAACCACTGTGCCACCTGCTGGCCCCTGGATTTACATATTTTTCTTTTCTTTTCTTTTTTTAAAGAACTATTTTAACTTTATTTGTTTGTTTGTTTATTTAAATTTGACCAGAGAGGAACAGAGTGAGAAAGAGAGAGGAAAAGGGAGAAAGCAAGCCGCCAGACCCAGGACTCAAACCACAGTCGACCATACGGGAGTCCAGCACCCTTAACCACTACGCCACCTGCTGGGCCCTGGATTTGCAATTTTTTTTTTTTTTTTGGAGGGGTTTTCGCTGTAGGGCACGGGGGCTCACCCGAAAGACAGAGACAGAAAGTGAGAAATCATTCCCCAGGGGTGATGACCACGCCACAATCCCTTCTCCTCCATTCTCCTCTTAGGATCTTGAGCATGCACGCACACATGCCCGGCATGAGTTTAAGCCACCAGGTCCGGGACTTGAAACTGCAGTCAACTACGTGGGAGTGCAGCGACATAGCCATTACGCCAACTGCTGGTCCCTGGATTTGCATTTTGAAAATACAAAATTATCCTTCATGCACTACACAGTGTAGAGAACTGTTAGGATGGTAGTCAGAGTGTTACTTAATACACACCTCCATGGTCCAAATCCTGGCCCCCAAACCTACTGATATGTGAGAGTAGGCAAATTAACCTCTTTGGATCTCATTTTCCTCAGTTATTAATAATGGAAATAACAACAGTACCAACCTCATAGGATCCTTATGAGGATTACTTGAATGAAGGGCTTAGAGTTTATCTGGCTGGGCCAGTGGGTGACGTGATGATTAGGGTGCTGGATTCCAATATGGCTGCCTGAGGTTTAAGTACTGGATCTGGAGACTTGCTTTCTCACTTTCTCTTTCTGTCTCTCTCTGTCTCTCCCTGGTCAAAATAAAGAAAATAATGATAGTGAATAAAATTAAATAATACTACTAAAAATAATTGGTCCAATACTTAACTACTCAATTGACTCTAGCTATTACAGTTTTTAACTTTTTAAAAATAATTTATTTAATTTTATTTATTCACTTGTTTATTTTAATTTGACCAGAGAGAGACACAGAGAGAGAGAGGGTTAAAAAAAGCCCACCAGTTCCGGGACTCAAACCATGATCAGCCATGTGGGAGTGTCTAGCACCTTACCTACCACACCACCTGCTGGCCCCCAGTTTTTAAAATTTAAAGAGTGAAAATTCTCTTTCTCTGAGTTCTGTTCCTCTGAGATAGTTACTATAAATAGTTTCATTTGCCTTTCTCTCTCTGTCTTTCTCTCTGTCCCTCTGTAGTCAAATTAAAAAAAAAAAAGCTAACTAAATAAATAAAGTTAAATAAAATAATTCTTTGTTTAAAAAAAAAGGGAGGCCGGCAGGTGGCATGGTGGTTAAGGGCACTGGACTCCCACATGGATAACCATGGTTCGAGTCCTGGACCTGGTGGCTTGCTTTCTCATTTTCTCTCTCTTTCTCTCTATCCGTCTCTGGTCAAATTAAAAGAAAGAAAGAGAGGGAGAGAGAGAGAGAGAGAGAGAGAGAGAGAGAAAGAAAGAAAGTTAAATAAAATAATTCTTAAAAAAAGAGTTTCATTTGCACTTGAATTCTTTCTTGGATTGTGTCTGTGCGTGTATGTATGTGTATGTGTTTACAAACATAGAATCAAATTTTATCTTTAGCTCTTTCACTTTTTTAAGAGAGATTTTTGCTATAGGGCGTGTGCACTCGCCAAAGAGAGGGGATGTAAGAAATCACCCCCCAGGGGGATGGGCACGCCACAATCCCTTCTCCTCCATTCTCTTCTCAGGATTCGGGGCCAGCGTGAATTTCAAGCCTCTGGGTCGAGGACTCAAACCATGCACAGTCGGCCATGTGGGAGTTTAGTGAAGTAACATTGCTCCATTTGCTGGTCCCTGTTTCACTTATTTTTGTACTTACTATATTATGATCATTTTCTGTTAGTATACATAAAGACGCACCCTGTGCTTTTCCAAGACCATGTGCTGATCTATTGTCTAAATTTACGATCCTCAATAGATGGGCATTTTCAGATTGTTTCCATGTTTTCGGATGTACCAAGTTTTCGGGTCTACGCTGGGATGTACGTATCTGTATACTCACGTGAAAATGCCGGCAGCATAGATCCCTACGAGTGGAATTGCTATGTCCAAAGAGATGTGGGTTACACATTTTGGAAGACCTTAATTGAGGCGTGAACTCTTGGAAATCATGCAGCACTGAAGGCTAACTTGACATGAGACATTCATTTCTATTAGCCAGCTCTAGTGGCACTGCCATGGAGAGAGTACAAATACCATCACGATGAATTCGACCTTTAGAATGACGCCAACTTGGGGGCCAGCAGGTGGCATAGTGGTTAAGATGCTGAACTCGATGCAGTTTGAGTCCCGGACCACTCCGGGCAGTGTGCGCACATGCCCAAAATCCCAAGAGGAGAATTCAGGAGAAAGGATTGTGGTGTGGCCATCCCCCAGGGGGTGATTTCTCGCTTTTTGTCCTTCTCTTGTCTCTCCTGTGAACACATATGCCCTATAGCAAAAATCTCTCAAAAGGAAAAAAAAAAGAAATATGCTAATTTTATAACTATACAATTTTTGACAGAATTTTAAATTGGTTGGTATACATTATTTTAACACTTGTGCCTAAAATGAGACTTCATTAATTTTGATATCACAGTATTTCAATTGTGAGTTATTCAAAACTTACTAATACCAGTCCTTTCACTATCCTCTGAATTTGCTTTCTGAAAACCTTTGTATTAATTATATACCTTCCGACAGATATGTGTTTTCTTACACCTTTGTCACCATTAATTAGACATCACTACTCTTTTTATCTTGCCCAAATGGTAAAAATAGTGTCATGTTTGATTAGCATTTTCCTGGTAACTAGTAAGTTGAACATCCTGTCGTGTTTAATTGCAGTTTATATTTCTTCTGTAATTTGTCTGTTTGTGTCCCTAGTTCATTTGTTTCTGAAGTTCAAATATTTTTTTTCCTGAGATTTTAAAAAAATGAAGTTTTTTCTTTCAGTTAAACAAAGTAAGGAAACCCAGAAAATTAGCTCTTGAAAATATTTTTTAAAATTTTATATTAAGGCTTACACAAACTGAATTGAAAGCCCTCATTTTGGGAGTGAGGTTGAATTCACATTAGGAATTTCCAGCGTTTGTCCTTTGTATTTATTTTAAATTTTATTTATTATTATTAATTTTTATCTTGTCATAGGGCACATGAGCTCACCAGAGAGATTAAGAGGGAAAAAGAGAAAGCTGCCGAGTCCAGGACTTGAACCATGATGGGCCATGTGGGAGTCCAGTACCCAAAGATCATGCCACCTGCTGGCCCACTTTTGTCCATTTTAAAGTAAGTTGCTTAGATCTTGGAATGACCTACAAACAGTGGTTAAATGTTCAGTTCAGTCCAATCTACAAAGATCTCTGTGATAAAACCAAACAGTTTCAACAACCGTATTTTCAGAATCAAATAACGGAAGTTATTATTTTTATCTCTACAATTGCATGTGAAAGAAAATGTGGGAGTCATAGTTTAGATGCAGAATATTAAATTCCACTAGGTGATTTATGTGGAAAATGAGACTTGATGTTAGAAATGGGGACTAGCATGAAAAATCAATAATACTAAGTACTAATAATCCTGAAATATTTGCCTGAATTCTGATCTTAGGAGTACTGATATCTTAGGAATAGAAAGTGACAAAGAACAGGGACCAGCAGATGGTGTAGTGGTTAGGTTGTTGGACTCCCACATGGCCGACCACAGCTTGGGTCCTGGACCCGGCGGCTTCAAAATCATGCCAGGTACACGTGAGTGCGTGCCCAAGATCCCGGGAGGAGAATGGAGGAGAAGGGACTGTGGTGTGGCCACCCCTCCTGGGGGTGATTTCTCGCTTTCCCTCTCACCGTCTCTCTCTGTCATGCGGGCCAGCCTCAGGCCATTGAGCAGCGATCCATTTTCTCTAGGTCGGTTATTTCAGCCTGTACCTCCGCCTTGAATTTGGGACTTTGGACCTGGGTTCCTCATTCCCAGCCACCAGTTCTTAGTCTGCTCCTTTCCTCCTGCTGTCCTCCCTCATCAGCTGCTCCTCACCTTCAACCTGGATCTCTAGTTTCTGCGGACCTGGGACTGAGTTCCACAAGGAAGGTTAGATGGGAGAGGGTGAGGGGCAGGAGCCCTGGGAGGCAACGCAAGACCTTGGCTCTGTGCTGCAGAGCGGGGAGGGCAGATCTAAGACCTTGGGTTTTATCATTTTTTACTAACTAACCTTTTGATATAAAAAGTAATAAGTGCACATAGTAAACAAGTCAAATCAGCCTAAAAGTCTTCCTCTGATCCAGCGTTTGCAGGGACAGGCATCTTTACCAGTTTCTTCTCTATCCTTCCAGAAATAGTCTATGCATATATACGGGAATATATCATGTTAACCCAAAGAGAAGAATCTCATATATTGTGTTCTATAGCTTGCTCTACAGAAGTTTTAAAAATCAGAAATATGGGGCCAGCAGATGGCATGGTGGTTGATTGTGCTGGACTCCCACATGCCCAACTACAGTTCAAGTCCTAGACCTGGCAGCCCAAAAAGCACAAATAAATAGATAACTAAATACATTTAAAAAATTAATAGGTGTTTAAACGATTTTGGAAACAATTAAAACCTATGGAAAATAACTACAGAGACCTAATAACACTAAAAACATCTGGTGACATTTGTCATATTTACTTTAGCTTATCCAAATTATCAAATTGTTGCTGTAATTTGTTTATAATATCCTCTCCTTACAGTTTCTATTAGGTCTGTAATGCCGTTCTCTTTTCCATTCCTCGATAATGGAGATTTATGTTTTCTTTCTTTTAGGTCAGTGTTTCTAGTGGTGTTCTCATTTTATTGATTTTAACTTTGAACTCTGTCAGTTTTCTCTCTTTTTCTGATTTTTTTCTTGTAGGCTTTTGCCATAGGGCATATGCCCTCCTCACCAGAGAGACAGAGAAAGATAGAGAGAGGAAAAGTGAGAAATCACCCCGCGGGGAAATGGCCACGTCACAATCCCTTCTCTTCCAGTATCCTCCTCGGATTTGGGGCCTGCACCCATATATGCCCGACATGATTTTCAAGCCACCAGGTCTGGGACTTGAACCACAGCAAAGCCATTTGGGAACCCAGGGCTTTAACCACTATGCCACCTGTTGGCTCCTATTTTTATGATTTTTAAAAAAGAAATTTCTAGGGGCTGGCAGGTGGCATGTTGATTAAGGCGACTGGACTCCCACATGGATGATCACGGTTCAAATCCTGGACCTGGAAAGTTGCTTTCTCATTTTCCTTCTCTCTGTCTCTTTCTGGCCAACTTCCAAAACAAACAAACAAACAAACAACAAAAAGAAACAATGACAATGAATAAAATTAAATAAAAAATATATATTTTTCTTTTTTTGGAGAGGTTTTAGCTATAGGGCACGTGCGTGCGCTCGCCAGACAGACAGAGAGAGACAGAGAGACAGAAAGCGAGAAATCACCCCCCAGGGGAGATGGCCATGCCGGAATCCCTTCTCCTCCATTCTCCTCT
>NW_006159525.1:7364655-7368539 GCF_000334495.1 Tupaia belangeri chinensis | reverse complement strand
TCACCCCCCAGGGGGGATGGTCACGCCGCAAACCCTTCTCCTCCATTCTCCTCTCGGGATCTTGGGCACGCACGCACACGCGCCCGGCGTGAGTTTTAAGCCACCGGGTCCGGGACACGAACCGCGGTTGACTACGTGGGAATCCAGCGACATAGCCATTACGCTAACTGCTGGTTCCCAAAAAATAATTCTTAATAAAAAAAATCTGTTCTTACTTTCATTATTTCCTTCCTGCTATTTTTTCTTAGATCTTGCTTGTTATTTTCTCCTCCTAGCTTTTTTTTTTTTTTTTGAGAGGTTTTTGCTATAGGGTGTGTGCCCTTGCCAGACAAAAAGAGAGACAGAGAGATAGAAAGCGAGAAATCACCCCCCGGGAGGATGGCCACGCCGCAATCCCTTCTCCTCCATTCTCCTCTTGGGATTTTGGGCATGCACACACACGCGCCTGGTGTGAGTTTAAGCTACCGGGTCCGGGACTTGAACTGTGGTTGACTACGTGGGAGTCCAACAACATGGCCATTATGCTAATTGCTGGTCCTCCTCCTAGCTTCTTGAGATGAAAGCGTAAATCACAGTTTTCAATGACCTTTTCCTTACATTTTAAGTACTGTTTAAGTGCATTAGGTAACTTTGGATAAGTTATATCTTTTCCTCATTCAGTTTAAAATATTTCTAACCTCCATCTTGATTTCTTCTTTGATCCACAGAGTATTTAGAAACATATTATTTATTTTCTAAGAAGTTGGGGATTTTGTAGTTACTTTTTTTTTTTTTTAGGTTTTTGCCACAGGATATATGCACTCACCAGAGAGAGAGAGAGACAGAGAGAGAGAGAGAGAGAGGATGAGAAATCACTTCCCTGGGTGTGATGGCCATGCCACAATTCCTTTTGGGATTTTGGGCACACATACATATATACCTGGGATGATTTTCAAGCTGCCGGGTCTGGGGCTCGAACTGTGGTCAGTCATGTGAGAGTCTAGTACCTTAACTACCATGCCACCTGTTGGTCCCGGTAGTAACATTTTTTGTTCTTGATTTCTAGCAAAATTCATGTGTTCAGAAAGTCTATTCTCAATGGCTTTAAGTTTTTGAATGGTTTCAGTCATTTCATCCTTTTCTTTTCTTTTTTTTAAGGGGTTTTTGCTATAGGGTGCGTGTGCTTGCCAGACAGACAGAGAGAGACAGAAAGCGAGAAATCACTCCCCCCTGGGGGGGGATGGTCACACTGCAATCCCTTCTCCTCCATTCTCCTCTCGGGATCTTGGGCATGTGCGCACATGCACCCGGCGTAAGTTTTAAGCCACCGGGTCTGGGACTCGAACCGCGGTCAACTATGTGGGAGTCCAGTGACATAGCCATTATGCCAACTGCTGGTCCCAGTCATTTCATCCTTTTTCACCCTTTCTCAGGACTATGTTAATCTTTACCTTATCATTCCAGGTTTAGTATACAGGCTGCTGAAGTGAGCATCAGATTTACTCAATACTGTTTTTCTTTCCTTTGAGAGAGGGTACATGTGAGAAGGAGAGAGAGAGGTGTTTTTGTAAAGGTCTCAGCATGTAGTGATTTCTAGCCTTCCAGCTAGGTAGGACCACAGGTTCAGACCACTATGCCCAGCCTATTTAGATTGGGCCTGGAACCCAACCTGGGCCTCCCAGTGGCTTTAATCATAGCTCGGCTTGTACCAGGATAGCGGGCTTCCATATCTTTAGAAAACATAAAAAGGCAACAAATACATAGACTCTCTTCTATTAGCTATTCCAAAGTTGGCTGGAAGGTAATAGAATGTATGTGAAAGAGAACCCTTGCATTTTGTTGGTGGGAATGTAAATTTGTACAACCATTATGGACAACAATATGGAGATTCCTCAGAAAACTCAAACTAGAGGAGCTAGCAGGTGGCGTGGCGGTTAAGGGCACTGGACTCCCATTCCCACATGGCCAACTGTGGTTCGAGTCCCGGACCTGGTGGCTTGCTTTCTCACTTTCTCTCTCTCAATCTTGTCACATTTAAACAAACCAACAAACAAGTAAACAAATAAAGTTAAATAAAAATAATTCAAAAAAAAAAAAGAAAAGAAAAAGAAAACTACAAATAGAACCAGCTTCATGGCCTTGTGCTTTACAGTAGCTAGATTTCCCATGACTGACCATGCAGTTTGAACCTGGACTTGGTTGTTTGAGAGACATGAGTGCGTGTAGGTGCACTCAATCCCTTCTCCATCTCTGCCTCCTTTCAGGATTTTAGACATGCACACACATGTGTTTCTCAGGTCACCAGGTCCAGGGCTCAAACTGTATGTTCAGCCCATGTGGGATCTGGCTGCCTTAACTACTAGGCCACAGTGGTTAAAAGAATAGGATTTTATTTCGGAGAGGTTTTTGCTATAGGGCGCGTGCACTCGCCAGCCAGCCAGAGAGAGACAGAGAGATAGAAAGCGAGAAATCACCCCCCAAGGGCGATGGCCATGCCACAATCCCTTCTCCTCCATTCTCCTCTCAGGATCTTGGGCACGCATGCACATGCGCCCGGCGTGAGTTTAAGCCACTGGGTCTGGGACTCGAACCACGGTCGACTACGTGGGAGTCCAGCGACATAGCCATTATGCTAACTGCGGGTCCTAAGAATAGAATATTTTAAAGAAATTTTAAATTATGTTTTTATTTTTGAAGATGTAAGACATGCATTTATTTCCAAATGGAAATTGTCAAATATATATTCAGAGGCTTCCTGCCATCTCTTTCTGCTCTACCTTTCCTTTCCTTGCCCTTACGTGACCACTTTTGGTTTTGCTTGTTTTTCAGTTTTATTTATTTGTTTCTCCCATGAGAGAGAGGGGGAGACACAGAGAAAGAAGTGACCCCAACAGGGTCCCCAGCGTTAGCCAGTCCTGGGTTGTGGGCATACACGTGCCCAGCATACTCAGGGAGGTCTCAGGACATGAACCCAGCACCTTCTCATTTGACTGAGTCTCACAGAGCATCTCACTCTATGCTACACCACCATGTGTCCCCTACTTTTGTTTTTATTTATACTTGCGCTGTTTGTTTGGAACACATTTAGAAATATATTTTTAACTCTCCCCATCCCTTAGAAAAATGGCTAGCATTCTACACTTTGCTTTTTTACCAGCACCTCCTGGAGGTCACTTCATGGCTTTGGAGATGTCTTTGTTTTCTTTTCCAGCTGCTCAGTGTTTCTTTGTGTGGCTGCTCCAGGATCCTAATGATGGTGCCAAGGTGCTTTCCAATCTCTCAGTAGCGCAAATAATGCCCTAATTAATCACCTGGCCTGCAGGTCATTTCAGCTTGAGATGACTGGGTCGACAGATAATGCATATTAAGTCACAGTTTTGAATTAATCTTTTCTTGTGTCATAGTGATCTTTTTTCAGTTGAATTTCTTGACTTTAGTGTGTTTATATTCAGATCATTTGTTAGTCACAGCAATTTTCTGTGTTTTCTAACCATTTTTTTTTTTGAGAGGTTTTTCGCTATAGGATGTGTGCACTCACCAGAAAGACAGAGAGAGACAGAGAGACAGAAAGCAAGAAATCACCCCCCAGGAGGAATGGTCATGCCACAATCCCTTTTCCTCCATTCTCCTCTCGGGATCTTGGGCACACACGCACACGCGCCTGGTGTGAGTTTAAGCCACCAGGTCCAGGACTCAAATTGTGGTTGACTACCTAGGAGTCCGGCGACATAGCCATTATGCTAACTGCTGGTCCCTCTAACCATGTTTTTTAAAATTAAAGAATCATTACATTTTATTTTTTATTATTAAATAATTTATCTTATTATTATTTTTATTTTATTTGATCAGAGAGAGACAGAGAGAGGGAAAGTGGGAGAGCAAGCTGCCAACTCTGGAATTCAAAC
>NW_006159525.1:7298593-7364024 GCF_000334495.1 Tupaia belangeri chinensis | reverse complement strand
GGGAGTTTTAAGCCCCCGGGTTCGGGACGCGAACCATGGTCGACTACGTGGGAGTCCAGCGACATAGCCATTACGCTAACTGCTGGTCCCCCCCCCCCTTGTTTGTTTTTATACCTTTCTTTTTCTCTCCATTCTTTGATAAAAATGACAAGAGTGGCATTCTGGTATTATTCCTGCCATTAAAGGCCAAAAACTGTCACAATTAGGGAGATGTATCGTGGAGCAAACTCTGGGTTTAATGCTAGTTCTATGATTTCCTCGTTATGTGATTCAAACAAGACATCCTGTGTGGCTCATCTTTCTATCTGTAACATGGAATAGTCATAGTTTGCACCTCACAGGGTTCTTTGAAGATTATACACACATGCCCAGTGTGATTTTCAAACCACCAGGTCTGGGACTTGAACTGCGGATTGTCCACGTGAGATCCAGCATCTTAACCTCCACGCCACCTGCTGGCCCAAGACTCCTTTTATTTCACTATTTTTCTGGGAGCTTTTATTCATAACTAGGTGTTAGAATTGTATGAAATAATTCTACATTTTTGAGCTCACCATTTTCCCCCCCGTTAATATGGTAAATTACATTAATATATCTCCCTGGGTCATTCCAGGACTAACCTTATTCGTCACTATTTTTAAATTTATGTTGATGGGCTTAATTTCCTGATACTGTCTGGAGTGTCCTGCAGGTTCCCATGAGAGGTTTGCCATCCCGTGTTCCTCTGCCTTCTGTCCTTGCTGCTGGTCTGTGCCACCTCCTGAATCGAGATGGGAATTTTCTTCTCCCAGTCTTTTTATTTATTATTTTTAGCTTGTATAGGACATGTGCACTTGCCACAGTGAGGGGGAGAGAGAGTGCACGCGAGTGAGAAATTACGCGATAGTGAGGGTGGCCGCCCCACAGTCCCTCCGCCACCGTTTTCTCTCGGCATTTGGGGCAGGCATGCACTCGGGTCCAGGATGTCTTTCAAGCCACCAAGTCTGAGACTCAGACTGCGAAGACGGCCATGTGGGGTTCAGCCACTTTAACTACTACACCACAGGCTGGCCTTAGTTCTGCTATTTGGAGCAAATTGTGTAAGATAGGGATTGTCTGGTCTTCGAGAGTTTATGAAGGTAGTCTGGAAAGCAGCATAGATCTAAAGTTTTACTTGAGGTTTTCTTTTTTAAAAATATATAGATTTATTTATTTTATTTGTTCATTATTGTCCATTCGTTTGACAGAGAGAGACAGAGAAAGAGAGGGAGGGAGAGTGAGAAAGCAACCTCCAGGTCTAGGACTTGAACTGTGGTCAGCCATGTGGGAATCCGGCGCCTTAACCACCATGCCACCTGCCGGCGCCGAGGTTTCCTTTTCTTAATCAGTGGATTCAGTTTTCTTACTGGTGATAGTCTTTCAAGTTTTTCTATTTCTTCTGAATTGGAATTGGTCCATTATAGTTTCCTGGAGGACTGCCTAATCTGCCTGATTTAAAATTAATTGGTGTACAGATGTTTCCATTGTAGTTACAGCTGCATTCTCTTTTCATTCATTTTTTTTCTTTATTCCTGATAAAATGCACATGTACACACTTGAGAGTGAGAGAGAGAACAAGAGAGACGCACCCTCCACAGGGTCCGGTCACACTGCACCCCCTTTCTCTAGCCCTCCAGTATGCCAGGTTCCTGGGTACTCACGCACCTGCCCCGCCTTTCGAGGTGACTGGGCTGAGCACTTGAACATGTCACCATGTGGGATCCAGCTTCTCTTCTGGCAGCAAATTACTGCTGCTTTCTTTTCCCCTCGACTCGCCAGAGGGATGTGCGCTTGTGGCGCATGGTCATGCTGCAGTTCCCTTCCTCCACCTCTCCTTCCCGTCAGACACCCGGCACGCATGCATAGCGCCTCCCAGGGCCGGGACATACGCCATGGCTGGACGTTCGGGATCCAGCTCCCAGTGCACAGTGCTTACCCTCTGTGCTAGAGAGGGGCCAGCCTCCTCTTTTATTTCTAACAGGACCAATTTATTCTTTTCTTAAAAAAGAATTATTTAATTTAACTTTACTTATTTATTTATTTATTTTAATTTGACCAACTGGGGTGAGGGAGAGAGAAAGAGAAAATGAGAAGTCAAGCCACCAGGTCTGGGACTCAAACCGCGATCAACCGTGTGTGAGTCCAGCACCCTTAACCACCACACCGCCTGCTGGTCCGCTTTTCTTTTTTTCTTCTTGACAGTGTCTTTCTTTCCCAACCATGACGGCACAGGTCTGGGTCTGGATTCTGGGTCAACTGGAACACACCATCCATGCCTGAGTATGCCTGGGATCCTGGCTGGCTGGGAGGCTGTGGGGAGGATGTGGCATGGCAGGACCATGTCAAGGGCGCCTGTTTGTGTGTGTCTTTGTCTTATGAAATAAAAAAGCTAAAAAAAAAAAAGAAGAAGAAGATAGTGTCTGGGGCTGGCAGGTGGTGTGGTGGTTAAAGTGCTGGAATCCTGCATGGCTAACTGCAGTCCTAAACCTGGTGGCTTGCTTTCTTGCTTTCCCTTTCTCTCTCTGTCTCTGTCTGGTCAAATTAAAAAATAATAATAATAAATGGAATTAAATAAAAACTTCTCTTTTTAGAGAGAGATTTTTACTATAGTAAAATGTGTGTGTGCGTTCAATGGAGAGACAGAGACAGAGAGGCAGAAAGCGAGAAATCAGTCCTGAGGAGGGATGGCCGTGCCACAATCCCTTCTCCTCCGTTTTCCTTTCGGGATCTTGGGCACGCATGCACACGCACCCAGCGTGAGTTTAAGCCCCTGGGTCTGGGACTCACACAGCAGTCGACTACATGGGAGTCCAGTGACATAGCCATTACACTAACGGCTGGTCCCGTAACTTAAATCTTTAATGTCTCTATAAAGCCAAGTTAACCCACTTGGGAGAGAAATTATATATGGCTGGGTCTTCCAAACTAGCACAGTTGGGGCATTTACATAAACATAGTCATCCATTCTGAAACCAGAGAGCCCAACCTCTAGGATCGCAGCCCTACCTGCCTCTTCAGGAAACCTGAGGCTCTTTTTTTTTTGTGTGTGTGTGTGTGGTAAAGAATTATTTATTTAATTTTATTTATTAGTATTATTTTTAAAGTTTTTTTAAAATAATTATTTATTTTAATTTGAGAAAGAGAGAGAGGGAGGGAGGGAAAGTGAGAAAGCAAGCCTCCAGGTCCGGGACTTGAACTAGAGTCAGCCATGTGAAAGCCCAGCACCCTTAACTACCATGTACCTGCCGGCCGCCTGTCAGGATTTTGGGTATTCATGCACCCAATGTGATTTTCAAGCCACTGGGTCCAGGATTTAAATCACATTTGACCACGTGACAGTCCAGTGTATTAACCACCATGCCTTCTACTAGCCCCTTTTATTATTATTATTTTAATTCACCAGAGAGAGAGACCCAGAGAAAAGGGGAAAGTGAGAAAGCAAGCCA
Organism: Tupaia belangeri chinensis; assembly: GCF_000334495.1. NCBI lineage: Eukaryota > Metazoa > Chordata > Mammalia > Scandentia > Tupaiidae > Tupaia > Tupaia belangeri. The sequence goes on along the minus strand of NW_006159525.1, from coordinate 7,360,560 downwards.
CCAAGTCTGGGACTCAAGCTGGGGTTTGGCCATGTGGGGGTCCAGCACTTCAACCACTGTTCTACCTGCTGGCCCCAGCCTAGGGCTTTTCCTTTTTTTTTTTAATGATGAGTAAATTTTTAAAGAATTATTTTATTTAGTTTTACTTATTATCATTATTCTTCAATTTGACCAGCGAGAGGGAGAGTGAGAAAACAAGCCTCCAGGTCTGGGACTTGAACTGTGGTCGGCCATGTGGGTGTCCAGAACATGTGCCAAGAAAAAAAGTGAAAAAAAAAAAGCTTAAAAATTACTGCCTAAATTTAACAATTGCCACTGTTTAAATTTGAGCATCTATTTTTCCAAACATCTTTATTTCTTGGTTTTTTAGAGAGCTGGGGAGAAAATCCTGTGTTTTTTCTTTTTCTTACATCAAACGTGCACAGGTAGGCCATGATATTGGTTGGTTCTTTATGAACTGTTTCCTAATTTGGAAATAACTGAAAAGGTATGAGCAATATTAGACAAAAATTAAATTAAAAAAATTATTTATTTATTTATCCACTCATTTATTTTTTAATTTGACCAGAGAGAGACACAGAGAGAGAGAGAGGGAAAGTGAGAAAGCAAGCCACCAGGTCTGGGACTCTAACCGTGTTCGGCCATGTGGGAGTGTCCAGCACCTTAACCACCACGCTACCTGCTGGCCCCCAAAATTAAAATATTTTCCATACATAGTCATCTGTTTTCCTCCTTGCCCCTTTCTAGTTTTTCCATTGTGTAAAGATAGAGACAAAAGATGGTATGGAAGTTAAGGTGCTGGATCCCACAAAGCTATCTGCATGGTTCAAGTCCTGGACCTGGCAGTTTGAAAATCAGACTGGGCACACGTGGGTGCATGCCCAAAATCCAGAGAAGAGACTAGACGAGGAGGGATTGTGGCATGGCCATCCCCCTAGCCCACCCTTCGAGGTGACTTCTCACTTTCCCTCTCTCCGTGTCTCGCTCTGGTGAGCGCATATGCCCTATAGCAAAAACTAAAAAGAAAAAAATATGAAAGAAGGTGAAGAGAAAGGAAGAAAGTTTGATGTGGAAACAACATACTCAAACAAGAGACTAAAAATAACAAAAGCTAGGAAACATCAGTGTATTTCAGATACTTTGGAGGGTGGAAGAGGTTGATAGAAAAGCCATGTGGACCAGCATCTCTTCCTCCATGTCGCTGCCCAGTCCGAGGGGCTGAGAGGACAGTGATAATGCTGAGACTAGTTAAGTCACTTGTCTTCGCTGGAATTTGGGGCTGATGAGATCAGAGATGCGGGAAAAAACGAAACAGTGAGCATCCCTAACAGATTCTGATCTCAGAGCTGGGACAGCAATTGGGAACAAATACCACAAAATGATATACCGTGGGGCCCAGCGGGTGGTATGGTGGTTAAGGTGCTGGACTCCCACGGAGCCGACCTTGTTTGAGTCCTGCACCTGGTGGCTTGCTTTCTGCCTTTCCCTCTCTGTCTCTGGTGAGCACACATACCCTACAGCAAACTTAAAAACAAATAAATGAATAAATAATTCTTAAAAACATGCCATGCCATTAGTCCCAAAGGCAGGTGGAAGGAATGACTCAGCATAATGTACCGTAACTCCCAGGAGGAAGTGCCTCGAAGCTTCTGTCTCGCTGCGTTTTATTTTTACAGTTTTTATGCATCTTGCACGTGATAACCATGTTGATTCGCTTCTTTGAATTCCAGTGCAGATTGCGTTAATATTTGGCGCAAGAGTATTAGACTATGTCTTCAATTTGTGTGAAGGCAGATTTGACTTCCTTGAACGGCTCTCAGACGCTTTGCTCCTGAGCATCATTTCTTATCTGGATCTGGAGGACGTCGCCAGACTTTCTCAGACGTCGCGCAGATTTGCAAAGGTAACAGCCAGTTATTTTGGCTCTAAATAGAATCTTCTCTGTGCTTTCTCAAAGGTTCTTTTTTTAAAATTTCTTGAGTGAAAGAGACAGATACCCTTGATAGGATCTGCCACATCATCCCCTGCCCCCGCCCCCCGCAGCCTCCCAGCCAGTCAGGATTAAGGGTGCACCTGGGGGTGCTCCCAGAATGTTTACATTAACCTGGGGTCAGAACCCTGGGCCTTCCCACGTGGCTCCAGTGTCACTCAGGAGCACCCTACTGCCTGTGCCACTGTGGCTAGGCCTTTTGTAAACATGTAAAATGGTTTTATTATTTGCCCTGTTTTTTTTAACCATGAATCAAATTTCCCCAAAAGGGGAATTTTATTGATTACTTTATTCCCTCACAGAAAGACCAACTGTAATCAAATGAGTGAACACTCACCTCAAGGTCCTGTCGTCTTCACAATACAGGAGATGAGGCTTGGAGCCGGGTCGCCGGGCCCTTTCTCCTCTGATCTCCCGGGGCTCACATCTCTTAGCCGGCGTCCTCTCAGGTCTGCGCGGGGCTCACCACAGTCCAGCCTCAGCACAATCTTCTTTGTAGTTTTTGCCTTTCTCTGGGAAATAGGCTCAGTCTGCTCACCGTCGCTGCCCTGCTTCCTGTCATAACGCCGCTGTCCCTGAGCGCACGGAGAATCCTCGCCCTTTTTGTACTGTGCCACTCTATGAGGTTGGTGCTTGCCACACTTCTTACAGAAGGTCTGGCGAGGAACCAGCCATTGGCATAATGGCTATGTCGCTGGACTCCCATGTAGTCGATTGCAGTTCGCGTCCTGGACCCAGTGGCTTAAACTCACGCCGGGTGCTTGTGCGTGCGTGCCCAAGATCCCGAGAGGAGAATGGAGGAGAAGGGATTGTGGCGTGGCCATCCCCCCTTGGGGGTGATTTCTCACATTCTGTCTCTCTGTCTCTCTCTGTCTTTCTGTTGAGCGCACACGCCCTATACACACACACACACACACACACACACACAGAAAGTCCAGTGGGTTTTAGGGCTGTTCCTCCATGTCTGCGGGCCTGCTAACTGCAGAGGAAGAGGGAAGCAGACCGGGACTGGAAGTATGTCTTTCATTTATTTTTAACAATTATTTATTTATTTAATTTATTGATATTTTCAGGAATTTTTTAAAATTTAACTTTATTTAAATTTGACTAGAGAGGGACAGGGACAGAGAGAGAGAAAGAGAAAGTGAGAAAGCAAGCCGTCAGGTCTGGGACTCAAACCATAGTTGGCCATGTAGGAGTCCAGTACCCTTAACCACCATGTCACTTGCTGGCCCCTATTTATTTATTTATTTATTTATTTTTGAGAGATTTTCACTATAGGGCGCGTGCGCTCGCCAGACAGACAGAGAGAGACATAGAGACAGAAAGCGAGAAATCACCCCCCAGGGGGGATGGTCACACTGCAATCCCTTCTCCTCTCGGGATCTTGGGCACGCATGCACACATGCCTGGCGTGAGTTTTAAGCCACCAGGTCCGGGACGCGAACCGCAGTTGACTACGTGGGAGTCCAGCGACATAGCCATTACGCTAACTGCTGGTTCCCTATTTATTTATTTTTTTAAAGAGGTTTTTGTGATAGGGTACGAGTGCTTGTCAGAGAGATGGAGACAGAGGCAGAAAGTAAAACCCACCCCGCTGGGGGGATGGTCACCCTGCAGACCTGGCTCCTTCATTCTCCTCTCGGGATTTTGGGCATGCATGCACACATGCCCAGTATGAGTTTCAAGCTGCCAAGTTTGGGACTTGAACCATGATCTACCATGTGGGAATCCAGTGCCACCTGCTAGTTCCTCAGCAATCATTTATGGAGTACTAACTTTGCAACAGACACCGTCCTAGGTATAAAAGGCATTATTCCTTCGCCCCAGGAGCTTCCAATCTAGTGAGAGGCCCATGGGGCACAGTGAGTGGAATGTGTCTGATCGACTCAGCAAGGGGTGTGTGTGCAAGGTACGAAGACCGTGTGTGATTTCCTCAGGCTTTGCTGAAGTCGGTTGTTTCGTCTGGGTTTGGAGGGATTTTGACAAGTGGCCTTGAGGACTAGGAAGATTCCAGATCAAGGGGCTTCCAAGCTCAGTCATAGGCATGGTGGCCTAAGAGAGAAGGCAGTAGTAACCGCCCCACATCCACGTCCATTTCTCCCAGGAATGGCCCGGGTGGGACCGCCTATCTCCCCATTATCTGTGGGCCTGGTGGGTGGTCCGTGCAGTGCCCTGTTCTCACCTGGGCCCTGCTGACCAGGTGCGCCCTCTCACTACCTCGAACCCTCAGCACAGTGACATGAGGACAGAAGACAGTGCTGACTCAGCCGGTGTCCGGGCTTTGATGTGACCTTTGTTAGTCCCATTCCCTGGGTCCTGGCAGGGGCCGTGGTTCCTGTGCCTTCAGGTCCAGAGCCCCTTCTCCCACGGTCGCCCAGTCCTAACCCTGTTATACCCCTCGGCTTAAGTTAATCAGACTTGGAGTCTGTTGCCTACAAACGAAGAACCCTGACTCGCTTGTTATTTGCTGTAATGTTTTGGGGTGATGTTCATTTATAAAAGAACACACACCATTTGTACACTCACAGAGAGAGACGGAGAGAGAGGGAAAGTGAGAAAGTAAGCCACCAGGACCGGGACTCAAACCATTGCTGGCCATGTGGGAGTCCAGCACCGTAACCACCACGCCACCTGCTGGCTCCTTCCATTTCAAATGTCCAGGGACAAGTTTATTATCACATTATTTGTGTCCACGTGTAACGCTTTATTCTGATTTCAAGGAGGGAGATGTTCCTGTCCTGCGGATGTTCAGTGTGTCCCGCCACCTGCCACCACGGCCCGTGGACTCCACTTACCTCCTTTCTCTCCTCTTTGTTGCTGCTGTTTATTAAAAGCTTGATTTAAAATTAGGGTTATAAAAGTGTTTCGAAGGTAATACAGAGTTGCATGTACTGTCCACCCGGCTTCTGCAGTGTTCACAGCTCACACAACCGTGGTCCATCATCAGAACTAAGCAACTAATGGACCCAAACACAGACATTGATTGGATTCCATGTTCTTCACTGATGCCCTTTACCGTTTTAGGATCCAGTCTAGGTTACTATGCGGCATTTCATTCTGATTGCTATAGCTTTTCTTCTCTTGATTCTTTCCCTCCTCTCTGTACTAAAGTTTTTTCTTATTTCAGTCTTATCCTTTGAAACATGAAATGCCTGACTCTATTTTTAACCAATCTCTCCCCTCCCTTAAGTTTTTAATTGTCAGAGTGTGTGTGTCCTGGTCAGAGAGAGAGAGACAGAGAGGAAGAGAAAGCGCCCCCCACAGGCAGTAGTCACGCTGCAGCCTTCCTCTCCGTTCCTCCGTCCTGTCAGGATCTGGGGCGTGCGTGCACACGTGCCCTATGTGTTGCCCAAGCTATTGGGCCGAGACGTGAACCTCCGTCCACCACATGAACAGCACTTGGCCGCTGCATCACGGGACCAGCCCGCTCTCCTTTAAGAAGGGTGGGAAGGGAATCTCTCATCTGTTCCGTTTGGGCTGTGGAGAGAGTTTTCCTTGTGTCCGTGAACCCCCGCCGTGGCTGCGATCCCATCTGACCACGCAGGCGAAGCACCTGGAGAGCAGCTGTCAATCTGGATGCCAGGCCCACCCGTGAGCGCCTGGCTGGTCGGCCGGAGGGGGACTTGGCATCGGTGCTCTTAGTGTGTTTTCTTGTGTTTACAGAAACCCAATTCTAAGGATCTGGCCCTGGAATTTGATCCATCGATGTTAAAATTGTACAGATAAATGTTTCAGTAGCGTCTAAATGGCAGTGTGGGAGATCTCAGTCAGTCCTAGGGCAGAGAGCTGGGTTCTGTTCTTAGCCCGAGTGTCCCCACCTTGAGGCTTAGGCGGCAGCCTTCACCTTCATGTCCTCTGAGCCTCAGTTTCCCCATTTGTAAAAGGACAGTTAACTACGTAAACCCTAGGATTTCTTTCACCGTTCAATTGTTATGTGTGTGCGAAATTTATACACCACCACTAGGGGGAGCAAAATCCATGAACAAAGTAGCTACAAATATGGGATGAATACTTCGTGTTTTACAACCTGGGCGTCTTTGATGGAGATATTTATTTTAGTTTAATTAATTAACTGATTAATTTTTAAAGACAAGGTTTCACTGTAGTGGTCCTCTGCCTCAGCCCCCTTCTCTGGGACAAGAGGTAGGTGATACTGTCCAGCCTTCAGGTTGGACTGAGAATCGAGCCTACGCCTCCCCTGTGGTCCCAGCCTGCATAGCACCACTGCTTAGCCATGTACACCCCTGCACCTGGGCCAGGTGAGAGTATGTTGCAGACCGATTTTAATATAAATTGAAACTGTAAATATTTTAATATAAAATATGGTAAGTCATAAATGAAGTTTACTAGAGGAAATTTTAGCTCTCTTGAGAAGTCTTTCTTTTCTTCTTTGTTTTTTTTTTTGGAGAGGTTTTTGATATAGGGAGCGTGCCTTCACCAGAAAGACAGAGAGTGACAGAGAGACAGAAAGCCAGAAATCACTCCCACGGGGGATGGCCATGCTACAGTCCCTTCTCCCGCATTCTCTTCTTGGGATCATGAGCACGCACACACATGCGCCTGGCCCGGTGGCGTGAGTTTAAGCCACCAGGTCTGGGACGCGAACCACGGTCAACTACATGGGAGTCCAGCGACATAGCCATTATGCCAACTGCTGGTCCCGAGAAGTCTTTCTTTTCCTTCAGAACCTTAGTTTTTCCCCATAAGCTTTGTTATACAAGACATGTTGATATTCTGAAGTGTATTGTGCTAGTAATGAGATAGTCTTTACATGAGTGTTAGAATTCAGATTTTTTCTTTTCGGAGATTTTTGCCTTTAGGGCACGTGCGCTAGCAGGAGAGAGAGACAGACAGATAGCTGTAGTGAGGAGAGTGAGAAATCACCCCCCAGGGAGGATGGCCATGCTGCGATCCCTTCTCCTCCCTCTCCTCCCAGGATCTTGGGCACGCACGCACATGAGCCTGGCATGAATTTCAAGTCAGTGGGTCCGGGACTCAAACTATAGTTGACCATGTGGGAGTCCAGCGATGTAACTGCCACACCATCTGCTGAGAACTCGGTTTCTTTTAAAGGTTTAGATGATCTTGATTTTTAAAAACAATTTTGCCCCAGGGCACATGTGCTCACTGGAGAGAGACCGAAAGAGAGAGAGGGAAAGTGAGAAAGCCATCCCCATGGGGCATGGCCACGCTGCAGTCCATTCTCCACTTCTTTCTCCTTCTGGGATGCTGGGCATACATACCAATGAACCCAGCGTGTACTTCAAGCCTGCAGGTCCAGGACTCGAACTGGGCAGTTTGTCATGTGGGATCCAGCTGTCTTACCACCAGGTCAAGGCTGGTCCCTGCTTTTTTAATACTAAGACATTATTAAGGGGCCAGCAGGTGGCATAGTGGCTAAAGCCAACCACAGTTCCAGTCCTGGACCTGGAGGCTTGCCTTTTCACTTTCCCTTTCTCTGTCTCTGTCTCTCTAGTCAAATTGAAATAATGATGATGAATAAAATTAGCTAAAATACTTCTTAAAAAGGAAAAAAGACAGTATTAAGAATTTTTCTGGGCCTAACAGGCCATAGTGGTGACAGCACTGAACTCCCACATGGCTGACCATGGTTTGAATCCCGAACCTGGTGGCCTGAAACTCACGCTGGGCACATATGCGTGCATGCCCAAAATCCCAAGAGGAAAATGGGGAAGAGATTGCGGTGTCGCCATCCCTCCTGGGGGCTGATTTCTTGCTGTCTCTCTGGCAAGTGCTCTCACCTCATAGCAAAAAATCTCTCAAAATTTTTTTCTTTGTTGTTTATATTTAGAAAATGTCATAATCTAAGTAGAGAAACTAAACTTTGAAGGACTATTGAAGGTGGGATAAGGTAATAAATGTCTCCTTTTTTTTTTTTTGGAGAGGTTTTATTTTTTTTCACTATAGTGCGTGTGCACTTGCCAGATAGACAGAGACATAGAGACAGAAAGCGAGAAATCACCCCCCAGGGGGGATGGTCATGCCACAATCCCTTCTCCTCCATTCTCCTCTCGGGATCTTGGGCACGCATGCACATGCGCCCGGCGTGAGTTTTAAGCCACCAGGTCCGGGACGCAAACCGCGGTTGACTACGTGGGAGTCCAGCGACATAGCCATTACGCTAACTGCTGGTTCCCAGTAATAAATGTCTCCTGACATCGGCATGTTTGGTGGGCTGTCAACATCATATGATTTAGTGTTGCTTTTTTTTTCTCTTTAGGTTTTTGTCATAGGATGTATGCACTCAGTGGAGAGAGACAGAGAGATGGAAGAGTGGGAATCCACCCCCCTGGGGGGATGGCCACGCTACAGTCTCTTCTCCTCCATCTTCCTCTCAGGATTTTTGGGCACGCACACACATGTGCCTGACAAGATTTTCAAGCTGCCAGGTCCAGGATTCAGACCACGTCAGCCATGTGGGAGTCCAGTACCTTAACCACCACTCCACCTGCTGGCCCAGTGTTGCCGCTTAATAATAACCTTCATTGTGTGACTATAATAGCCATTGCTTTTTTTCCCTGAAGAATTACTTACTTTATTTTTTTTTATTGTTATTAGCATTTTAACTTGCTATAGGGCATGCCACTCACCAGAGAGAGAGAGATGGAAAGTGAGAAAGCAAGCCACCAGATCTGGGACTTGAACTGTGATCTGCCATGTGGGAGTTCAGCGCCTTAATCACCACGCCACCTGCTGACCCAGTGGCTGTTCTTCAACATTCATACAGAAGAGATCTTAAGCAACTATTTGTAATCCACTCCTTTCCTGTACTATGAAGTAGGAAAGTAATGAGCGCTGGCTGCTTTCCGCTCAAAAGGGAGCGAAATAGCGTAATCGGAGGCGCTTAATACGGAGATCCGCCTGGGGTGCGCGGAGTAAAGCAGCCAGAGCCCAGGCTGGGCCAGGGCTGGTAAGTGTGGGGGTGCCTGGCAGTTTGGGATGGGGGTAGGGGTGGGCCGTAGAGTCTAGGCGTGAGTCAGGTAGGCTGACGTGATGGTCCGTGCCACAGGGACGGCAGTCACATGCTGGTCTAGACTGCTGGGTGAGGAGCACCTAGTCCCCGGTTCTCAGGTGGGGTCGCCAGGGGAACGTCAGGCAGAGATGGTGGTGGCAGCGGCAGAGACCGACTGGGAGGACAGAAGGAGGTCACAAGCAGCTCCTTTGAATGTGTGTGCGTTTAGAGGGAGAGGCAGTAGCACCCAGGCCTCCATCCCATGAACAAGGGCGGCAGCTCGGCTTCTCCATAGGGGCATTCTGGAATTGGCCACCCAGCATTGCTCTGGCCTGTTCTGGGCCCCGGCCTTAGACATGGCGCCATGCATCCCACATCCAGGCCCACAGGCTGGAGGAGCAGGTTCTTGCCTCTTACGGGCCAGGGCTGGTCGCTTCATGGGGCGTGTGGGGTAGACTATACTGACAGACTGTGACATAAAGGCGGGTCCCATTCTCCTCAATCTGCTTCCTAAGAGCTGGAGGATAGGACCCTCTAGAACTCTCTCTGAAAGGATGGTCAGAATTATAATCGGTACACAGTGTTCTCTGAATTCAGCTTCCACCTGGGCTTGTTAGTTTCACCCTGTCACCAGCAGAGTGTATCAGGACTCCTCAGCCCTGACTCCGTCTCCAGCGCACAGTTGGTATCACCCGTGCCTGGAAACTGTAGGCTCTGAAGAAATGCCTCCCCGTTGGTAAAGAACGGGTAGATGACTTCACGCCTCTGGATTCATCGAAACGACTCACTGGAAAAGAGAGAGTACAGTTGCTCTGGCCTTAAATCCCGTGAACACGATTAATCAGTCACCTCGTCCCGTGCCCACAATACGTGGTTCCTGGGCGTATGGGTGTGGATATTTGACTTTGGATTTTTCCGTCCTGTGAAGTGGAAGTCTTTCCTGGCCTCTCCCGTCGCCTGGCCATGATAACTGAATGGCGCCCTCAGTAGCTAACCGCCCGTGGGGCCTCTCTGCAGCGTCTTCTGAGATGCGTGGAGGGGAGCGTGCGGCTCTTTCCCATCCCTTCTCACGTCCTGCATATATCACAGTGTTCCCGTGTTATCCCACACCCTGGACTATTATTACTATACAGTCGTCGGTATTGATGGACTGTCTGCTACGCGCTAAACACTGAATGTATATAACCCAGCGTAATCTTCACAACTGTCCCACGCCACTGGTAGAGAAGATCTTGTCCTGATTGTTCTCTTAATTTCCAGAGGGCATGTGTGCTCACCAGAGAGAGACAGAGAGAAAGAGGAGAGAGAGAAAGCACCCTCGATGGGGAATAGTCGTGCCACAATCTCTTCGCCCTTTCTCTGTCCTGCTGGGATGTGGGGCACGGACGCACACATGCCTGGTATGTTTCTTTCGAGCCTCCAGGCAAAGATGTGAATCACAGTCAGCCATGTGGGATTTGGCTCCTTTAATAACCACCAGGCTGGGCCACCAGGTGGCATGGTGGTTAAGGTGCTGGACTCCCACATGGCCGACTGTGGTTTGAGACCCAGACCTGGAGGCTTGCTTTCTCGTTTGTCTTCTCTGTCTCTCTCTGGTGATTGCACATGCCCTATAGCAAATTAATAATAATAAATACAATTAAATAAATAATTCTTAAAAAAAAACAAAAACAACCACTAGGCTACAGGACCAGCCCACTGTCTTGTCCTCATTTCAGGGAGGAGGAAGTAAAACTGTAGATGAAGTACAGACAGTGAGCCAGGAGCCAGGTGCTGAGCCTGGGAGGATTGCCTCATGGCTGATATTCTTAGTTCTCTTCTTTGTGCTCCTCAGATGACCAAGCTCAAGGTAGATATGGAGACAGGCTCAGAGAAATTCGTAGAATGTCTGGGACTGCTTCACCACCCAGGGGCAGGGCCAGGATTCCAATCAAGAAAGTTTGGTACCTGAAGACCCAGCTGGACAAGTTCTGTCCTTTATAAGATGGTGTTAACATGGGAAGGTGTCCTGCTCTGCAGGGGACAGGAACCGCAGCAGGTGGGCATCGCGATGCCAGGCCAGCGCTCTGAGAGCGTCTCCTTCCTGCTGTCCCTCTGGTGCTTGGTGTGCTGCCAGGCAGACACAGCCCTTGAGCTAACCTTGTGAGCAAGACCCTGGTGCCAGACGGTGGACGTTGGATGTACTGACTGGCCGTCTCCGAGGGCTGCTTAGTCCATTCGATTGTTCAGGACAGAGCAGCTCACAGTGAATGAAGCGTCGGCTATAGAAGGCCAGGGCTGGAGAGAGGTGTCTTAGTCGAGGGTGTAGAACACACACAAACACCGTGGTCATTCGGGGGCGTGGTGGTTAAGAGGGCTGGATCCCACCTGGCCAAGTGCACTGTTCATGTCCCAGCAGATTGAAAAACACACTAGGTGTTTGTGTGTGTGTACCCAACATCCCGAGGGGAGGAGGGATTGTGATGTAGTGCTATACCCCTGGGAGTGATTTCTCACTTTCCTTCTCTTTGTCTCTCTGTCTTTCTCTGGTGAGTGCAGACACCTATGGAAAAAACAAAATGTATACAAACACTGAGTTATTAGGGTTCCCACCCGAAAAAGCTACTGCGGCACTGGGCGGAAGATGATAAGGTGGTGCAAATGGACTTCGAACAGTGCATGGAAATGGGTATTGTGTATGGATTTAAACGTGTCTTGTACCAAAACAAACTCATACTTTAATTCCAGTTTCATGAACTTTTTAATGGGAGCAAAGGTTTATTCAGCTCCTGGTTTGGGAGGCCCACGGGGCCGCATCAGGCGAGGGTCTTGCTGGCGGGCTCTCCGCAGAGCTCCCAGGGGGCGCGGAGCATCGCGGACGAGAGGGCAAGAGCCAGCACGTTTGTGTCCGAGCCTGCTGGGACCTTCGCCCGCTTAGCGACCCACAGGAATTCAGTCATGGGGCCCCACCTGATGACGTTATCTACCTAATATCCTCCCCAAAGCCTCACCTTTCTTTTTTCTTTTTTTTGCCATAGGGCACATGTGCTCACCAGAAAGAGAGACAGAGAGAGAGAGGAAGTGAGAAATCCCCCCAACTCCCCCACCCCTACGAGGGATGGCCAAACTGCCCCTTCTCCATTCTCCTCTCGGGATCTTGGGCACGCACGCACATGTGCCCAGTGTGATTTCCAAGCTGCCAGGTCTAGGACTTGAACCATGGAGTAGGTATGTGGGATCCAGGACCTTAACTTCCACACCACCTGCTGGCCCATAGCTAGATTAAGTTTCTACCCTCTTGATCCTGCCAAAAGGGTAGTTAAGTTTGGGGGCACACGTTTAAACCATAGCACTATATTACCTGAAACTACCTTGCCTTTCACCTCCTAAGTGAGATTGGGACTTGGTTTATTCCACTGATCAAATGTTGCTTTGTCCCTAAGACATACGCGCCCTCACCCCGTGTGCGGTTGTCCCTTTCTTCCGGGAGGAAAGCGGGCGATCGGTGGCGATGCTGTGAGTAAGTGACCAGCTTTCCCGAAACCCGTGTGTATCGTAACCACCTCTGGCCTTTCCCACCCGCAGCTGTGCACGTCGGACACTCTGTGGGAGCAGATAGTCCAGTCGGCCTGTGACACCATCACTCCCGACATGAGGGCCCTGGCGCAGGACATGGGCTGGAGACAGATGTTCTTCACCAATAAGCTCCAGCTGCAGCGGCAGCTTCGCAAGAGGAAACAAAAACAGGGAAGCCAGAACGACCTGTAGGACACGTGGCTGCGGCTCTCCTCAGCGTCCCGACCTCTCTTAAGAATGAAGAGGTCTTGCTGATTCAAGGAGCCATTCGAAAAGCATCGAGGATTTGCACACAAAGGCAGCAGAATGCGGCTCCCCAGTGCCTTGTTCGAACCACCATTCCCGTCACGCTGAGGGTCAAATGGTGGCCCACGTACAAAGGCTGCAAGGCAGGAAGCCCCAGCTCGATGCCTTCGCCACTCCAGCCTGCACAGGGAAAGGGCCTCTGCTGTATACACACAATAAATCCTTATTAGCGGTTTTATCTAGGTGTTCTAAAGAGTCACAGAGCTTTTGACTTTTGTTTTTTAGAATTACTTATTTCATTTTACTTATTATTTTTATACTTGCTGTAGTCATCAGAAAGAGACAGACAGAAAGTAAGAAAGCAAGCCACCAGGTCCGGGACTCCATCTGTGGTCGGCCGTGTGGGAGTCCAGCACCCTAACTACCACACCGTTTGCTGCTGGCCCCAAGCTTTTGACTTTTGGCCTGAGTTCACCATGGAGTAGGTAGCTGAGTGTCCCCGCCAGAAGCAGCGAGGAGCAGTGGCTCTCGGAGGCACCTGGCGTGGGTGCAGCTGCCTGGCCGTCTTTGTTCTGCTAAGGTTGCAGTCAGGGCCCCGATGCTGCAGGCCCAGGACACCAGGCCCCATCGGCCCACCAGCCCTGGCCTGGGCGTGGCTGGAGACGGCCGGGCGTTCTGCTTGTTGACCTCACTCAGTACAGCTCTTAGTATACTTCTTAGAGGGCTGCTGCTTCCCCCAAGGAATGCAGCCAGCTGCACTTTACCACAGGGGTGTTTAAGGACACAGGCACTGGGGCCAGCAGATGGTGTAACGGTCACGTCACTGGACTCCCACGCAGTCGATCATGGTTTGAGTCCCAGACCCAGCAGTTTAAAACTCACACCAGGCACATGTGCGTGCATGTGTGCTCAAGATCCTGAGAGGAAAATGGAGGAGAAAGGATTGTGGTGTGGCCATCCCACCCAGGGGTTGATTTCTCACTTTCTGTCTCTGGCAAGCCCCTGCACCCTATAATAAAAATCTCTTCAAAAAAACAAAACAAGACAAAACAAAACAAAACAAAAACAACAAAAAAAGAAAAAGAACACAGATGCTGAGTACAGGGTACATTCTCTTAACATGGCACAGGTCAAAGTGATATGTTTGAGGGGAGAAAGTTCTGTCTCACTCAAGAAAGGTTATTTCTTTATTTTTAATTTGCCAGGGAGCCCATGTGCTCGTCAGAGAGAGATGGACAAGGGAGAAGCATCCCCCTGTGGGGCATGGTTACACGCCAGTCCCCCCTCCTCCACTCCTCTACCCTGGAGGGATCTGGGGCACGCACATGGGCCCGGCATACGGTTCAAGCTGGAGGGGTCAGGGTTTGAAGCGTTTGGTTGGCCACGTGGGATCTGGGCGTCTTAAACAGTAGGCTGGGTGGCCTGCCCCAAGAAGGGTTCTTTTAAAATTGTTTTCTTTCTGCCCTTCTAGGATAATTCAGTACCCCCAGATAATGAACTCATATGCACGTAATTTAATGTCTCTTTAGTTATAGACAAAGTCGCTTTCTCTCTCCACATCACCTCTTTAACCTCATTTCTGCTTCCCTGAAACCTCCACTTTACTAGATAGGAAAAATGGCACACTCCCTGGGCCAGAGAACCCCGGAGGTGGGTGGGCCCTCCAAAGAGAAGCAATGGCCTTCTCACCGAAGGCCTTCCGGAACGGCTCATTTCAAGAAAGGTCAGGTTTTCTTTCTTTCTTTTTTCTTTTTTTAAATACTAAACCTGAGTTAATATTAACCAGATGTTACCCTGATTCACAAACTCTTTTTTAAATGATTATTTTATTCTATTTTATTTATTCATTTATTTTAATTTGACTAGAGACACAGAGAGAGGAAAGTGAGAAAGCAAGCCACCAGGTACAGGACTTGAACCATGGTTGGCCATGTGGGAGTGTCCGGTGCCTCAACCACCATGCCACCTGCAGGTCCCCCATCCACACACTCTTACAACTCATTCACCTTGCTCCCCAGCGCCAGCTTGACACCCTCGCCCCAGCCCTCTCAGCTTCCCATACTGGAGGGCCCCGCGGGCGTCATGAATGGAGCGCATCAGCTTGCTGGCAGATGGGAGCCTGTCGAATTTGTGTTTGGGTTTAGTTCAAGCACGAGCAAAGGTTGAACTGTTGAGAGACCTAGGCCTCATTGCCTTCCTGGGAGGGTCAGCAGGGAGGGTGCAGGACACCCGGTAGGCAGCTCCTGCCACCTTGTCTCTACTTAAATTCTAGACCTCACACATGGCCTTTACTGCGGTGAGAGTGTACAACACAACCACAGCTTGGCATGTCGACGTGACTATGTGAATGTAGGATTACAATGTGTTTGTAGCATCGGTGCAAAATGCCAAAAGCTTAAAGGTTCAGGTGTAGGGTTTCACTGACTATCTGAGACTCTGAACATGTATGATAATTTAGATTTGACATGAACCAACGAGAACACAAATATGGTCCTTTAAAAACACTTCCTATATACATCTACCCAAGGAGTCCTCAAAAAGCTCACATATGGTGCACATTATGAAAAAACTATGCATGGATCTAAAATTGGGACTTTTGGGGGGTACCAAAATAAACTCATACTTTAACTCCATTTTCCACAAACTCTGAAGCCCTCTCATATATCTATAATATATATTACATACACAGTATATATATATATATATATGGCATATAAAAACATATAAAATAAGATGTAATAGTATAGGAATAAATGCTAAGGTTAAAAAAAAAAGGATTTAATAAAGAAAAAATAAAAAAACCAAAAAAGGTGGGGGCCGGCAGGTGGCGTGATAGTTAAAGGCACTGAATTTCAACATGGCCGACTGTGGTTCAAGTTCTGGATTTGGTGGCTTTCTTTCTCACTTTCACTTTTTCTCTCTCTTTGGTCAAATTAAAAAAATAATGGTAACAAATGGAATTAATAAATAAATAATTCTTTAAGAGAAGTTGTCGTATATTGACTATTGTTAGAGTTGAATTATTTCAGCAATCACTTGCCATAATTATGTGAGTGCCTTATTACTTGACTATGATTATTTTTGCTAAAATGGAAATGGTATTAGCCAACTAACATTCTGTATGTCACCAGCATCCTTTAGGGGCTGAAACATGTTGCTCTCCTCTCCCCATCCTGACTTCCCACGTGAAGTCTCGCGTGATAGTGTCATCGATGTTGACAGGCATTGATGGCCTTGCCTTTGTGCCTCGATGAACAACTTTCACATGGACAGATCAATCTGCTTTGTTTGTGGCATAACATTTCAGAGTGAAATGCCACAGCATTTTATAACCTTGCCCTTTTTCATCTTCTCAGTCCAATGTGGTTCTACTCTAATAATTTACCATCATAATTATAAAAGTAAAATTCTGGTATTTACTGATGACTTATATATTTAGTATCAGAAGAATGATTTATTAATAGCAAATGCCAATATGAATAAACTAAGAAAATAAATATATATTTTACTTAATGTCAACTGCTACTGCTTTTTTTCTGAGCAGATTGGTAAGGTACGTACATTAAACCTCAGTATTATAGAATCCAGGAAGTTTTATTTTATTGAGTAATCCCCAACCATGGCTGCCATTATTATGGAAAGGGACAGGAAGCAGAGTTAAAGACAACTCACTAGGTTAAGTTGTCATTGTTTTGCGAGTTCTTGTGTACACAATGGTCATGGTTCTCGTTTATTACCCAGACCAGCTCCTGCGATGCTGAAGAGCAATATACAGCCTAAAACACAGGCACCATAGTTTTGGGCTCTGAGCTCTGGTAGAATGACCTTCATCTTCAGTTTGGGTTAGGATAATGTGCTGTGAATACACTTTGAGAGTGTTTTCAAGCTTCTTAACTCTGAACAGTTGATTTCAACTTGAAATGGTGTCTTTGATTGGATGTTAAAAACATTGAGTTGAGAGGCTAGCAGGCGATGTGGTGGTTGAGGTGCTGGATTTCCACATGGCCAATTACAGTTTGAGTCCCAGACCTGGTGGCTTGCTTTCTCACTCTCTCTTTCTCTCTCTCTCTCTGTGTCTCACTCAAATCCAAGAAAAAGAAGAAAAATAAAATAAGTAATTCTAAAAACAAAACAAACAAAAAATTAAGTCAAGGGGCCAGCAGGTGGCGTGGTGGTTAAGGTGCTGGACTCTCACGTGGCCGACAGCAGTTTGAGTCCCAAACCTGGAGGCTTACCTTCTCCCCTCACCTCCCTCCCTGCCCCACAGTCTGGTGAGTGTGCGGGCCCTAAAACAAATTAAAATAATAATAATAATAAATAAAATTTAAAAAAATTGAGTCAACGAAAGTGCTATCACACTAAAGCAAATTGCATCTTTAGTTAAAAGCATAACAATATGGGGACCAGCAGCTAGCGTAATGGCTATGTTGCTGGACTCCCATGTAGTCGACCGCGGTTCAAGTCCCGGACCCGGTGGCTTAAACTCACGCCGGGCGCGTGTGCGTGCGTGCCCAAGATCCTGAGAGGAGAATGGAGGAGAAGGGATTGCGGTGTGGCCATCCCCCCTGGGGGGTGCTTTCCTGCTTTCTAACTCTCTGTCTCTCTCTGTCTGTCTGGCGAGCGCACGCGCCCTATAGCAAAAACCTCTCCAAAAAAAAAAAAAAAGCATAACAATATGGATTAAGTCATTGTACAAAGTAAAAATATCTTAGCTTCACCTGTATTTTGTTTTAGAGTGAGATCATTCACACACTGGGTAACATTCCTTGTGACATGGAACCCACAGGGTGGGAGTTACAGAGGACTGCCTGGTTCCTGCTTATCACGTTCTCTCAAACATAATCGTCTAGTTGGGAAAGTTATTTTCAATTGGGAAAGCTGTTCTGCTCATTCAAAATGTCTTAGAGCCATAGATCCATGGCCACAAACTGAGTTGTAATAACCTTAGAAAGAATAGTAACGAGATAATAATAGCAGCTCAGCCTCTTGTCTACTCTGTGCCGAGAATAAATAGGTAATAGCCAAGTTAATTCTGGGGTCAGTAGGTGGCGTGGTGGTCAAGGCACTGGACTCCCATATGGCTGACCTGGTGGCTTGCTTTCTCACTTTCTCTCTCTCTCTCTTTCTGTCTTTCTGGTGAGTGCATGTGTCCTATAGAAAATTTAAAAATAATAATAAATAAAATTAAACAGATAATTCTTTAAAAAATAACCAATTTATTTCTTACAGTAACACTTGGAAGTAATTGATATTTTTGTCTTATTTTTGAGAGGTTTACATACTATGGCATGGATCAAATCTGACCAGCCTTCTGTATATATAAAGTGTCACTGAGACCCTATGAATTATCTGTGGCTGTTTTCACACACACTACAGTGGCACATTGCAGTAGTCATGATACGGACTCCGTGGCCTGCAAAGGCTAAATTATTCTCAAAGAGGACAAGTCGATCTTCCAAAAGTTTCATAAAGTTGAAATTCAAATCTCTCTATACTAAGTCTATATTCTTTTTGACTTTTACTCTTTACTCTAAATTTTTGACAGTATATATAAATTTTAAAAATTTCTTTCATAATTTATGATTTGCATTTAATTATACATCTTTGTACAATATAGTTTTTTACAAAGCATACATATAATATGTGAGAATAAAATCAGGGATATTAATTTATTTCTCATCTTCAATGAAGAACAGTATGTTAGGTTGTGGGCTTTTCAGTATTCATTCTAGTATATATATATATTTATCTATGTATATTATATCTATATGATTGGCGATGCTGATTTTTTACTCTGTTGTGGTACATCATTCCATAACCTATTTGCCTTGCTTACATGCATTCTTCTGCCTCTTAGTAATTTGTTCCTGAGATCCCTTTTTCCATTCCTCCCGTACAGTCTCTGGTAGCTCTCTCTACTTCTTTCAGTTTCTGCCATAAGAGTGCAGACTTTCATGGGGCCAGCAGTTGGTGTAATGGCCATGTCACTGGACTCCCATGTAGTTGACTGCGGTTCGAGTCTCGGACCCAGTGGCTTAAACTCACGCCAGGCCATGTGCGTGCATGCCCAAGATCCCAAGAGGAGAATGGAGGAGAAGAGATTGCGGGATGGCCATCCCCCCCAGAGAGTGATTTCTTGCTCTGTCTCTCTGTCTCTCCCTATCTTTCTGGCAAGCACACACGCCCTATAGCAAAAAAAAAAAAAAAAAAAAGAGTGCAGACGTTCAGCTTTCAGTATATGGTAAGTGTAGATATACAGTATTTGTCTTTTGTAACCTGGTTTATTTCACTTTGCATTATATCTTCTAGATTTGGCCACTTTGTGTTGAATGACAGGCTTTCATTGTTCCTTATAGCTGAGTAGTAGTCTGTTGTGCATATGTGCTACACAATTCATTTTCTTTACCCAGTCATCACTTGTCGGGCATTTAAGGTGATTCCATACCTTGCTATCATGAATAATGCTGCAGTAAATATAGATGTGCAGAAGTTTCTCTGAGTTATTCCTCTCCTCTGAGTAAATACTCAAGAGTGGGACAGGGGGTTATGTGGTAGTTCTATTTTTAATTTTTAAGAGTCTCCATACTGTTTTCCACTGTGGCTGTAATAACTTACATTCCTACCAGCAATGCACAAGGATTCCCTTTCTCCACAACCTCGCCAGTTCTTGTTATTCTTTGTTTTTTTGATTATGTCATTCTGACTGAGGTTAGGTGATACCTCATTGTAGTTTAGATTTGCATTTCTCTATGACGAGATGTTAAACATTTTTCCATATGCTTTTTAGCCATTCATATGTTTTTTTTTTTTTTGAGAGTTTTTTTCGCTATAGGGCGCGTGTGCTCGCCAGACAGAGAGAAAGACATAGAAACAGAAAGCGAGAAATCACCCCCCAGAGGGGATGGTCACGCTGCAATCCCTTCTCCTCCATTTTCCTCTTGGGATCTTGGGCATGCACGCACACGCGCCCGGCGTGAGTTTTAAGCCACCGGGTCCGGGATGCGAACCGTGGTTGACTACGTGGGAGCCCAGTGACATAGCCATTATGCTAACTGCTGGTTCCTGCCATTCATATGTTTTCTTTCAAGAGTTGTCTGTTCAGATTAATTATGCCCTTTTAAATAGAATTATTAGGGTTTTTTTGTTTTTGTTTTGTGGGTGAGTTTGGGTTCTCTGTTAATTCTGGTTATCAATCCCTTATCTGAAATAGTTTGCAAATATTTTCTGCTATTTTGTGGGTTGTCTCTTTATTTATTGTTTTCTTTGCTGTAAAGAATCTTTTTAGCTTGGTGTAATCCCACTTGCCTGTTTTTGGTGGTGTTGTCCATGCTTTAGGGAGCTTATTTAAGACATTTTTGCCTTGGGACCTGCAGTTAGCATAATGGCTATGTTGCTGGACTCCCATGTAGTCGACCGTGGTTTGAGTCCTGGACCTGGTCGCTTAAACTCATGACAGGCACGTGTGCGTGCGTGCCCAAGATCCCGAGAGGAGAATGGAGGAGAAGGGATTGCGGCGTGGCCAACCCCCCTGGGGGGTGATTTCTCTCTTTCTATCTCTCTGCCTCTCTGTCTTTCCGGTGAGCACACGCGCCCTATATATAGCAAAAACCTCTCAAAAAAAAAATTTTTTTTTGTCTTGTTTTTCCAGTGTCTTGAAGTGTTTCTCCTGTGCTTTCCACAAGTAGTTTTATAGTGTTAGGCTTTACATTTAAATCTTTGATTCATTTTGAATAATCTTTGTTAATAACAAGCAATCTAAATCTACGATCTTCACCACAAATGCCACATTACCTCACCTTTCGGAACCAACACGACATCTGACCAATGGAACTGGAAAAGGTAGTGAAAGTTATGCAGTTTCACTTTGAACTTGTAAGGGAGAGAGTCTTGAGCATAACATGAGACCATTCTAATTTGGTTGCCCAGAGAATAGTCCAAGCTTTTATTTATTTAGTTTTTCGGAGAGTTTTTTGCCATAGGGTGCATGTGTTCGCCAGAAAGACAGAGAGAGACAGAGAGATAGAAAACGAGAATTCACCCCTGAGGGGGGATGGCCACGGCACAATCCCATCTCCTCCATTCTCCTCTCGGGATCTTGGGCACGCACGCACATGTACCCGGTGCGAGTTTAAGCCACCGGGTTCAGGACTCGAACTGTGGTCGACTACATGAGAGCCCAGCAACTTAGCCATTACGCTAACTGCTGGTCTCAAATAGTCGAAGCTTTTGATGAACTAAATTATTGCCCCAAATTCTATCAAGTGTCTAAGTGAATTTAAATGATAAGTAAGGAGTAAGTTCCTTTTCAAGACCCTTACACACTAATAAAAACTACTAGATTGAGTAAAGGAGTGGATACAGCTCACTGGTGCTTTCCCAAACTCAGTCCTTTCTGCTTGCTGCCACTTTCTTCCACTTGACCATTTGGAAACCTGCTCTTGCTAATTATCTTTGTTATACCTGCCATCATTCATGCAACCTCATTATTGTTCAACAGATTATTTTGATATCGTAAAGGTTTTTCCATTTAGAAGTACAAGAGGTAGGTTTACTTCATTGTCTTATTATGCAATAATATTTAAAAGTATTTTTCAAAATTGCTTTTTTTTGGGGAGAGGTTTTTGCTATAGGGCGCATGCGCTCGCCAGACAGACGGAGAGAGACAGAGAGACAGAAAGTGAGAAATCACCCCGCAGGGGGGATGGCCACGCTGCAATCCCTTCTCCTCCATTCTCCTCACAGGATCTTGGGCACGCAGTCATACACGCCCAGCGTGAGTTTAAGCCACAGGGTCCGGGACGCGAACCGTGGTCGACTACACAGGAGTCCAGCGACATAGCCATTACGCTAACTGCTGGTCCCCAAAATTGCTTTTAAAAACTTTACTAAATCTCTAATTTTAAAATTTTAAAATAATTTTAAAAATTTTATTTTTATTATAGTTAATGGTGGGTCATTAGCTTTAAATTGGGGGCAATTAAAAATATCTCTTACTCCATGGCTGCATCATCAAAGACTAAAGATGCTGAAAGATGAAAATGACATTAGTTTTCAAACTCATGTAAGAGAAAAGCTATTTAAAAGGTCTGATATGACTCAAGATACATTTTTTCCTCAGCTTTTTGATGTTAAAATGTACCTTTTTGGTACCTCTTAAGTTGTGGCATCATTTTGAGAGGAATCATTCAGAGTTTAAAGAAACAAGGGACTGAATATTTTAAGTGTAGATGTTATGAGTTTGTTAAAAGCCCAAAGTTGACCATTACAGCTTTTCAACCCAGAACTGAAAAACCCATTGAAATACCACCTAGGGTAAGTTACCGTACTGAGTTGCCCGCTGGATGAAAAGCCAGCAAAAGAAAATCACAGCAGTGCCACTTTCTAATTATGTATTTGCTTGTCACATTAAATATTTAGCAGCAAAGATGAAGGCTGAGTTACTGTCTTCTCTGCAGAATTGGATTGTTGTCTTACAAATAGCCAAATCGATAGCTATGGCTGGACTTCCGCTCTTACCTCTGTACCAACTAATCAAAGACCTTTTTTATGTGAGTACTTGGAAACAAATACAAGTGGTGCTGAAACGTTCAGAACGCTGAGCAACTCCATTCACTCTCGTGCCGACCCTGGAACAACGGTGCTGCTGTTTGTACTGTTGATACAGAAGCAGTGGTGGGTAAGACTGCCGATGCCTTAGCACAAGCCGAAGTGGTGACACCATCATCACCATGCACCTGCAGCCTAGTAATAGCCAGTCATAGCCAGGCTCACTTAAAGATATCCTTGATGAAACAGTAAAAAGGACTGTTACAGGGACCAGCAGTTGGCGTAATGGCTATGTTCCTGGACTCCCACGTAGTCGACCACGGTTTGAGTCCCAGACCCAGTGGCTTAAACTCACGCTGGATGCATGTGTGTGCGTGCCCAATATCCCAAGGGGAGAATGGAAGAGAAGGGATTACAGTGTGACCATCCCCCCGGGGGGTGATTTCTTGCTTTCTATCTCTGTGTCTCTCTCTGTCTTTCTGGCGAGAGCATGTGCCCTATAGCAAAAACCTCACACACACACACACACACACAAAGAACATTACAGCTTTTTTTTTTTTTAAAAGATTTTTTGCTATAGGGCAAGCATGCACTTGCTGAAGAGACGCAGAGAGAGACACAAAGCGACATAAAGTGAGAAATCACCCCCTCCTCCTGCAGGGGGATGGCCACGCCACAATCCCTTCTCCTCCATTCTCCTCTTGGGATTTTTGAGCATGCATGCACACACGTGCAGTGTTGAGTTTCAAGCCTCTGGTTCCAAGACTTGAACCATAATTGGCCATGTGGGAGTCCAGTGATACAACCATTATGCCATCTGCTGGTCTCAACTATTACAACTTTTATTAAGTCTTTACCCTTGAGTCCACATTTAATATTCTTTTCTTTACCTTTTTTTTTTTTTTTTTTAGGATTTCTGCCATAGGATGCAATGAACTTGCTAGAGAAAGACAGAGACAGAGAGAGGGAAAGTGAGAAATCACCCCCCCACACACACACACTCTGGGGGGTGGGGATGGCCACACCACAATCCCTTCTCCTTTGTTCTCCTCTTGGGATTTTGGGCACACAAGCACATGCACCTGGCATGATTTTTAAGCTACTAGATCCAGGACTCAAACCACAGTCAGTGATGTGGAAATCCAGTGCCGTAACCACTATGTCAGCTGCTGGGCCCATATCTTAATATTCTGTACGACAAAATGGGAAGTAAGCATACAGCACGACTACTGCCATGGTTGTCTTGAAGGGAAGCAGTTGTGCCACTCAGCTGCAGGCTCGACTACTGCTTTCTCCATGGACCATCGTGTTTCTATTTGTCAGACACATTATTGAAAATGAGGGGTTCCTTCAAGGAAAACAGCTGCAGTATTTGTTGCCAATGTCAGGATTCGAGCTTTCAAAAGGAAAGTCAGAATTTTGGAAAACATCCATCTCCATGAACTTGTCCATTTTCCAATATTTAAAGTATCTTAAGGTATTTTAGATATTTTAAGTGCTTTTCTGATGAGACTGGTGGTAATAGTAGCACATGTCATTTTAAAAAACAATTATTTAATTTTATTTATCATTATTTTTAAATTTGCTACAGGGCACATGTGAAAGAGAGAGAGAGAGAGAGCAAGCAAGTCCCCAGGTCTGGAACTTGAACCGCAGTCGGCCATGTGAGAGTGCAGTGCCCCACCATACACCATCGGCTGACCCGTGACCCCAGCACATGTTATTTAAGAATTGATGGGAACCAGCAGTTAGTGTAATGGCTATGTTGCTGGACTCCCACGTAGTCGACCGCGGTTCGCGTCCCGGACCCAGTGGCTTAAAACTCACGCCGGGCGCGTGTGTGTGCGTGCCCAAGATCCCGAGAGGAGAATGGAGAAGGGACTGTGGCGTGACCATCCCCCCTGGGGGGTGATTTCTCGCTTTCTGTCTCTATGTCTCTCTCTGTCTGTCTGGCGAGCGCACGCACCCTATAGCGAAAACCTTCCCCCTGCCCCCCCAAAAAAAAGTGAAAAAAAAAAAAGAATTGAGATATAGGGGGATCAGCAGTTAGCATAATGGCTATGTCGCTGAACTCCCATGTAGCCAACCGTGGTTCAAGTCCCAGACCCAGTGGCTTAAACTCACGCCGGGCGTGTGTGCGTGCATGCCCAAGATCCTGAGAGGAGAATGGAGGAGAAGGGATTGTGGTATGGCCATCCCCCCTGGAGGGTGGTTTCTCACTTTCTGTCTCTTTGTCTCTCTCTCGCGAGTGCACACACTCTGTAGCAAAAACCTCTCAAAAAAAAAAAAAAAAAAGAGATACAAGACTAGTCTTATAGCCTAGTGGTTTAGGGAGTTGGATCCCACAGAGCCAACCATGTGGTTTGAATCTTGGCTCTGGCAACTGAAAAACACACCAGGTGTGTGTACGCGTGTGCCCAAAATCTTGACATGGAGGAGAAATGGAGGAGAAGGGGTGGTGGAGTGATGATACCCCACTGGCGGGGGTGGGGGGGTTACGTTCTCCCTCTCCCTCTCTGTCTCTTCCTGGTGAGCATGTGCCCCCTTCGGCAATTAAAAATGAAAACAACTAAAATAAATTAGGTATACGTCATGTCATAAAAGTCACCCTTTTCAAGTATAGAATTGTGTGGTTTTTATATCTTCACGAAGTTGTGCACCATCACCATGATCTGCTTCCGGAGTAAGCGTCTCCCCCCAGAGAAAGACCACACATCCATTAGCAGTCACTGTCCGGCCTCCGGCAGTTGTTAATCTACTTTCTGCCTCTGTGGATTTATCTGCTCTGGACATTTTATATAAACGAATCACCGTGATTTTCTACAAGTACGGTAACCGTGTGATTTTAAAAATATTGCATGAAATATGAAAACATTTAGAAGATTTACAAAGCTTGGTGGCCCACTGTTTTGTAAATTACTAAAGCATTATGTTCCACAACGACAAGTAGGTAAAAGACCCAGTTACAGTGTAAGCTAGATCAATGATTTTAATGTAGCATTGTATGAAAAATTCATACAATTTCAGATTCCATGCTGCAACTAGCCTTTAAAAATACCACTTCAGGACCAGCAGATGGTGTAATGGCTATGTCGCTGGACTCCCATGTAGTCGACTATGGTTCGAGTCCCAGACCTAGTGGGTTAAACTCACACCGGGCGCGTGTGCGTGTGTACCCAGGATCCTGAGAGGAGAGTGGAGGAGAAGGAATTACAGTGTAGCCATCCCTCTTGGGGGATTATTTTTAGCTTTCTGTCTCTCTCATTGTTTCTGGCAAGCGCACATGCCCTATAGCAAAAACCTCTCTCTCTAAAAAAAAAAAGAAAGAAAAAAGAAATATCATTTGTTGAGGTAGCAGAACTATATTTATTTTTTTGTTTGCAAAAGCAACTGTGAGCATCTAGCTAGCTATTTTCTTTTTCTATTTATATATTTTTTATTATTCACACATTAAATCGCTATACATCACTTAGATTGTGAAGAGACTTTACCCAGCATGATAGACACCCCAGTCCAGCCCAGTTGAGACCACCATACACATCCTTGTCAACAGATGATAAACCTTGTCTGTGTCTCACAGGTGTCTTAAGCCAGCCCTGTGAGAGTCTGGCACCTTAACCACCATGCCTGCCAGCCCCTGAAGTTCTCGTCAATCTTTTATATTATCGATGAGTTCCATTTAGTCAGGTTACAAGTCAAACTTCCCTTAGCTTTGCTGGTGCATCTCCACCTTGGTGCGAGTTGACTTATGTTACGTGAGAGCAAGGACTTGGCATCAGCCTGCCCTGCTCCTAGGGAGTCAGTTTGCCTTGGTTGATTGGAAAAGGACTGGGTAAGTGGAAAGACTTAACAAAATAGAAATACACTCCGTGAGTGTTTCATAGTGACTGACCAGCACACACTACAGCAAGGCTCAGGATGAGAAAGTCAGGACGAGTGTTTGAAGTTGACGGGAGGGTTTTGCTCTTAGGTGTATAAAATGGGACTCCGATTTTCATATGCGCAGAAATCAACTGCTAAACTCATCTTAAAGGCTGATTTCATGCTCTTGTCCCCCAAGAGTCCAATGATCTAGGTTTGAAGTAGGCCCAGGAATCTGTACTCAAAATAAATTTGGATCCAATTTTTAAGTCGAAGTATTATGTAGTAAGGAAAAAGTCAGTCCCAAGATTTCTTCCTCAGAGTAAATCACTGTTAATGCTTTCTTGTATGTCCACCTAGAAATGTTCTAGTATATTGGAAACCAGCAGTTAGCATAATGGCTATGTCGTGGGACTCCCATGTAGTCGACTGCGGTTCGTGTCCCGGACCCGGTGGCTTAAAACTCACGCCGGGCGCGTGTGCGTGCGTGCCCAAGATCCCAAGAGGAGAATGGAGGAGAAGGGATTGCGGTGTGACCATCCCCTCTGGGGAGGGGGGTGATTTCTCACTTTCTGTCTCTATGTCTCTCTCTGTCTGTTTGGCGAGTGCACACGCCCTATAGTGAAAACCTCTCCAAAAAAAAAAAAAAAAGAAAAAAGAAATGTTCTAGTATATTTATTAGCCTACAGATGTGTGAATGACTTTCTTGTTAACAACAACATAACTGAGAATGTATTAAACATAGTGCTCTCTCTCGCTTCTTCTCTTTTAGCAATGTATCTTGGAGACTGTTTCCTAATTCTGTATATACATACGTCTTTAAAAAGATAATTGCATAAATTCTGCAATGTGGTTATATCATGCTTTTTAAAAAAAGTATGATTAATTTAATTAATTACTATTATTTTAAAATTTGCTATAGGGCACGTGCATTCACCAGAGAGAGAGAGAGACAGAGGGATAAAAAGAGCAAGCCAACAGGTCTAGGACTTGAACTGTGGTTAGCCATGTGGGAGTCCAGCACCTTAACCACCATGCATCTGTCCCCTCCTCCCTTTTTTAGTTATTTTTTTGCCATAGGGTGTATGTGCTCACCAGAGAGAGAGAGAGAGAGAGACAGAGAGAAATCATCCCTTAAGGGGATGGCCATGCTGCAGTTCCTTTTCTCCATCCTCCTCTTGGGATTTTGGCATGCACACACATGAGCCTGGTGTGTTTTTTAGGCTGCCTGGTCTGGGACTTGAACTGCAGAGTTGGCCATATGGGATCAAGCACCTTAATCACCACACTACCTGCTGGCCCTGCACTAAATACTTTTTTTAAAAAAGGTATTTATTCCATAAAGTAAGAGAGACAAAAAGTCCAACCAGGTTTGGATTCTACGATCCACCCCCAGCTTCAGCCATGGGCAGGTGTGCCATACTCAGAGAGGTCTCTGGATGCAAGTCTAAAACCTCCCCTGTGGGCCAGCTTCACACAGCACTGTGCTTCACCCTATGCCACTAAATGGCCCCTACACTCAGTACTTTTCTTTCTTTTTTTGGGGGGGGGAGGATTTTTCGCTATAGGGCGCGTGCGCTCACCAGACAGACAGAGAGAGACAGGGAGACAGAAAGCGAGAAATCACCCCCCAGGGGGGATGGCCATGCCGCAGTCCCTTCTCCTCCATTCTCCTCTCAGAATCTTGGGCACACACGCACATGCACCCGACGTGAGTTTTAAGCCACCAGGTCCGGGATGTGAACCGCGGTCGACTACGTGGGAGTCCAGCAACATAGCCATTACACTAACTGCTGGTCCCCTCTTTTTCTTTTTTTTTTTTTTTTAATGTGTGAGAGGGACCTTATGCTCACCAGAAACAGAAGGAGGGAGAACTCTCTATGGGGAAAAAACGCACGGCAGTCCTTTCTCTTCCACCTCTCCCTCCTTTGGGTAAGCATGCACATGTACCTGGTGAGTTTCCCAAGCCACTGGGTCTAGGACTGGAAGAGTGCAGGTGTGGAATCCAGCTCCCTTAACCACTAGCCACAGCTGGGCCTGCGCTCAGCACTTCCAGCCATCACCCTCGATTCTCTTCAGGTGGTCTGTGACCACACCAGGAGCAACGCTGGTCCAGGGGAAAGAACGAGAAAGAAAATCAGTCATCACTTCTGTTTTAGGAGTGTCTCCTTTAAAGTCCAAAGAAAAATCAAGATTCGTATAGAAACTCACTGATGGGGCTGGAAGGTGGCATTGTGGTTAAGGTGCTGGACTCCCACATAGTTGACAGATTTGAGTCTTGGGACTGATGGTTCACTTTCTCACTTTCTCTCTTTCTCTCTGTCTGTCTCTCTCTGGTGAGTACATGTGCCCTATAGCAAATTAAAATAATAAGAAGACTCATAATAATAAAGAAAATTTTTAAAAGATTAAGTATAAGAAAGACACCGATCATCTTTAAAGAGGACAAAATTTATTTAGGTATATACGTAAATAAAAATCACCTGGATAGAGGAAGGGGAAACTAGAAAGCACATGACAGAAATATACATTTACCCCTTTAGAATATCTTCAAAGAACTGTGAGCAATGACACAAACAGGAAGCTGTATTTGCTGTAATTCATTATCGCAGTTTGTCATCGTGATGTCAACATGAAGATCGCAAGCATAGTTTTACTTGTGTGAAATGAGGACGCCAACATTTGGTAGAAGTTACCGCTTCCGTAAAGCGAGGAAGTCAACAGACAACTGTACAAACGGCAGGTGAGGGTCTCACTTGGATGCGACGTCAGGGCACTGGATACACCGTTCCTATTTATGATGTAGAACCAGCCATGCAGGCACCCAAACGCACTGGCTGTAGCACCTTTTGGGATATTGAACAATGCTTCCTGTTCATTGGTGTTGTTGGAAATGAAGTACCAAAGTCACGTCGTCAGTTTTAAAACACGTAACATATTTTTCAATCCAATCATACTAATTTGCTGGGAAATAGCAAATAGATATAGTATTGCCACAGCTTTTTAAGATGGCATTAGAAACTTGAAAGATGATCAGACTAGAGCTGGATCCTCTACAGCAGCCAAAGCTATCATCGTGCGAAGAGCATCATGTTGAACCAAGTGGAGAATGGCATGCAGTGAATTAACTATGACCACTTACAGGCAATTCTTGAATCTCGGAGGTAACATCGTGTGTATAGATTACCTGTAGCTTTGTTTCTCCTTTCCAGCCTCTGCCTTTTAATATTTTGGTGGTCCTTTCATTCTACAACCCCTCCCATGAGATAGTAGAGCAGGAAATAATGGAGATGTAACCAAAAGGAACCTTGTCCACGTCATCACTTGTTAGCAGCTCGGAAGGGCTTGGAGGAGCGTAAGTCAAACTGCCGGCTAAAATTAGGCTTTAGTGTAACCTTCTGTGAGTCCAACTCCTAGTAGCATGACTGCCTTAATTACCAAGGATAACTGAGTGGACTGTATTCCTTTCAGATTGATTTGACCTGAGACATTGGCAATCACATTGAGGGTGTGTGTGTGTGTGATGAACAAACTGTGAGTAGAAATTTAACTAGTTTTCAACTATGTGTGAACAAGTAAGGCAGCCAGAAATTTCAGAATGTTTCTGGGAAGAACATTCTGCAATCTGAAACATGTTTGGCTTAGAAAAATAGACATCTCACATAAAGGAAGGGCATTATTTGATGTCATGGATCCCAGTTAACTTCTACATGAAGTCAATCTAGAGAACGATTTTTAAGACTCTGTCAAGCTCAGGCAGATGAATGTGAATGTAACGAGGGACACTGGAGACGGGCTCTTGGTCACCACTATCCTAGTGTCAGGTGCACGGACATCCGGACCAAGGGCACTCCATTTACTGCCCTCATGAGCTATATTTTGGATTAACAACATTCTTTACAAATGATGTAACCACCAACTTTATATGTCAAGCAGCAATTAGTTCTTTATTACATTTATCGAGCAGGAGAAACTCCGAAAAAAAGTGTTAGAGGCCCCAGATCATGCCCATAATCTACAACAGAGGCCAATGATAGGACTAAAAGTGCATGAATCATAGCCCTTGAGTCAACGGTTGTGTGTACAAGTACAGCTTCTGCTAATGAAACCATTAGTATGGTTTGTTAAAGTTTTGTCTCAAGATTCAGTTAATAACTGGATACTTGAATTAGGACTAATAGCACATGCCTTCTCTTGGAGGAAGATTTATAAACTGCTTTCCCTAGTTGCAGAATTCCTTACTAAAATTATAAACAGGATTTCTTTAACTGTACTAATTTGTATTACCTTTGAAATTAGAGCCTGCCTTTGTTTTATACTGGTAGACCAGTAGCTCCCTGTAATAACTAATTTCTAGAATATAGTTCCTATTATTGTGCTTGGAATTCACTTATCTGGAAGCTTCTTGGAAGCATACAGATGGTAAGGTTTTATCTTAGAAAGTATTGAGTCACCGGAAAAGTTGTGATGTATTTTTTTGTATAGAAAAACATTGAAAAATACATCATGATGTTTCCAACGACCTAACAATTGAGTTGAAAAGCTTGTATTCCCCGTCTTTGTTTTAAAAGCTGTATCTAAAACCTTTGCCCCAGTGGATGATGAGAGAGAATCGATTTTACAAGGGCATGTCTATCAATCATTTAATAGGCTGTCTTTGAAGAACAATGTCTCTAAACTGTACGTAGTCCTTGATACCTCTGGCATGGCTGGTCCCCAAACAGAGGCAGTGCTGCTTACAAAGGAAGCCATGACGGTGGCCTTTCCAAATGACAGTGCCAGTCACCATACAGCGTTCTTTCCCACATTATGTCACGGGCTCCTCACAGCAACCACGTGAGGTAGGCATGAGTACCACAATGAAATCTGACGCGAAGCGTTCTGTGACACTAAACGTGGGCACCGCCCATATACTTTCTTCTAGATTGTTCTATAATTCGAATACACGGTTGAATGAGTAAAAAGAGTATTCCTACCATATAAAGCAAACCAGATATATAGAAGGAAAAGTCGTATTTTTGTGTGATGTCGTAGATCCACCCTACAAAACACAAAAGGATATAGTCAGTGTAAGGTAGTTGATGAAAGTCATGAACACAAAGCAGACATTTTTAGCTACCGTACATATTTCTATAAGGTTATTTATATCTTATTTAATGCCAAGAACATCTGACTTAGCCATTTTGAAGTGCATGCTGTCCAAGCCAAGCCAGTGTCCCCAGTGGCTGGCAAAGGCTGCATTCAATTTTTAAGCCACCCAAGTACTTTTGAAGGCACTTGAAACAGTACCCTGCTGACCCAGGGAGAGAACTTTCTGGCTCCCTGCCCACAGCTTAACTCACAGGCTGGCACCAAGCCAGCAGTGAGAAGTGGATCTAGTGATTTTCTTTTTCCACAAGTACAAACTCTAATCTTCTCAAAACTCTTCTGAGGACGTTTCTAGTGCGTATCCAAAGACGTGAAGACATTTGAACTTTAATTCATTGTGAGGTATCTGAGAGTAAACTTCTGCCGTAGAATCAAAATTTCTAGGCTTCATACAATTCACATTTACAGCTATAAAACTTAATATTGCTAAAACTCTAAATTGCCAAAGATACAGCCTTAGATGCCGACTAAATTATCAGATCTTTTCAAATAATCACTAGGTATTATAATCTAACATTTTTGTAGAATAATCTCAGTAGGTACTCTGTAAAATACCACCATATTCGACGGATTCTAACACACCACCACACCACCACCTTATCAGTAAGAAAAACTATTCTTGTCAATTTAAATATGACTCAATGTTTCTTTAGGACTTTATGAAATGCATCCTACTTTCAGAGATGTTAAAGTGTGAAAAAAAATGATCAGAAACGATGAATCATGATAATTCTTTTACTTCAGTGATTAATTCTAAGAATCAGTCACATGTCACAGCTCCCACATAGCCAACTGTGTGAAATGAGACAAACAAGTTACAAATAAGAATTTTATTAATGGTAAAAATGTAAATCTGGGGGCCGGAGAGTGCCATGGTGGTTAAGGGCACTGGACTCCCACATGGCCGACTGAGGTTCGGGTCCCGAACCTGGCAGCTTGCTTTCTCACTTTCTCTCTCTCTCTCTCTGTGTCCCTCTCTGGTCAAATTAAAATAAATAAAGTTTAAAAACTAATTCTCTAAAAAAAAATATGTAAATTTGAACATTTACTTTTTCCATTTCAGTAAGTACATTAATTAGCAAAACTTAAAGAAAATATAAATGATTTAATGACTAACTAGTATTTGGTGGCTACTTTTCAAAAATATCTACTTTGGCAGGCCATTCAGTGACATGGTCGTTAAGGTGGCTGGGTCCCACATGGCTGGCTACATCGTTATAGTCCTGGACCTGGTGACTTGAGAAACATGCCAAGCATATGTGTATGCACGTCCAAAATTCCAAAACAAGAATGGAGAAGAGACTGGATTGGCCATCACCCCAGGAGGTGCTTTCTAACTTTCTCTCTTGAAAAAGACAATAATAAAAAATTAAACTTATACAGCAGACCAGCCAGGTAGCATAGTGATTAAGGCATCTGGATCCCACATGGCCAGCTGAGTGGTTCAGGTCCCAGACTCAGTAGCTTGTAAGACAAGCCAGGCATCTGTGTGTGCATGTCCATTTCCGGAGGGGAGAATGGAGGAGAAAGATTGCAGTGAAGCCATCCGTCCCTTGCCAGGGGGCTGCTTTCTCACTTTCTTTCTGTCTCTCTCTGTCTTCCTCAGCAAGTGCATTCAAATTATAGAAAATTTAAAAAAGAAAAAAACTTATACAGCTATAATCAAGGCAAGTGTGATTAAAAAAGAAATCGAAATGGCAAATGAATGTATAAATGCAATTTAGGTTGCTCCCAGCAACAGACAGCAACATGACAGGCAATTATGAAAGGTGTAAAGCCGTCCCTCTGACTTTCTGGTAGTTGTCTGTATCTTTTGGTTTATTGTTTCTAGTGCACAATTAATGTGCCTGGATTAGCTACCTACAGGAATCAGTCAAGGCAATCATAAAGAAAAACAAATACTTGGCAGCATAAAAAGTTATAATAATTATTTAATAAGTTAAAAGCTATAAATTCTAGATATACTTTAAAAGTTAACCAAGTTCTTGACTCTTTTATTTGATATAAAAAAAGAAATAGAAAAAAGAACCAGATTCTTGGGAACCAGCAGTTAGCGTAATGGCTATGTCGCTGGACTCCTACGTAGTCGACCGCGGTTCGTGTCCCGGACCCGGTGGCTTAAAACTCACGCCGGGCGCGTGTGCGTGCGTGCCCAAGATCCCGAGAGGAGAATGGAGGAGAAGGGATTGCGGCGTGACCATCCCCCCTGGGGGGTGATTTCTCGCTTTCTGTCTCTATGTCTCTGTCTATCTGGTGAGTGCACGCGCCCTATAGCAAAAACCTCTCCAAAAAAATTAAATAAATAAATAAAAAAGAACCAGATTCTTTAGAAGTGGCTAAGAGTCTCTATCATCTTTATCTGCAATTCGAGACTGGAGGGACCAAAAAGAATGAAATATATAATCCAGAAATAACGATTCGGCTTCAGAATTGAATCAGAAAGGCATGTTGGTGCTGACGTAGGGACGAAAATGACCCAGCTCTGCTCAGTGCTACTAGTTGTCAACTGTGGAGCCCGGAGTTGTGACAAATGAATAATGTGATCTGCAGGCCATGCAGAGAGGTCTGTGTCTATCAGCAGTGTACCTGGATAGGACTTTCTGAAACTGACATTTACTTTTTAGTTTTTGCCACAGGATGTGTGCCCTTGCCAGAGAGAGACAGAGAGACAGAAAGAGAGAGAGGGAAGGTGAGAAACCACCCCTCAGGAGGATAGCCATGCAGCAATCCCTTCTCCTCCATTTTCCTTTCAGTATTTTGGGCACACATGCTTTGAGTATCTTCTGGGCTGCCAGGTCTGGGGACTCAAACCACAAACTTGGCCATGTGACATTCAGCTGCTCTAACCACCATGCCAGCTGGACGGCCTGATCATTTTTTTTTAAAATTAATAAATACAAATGAACTTTTCTTTATACTGTTTGTTTATTTTAAAATTTGCTATAGAGCATATGCGCTCACCGGAAAGGAGAGAAAGTGAGAAAGTGAGCCGCCAGGTCTGAGGCTCGAACCATGGTTGGCCACGTGGGAGTCCAGGGCTCTAACCCACCATGCCACTTACTGGCCCTTATAAATGAAATTCTTATATATGACATTCATCCCAAATGAAAGTTGACCTTGCCACTTTACTAATTAAATCCTTATTTGTTTTTTTAATTTTTTAATTTTATAGATTTTTTTTTTGTGGTAGGGTACATGCACTCGCGAGAGAGAGAGAGGAGAGAGAGGGAAAATGAGAAATCATCCCCTGGAGGGAAGGCAACACCACAATCCCTTCTCCTCTATTCTCTTCTTGGGATTTTGGGCACACTTAACCAGACATGTGTTTCAGGCCACTAGGTCTGGGATTTGAACCACAGAGTTGGCCACATGAGATCCAGGGCCTTAACCATCACACCATCTGCTGATCCAAATCTTGCTGTTTATATGATCAAAGTGATTAAGAGTAGGAACGGCTCTAAGTAACGAACACCAACAGCTGAAGGAAATTGAACTATTATCGCTGCCCACCGTGAACCTCAGAAATAGGGCAAAATCCTACCTGACTGGAAAATTAACTTCTTTTTCCTTGACAATTTTTTTTTTTTTTTTTTTTTTTTTTTTTTTTTTTTACAATTTTTTTTTTTTTTTTTTTTTTTTTTTACTTTTTTTGCTTGAAGAGGTTGATTATAAGCTCCAGGACTCTGTGATGTGACTGCCCCTGCCTCCTTCTCTACCCGCTGCCCCGAGTTTATGCACCAGCGCAAGCCATACCGAATTTTCTGGGGTTCCAATGCATTTATGTTGCCTTCTTATCGATACAAGTACTGCCACAATTCCCCTCCTGGTCGGGGTGGACAGTGGTTTGCAATGAATACCATCCTTAGAAGACACTAGAATCCCCTTACCTCTACCTCACCCGTCATCTTTTTCCTGCAGAGTACAGAAAATGCCTGTTAACTATATGCCTGTTTTTTTTTTTTTTTCTTCAGCCTTAAATTGAATTCATTATTTAAGGAGAAATTTTGCATCTTTTTCTTAGACTTTTACAGCATGGGTCTCCCCATGCCTCAAGCTTCGAAAGTAATTTATGTCATTTTTTTTTAAAGCACATCAACGGCCCGCAGGTGGTGCGGGTGGTTACAGAGCTGAACTCTCACATGGCCGACTGCCGACTGCCGTTTGAGTCCCAGATCTGGTGGCTTGCTTTCTCACTTTCCCTCTCCTTTCTCTGTCTCTCTCTGGTAAGCGCATGTACCCTATAGCAAGTTATAAAATTAATAATAATAACATAATACTGGTTATAGATATAATATTACTGGTTCCTTGGCAACCCCAATCCAAACATCCCTGACGCCTCTTTGAAAAATGGAAAGCACACTTATTTCTGAACCATTTTTAAAAACGATAATGTGAACAATACTTTTCATTGCAGCAAACCCAGCTAAGTAATACTTTCTAGCCCACCTTGAATCTCCAGCACGGACTGAATATGGTGAGGTAGTTAGGCCCATGCTAGTCACCCTGACCCTACAGCGTGTAAGTGCCGGGCTTGCATTTATTTATCTGTTTTTTGGAGAGGTTTTTGCCATAGGGTGCGTGCGCTCGCCAGACAGACAGAGAGAGACAGAGAGACAGAAAGTGAGAAATCACTCCCCAGGGGGGATGGTCACACCGCAATCCCTTCTCCTCCATTCTCCTCTCGGGATCTTGGGCACACATGCACACGCACCCAGCATGAGTTTTAAGCCACCGGGTCCAGCACTCGAACCGCGGTTGACCACATGGGAGTCCAGCGACATAGCCATTATGCTAACTGCTGGTCCCTACTGGGCTTGCATTTTATTGCAATTTTGGCTCCTTGGCCTGCAAAGTCAATGAACTAAACATAATGCCAATGAACGCTGCTTACCATTCCTTAGTGCCTGAGTTCAGTGGAAAGAGAAGAAACCATCACAAATGAGGAGAGTTTCCTTTAAATTGCTGGCCATGAGCCAGCAGGTGGCGTGGTGGTTGAGGTGGTGGACTCCCATGTGGTTTACTGTGGTTCAAATCCTGGACCTGAGGGCTTGCTTTCTTTCTCTCTCTCTCTCTCTCTGGTGTGCCCTGCAGCAAATTAAAAATAATAATGATCAACAAAAATAAATAAATAATTATTTTAAAAATAAATAAATGAATTGCTGGCCTAGAAAGGCACATCAGAACACTGATTCTGGAGTCCTCACAGCGGCGTCTCGTACACACTCAGAGAAGGTCCTCAAGCACTAAGACCATTGTGTCTACCACCTCTGGTGGATCACGCTTCCTCCGGGACTCACTTCTAGGGAGGAACCTAGAAGTAGGTAATAACACCCAATGGGCCAGCAGATGGCAT
The DNA here is from genome assembly GCF_000334495.1 of Tupaia belangeri chinensis. Classification (NCBI taxonomy): domain Eukaryota; kingdom Metazoa; phylum Chordata; class Mammalia; order Scandentia; family Tupaiidae; genus Tupaia; species Tupaia belangeri. The sequence goes on along the minus strand of NW_006159525.1, from coordinate 7,323,885 downwards.
GGAAGTGGAGGCACGGGATCCCACATGGCTGACTCTGCAGTTCAAGTCCTGGACCCAGCAACTTGAAAAATACACTGAGTGCAAGTGCGTGTGCGCTCAAAATCCTGAGAGAATAGAGAAGAATGGATTGTGCTGTGGTCATTCCCCCGGGAGGGAGGGTGATTTCTCAATTTCCCTCTCTCCATTCAAGAAAGCCCGCTAACATGCGGAGGAGAAGGACATGGCTTTAGGAGGCGCATAAGGAAACCAGGCTGGCAAACTCGTGCTTTAGTTAACGCTGGACGTTAACTTACAGCTAAATTGTGATGTTGCTATTGAAATCAGATGGGTCAGTATAAAAATGATCCCAGGGTGACTATTAGAAGCAGAAAGTACCCCCTGGATAGAGTAAAGCACCATCCGTGACAGATTCCATTTCCACATACGCTGTATCCGAATGACCTCCCACTGGAGAGTGGAGGAGCCACTGTTAATGCACTCAAACCCTCAATGGGTATTTAAGTTTGAGACCTCTGGTAGGTACCATTTGTCGGTTAATCCAACCTCCAATCTCAATTCTGTTCTCCTTTTCTCCTCTAGTACAGGGCCTAGAAAGCAAAATACTACAGTACAATTCAAACTACCCTTAAGATGTGGACTACATGTGTGACACAGTTTGATGTAAGTGGAATTCTGCTGGGACTGACCCTTTCCTCACTCCCTCCTACCTGCTGTAAATGATAATGCACTGGCTAGAACTACAGCTGCCATTATGTGACCATGAGGCAAGTAGCATGAGGGAAAGGTCAAGAGGATCTCAGATACTCTGTTCCAATTAATTTATATTTCTGGTTATGTGTCATGATTAAATCTGTTTAAACTACTGTTGTCAGTGCATTCCGAATGGATAGAGAATTCTATACAATGAGATCAGTGAGCAATCTGGAACCTTTCAACTGCCTATATAGTTTGCTGCATTGCTGTAGTTATTCACTGTCACCTACAAATGCTGCACCCACATCTTTATGCAGAGAATAGGAGCAGCGCTATCCAGGAGAAGCCCCTACATGTAAGCACAGGCTTTGCCAAAGTGATTCTGGGGAAATCCTTGCTTAGCCAGCTGCCAGTGTTGTCAGCTAGATAGGCAAAATTCATGATTTCTCAACCTTCAAATTCTGAGATTTGTTGGGAAAAAAAAAAGGGTTTGTTGCGCAAGCCCTCTGCCAGTGGGCCCCTAAGAAAGGAGGTGATTAGGATTTATAGGGACTAGGAAGGAAAGGGCAGGGAGGCCTTTGTCCTGCACCCATGGGGTTCCGTCATCCACTGGAAAGAGGTATTCCTGCCAGAAGATACAGGAATAAAGGCCAAGAGGGGTCAGACAGGCAGGGGATGAGCTAAGGGAGGTGACATCTGAATGTCGTCGTGGTGACTGGCCTGCACACCTGTCATGCTAAGTGGGTGTCCTGCCTGCAATTCTTGAACAGAAGGTAGACCTTGTCACTCTTGTCCAGTACCAGGCATTTTGGGGGTTGAGTCCTGACTTGTCTTTCTATAAAGCCTATACCTGACCCACAACAGAGTCAGAGAGCTACTGGCTGGACCCAAGAGTCCTCAGCACTCATGACTTCTGGTATGCCCAGCACGAAGCAGGTTTTCCAGTGAACTGAAGAGACCACATGGGAACGATCTTATCCCAGGTGTTGCTGAGTGGTGCCTAGGCTTGGGGTAGCTGAATGCTCACATCCTAATCCCTGGACCCTGTGAATAGGTGACCTTACAAAAAAGGAACTCTGTAGCTATGACTAAGTTAAGGACCCTGAGATGAGGAGAGTAACCTGGATTAGCCAGGTGGGCCCACTGTAATCACAGTTGTCCCTTATGAGGAGGAGGCTCAGAGAAATAGCAAGAGACTTACTGCTGGCTTAGAAAATAAAGGAAGAGGCCATGAACCGAGGAATGCAGGCAACCCCGCGAACCTGGAACAGGCGAGGAAACAATCCTCCCCAGCTCTGCCAAGATCTTATTTTTTTTTTTTTTTTTTTTTGGAGAGATTTTCACTGTAGGGCGCGTGCGCTCGCCAGACAGACAGAGAGAGAGACATAGAGACAGAAAGCGAGAAATCCCCCCCCAGGGGGGATGGTCACGCCGCAATCCCTTCTCCTCCATTCTCCTCTTGGGATCTTGGGCACACACGCACACGCGCCCGGCGTGAGTTTTAAGTCACCGGGTCCGGGACACGAACCGTGGTTGACTACGTGGGAGTCCAGCGACATAGCCATTACGCTAACTGCTGGTTCCCCTTTTTTTTTTTTTTAATAATTTTTTTTTTTTTTTTTTTGGAGAGATTTTCACTGTAGGGCGCGTGCGCTCGCCAGACAGACAGAGAGAGAGACATAGAGACAGAAAGCGAGAAATCCCCCCCCAGGGGGGATGGTCACGCCGCAATCCCTTCTCCTCCATTCTCCTCTTGGGATCTTGGGCACACACGCACACGCGCCCGGCGTGAGTTTTAAGTCACCGGGTCCGGGACACGAACCGTGGTTGACTACGTGGGAGTCCAGCGACATAGCCATTACGCTAACTGCTGGTTCCCCTTTTTTTTTTTTTTAATAATTTTTTTTTTTTTTTTTTTGGAGAGATTTTCACTGTAGGGCGCGTGCGCTCGCCAGACAGACAGAGAGAGAGACATAGAGACAGAAAGCGAGAAATCCCCCCCCAGGGGGGATGGTCACGCCGCAATCCCTTCTCCTCCATTCTCCTCTTGGGATCTTGGGCACACACGCACACGCGCCCGGCGTGAGTTTTAAGTCACCGGGTCCGGGACACGAACCGTGGTTGACTACGTGGGAGTCCAGCGACATAGCCATTACGCTAACTGCTGGTTCCCCTTTTTTTTTTTTTTAATAATTTTTTTTTTTTTTTTTTTGGAGAGATTTTCACTGTAGGGCGCGTGCGCTCGCCAGACAGACAGAGAGAGAGACATAGAGACAGAAAGCGAGAAATCCCCCCCCAGGGGGGATGGTCACGCCGCAATCCCTTCTCCTCCATTCTCCTCTTGGGATCTTGGGCACACACGCACACGCGCCCGGCGTGAGTTTTAAGTCACCGGGTCCGGGACACGAACCGTGGTTGACTACGTGGGAGTCCAGCGACATAGCCATTACGCTAACTGCTGGTTCCCCTTTTTTTTTTTTTTAATAATTTTTTTTTTTTTTTTTTTGGAGAGATTTTCACTGTAGGGCGCGTGCGCTCGCCAGACAGACAGAGAGAGAGACATAGAGACAGAAAGCGAGAAATCCCCCCCCAGGGGGGATGGTCACGCCGCAATCCCTTCTCCTCCATTCTCCTCTTGGGATTTTGGGCACACATGCACATGCACCCAGTGTGAATTTTAAGCTACCAGGTCTGGGACTTGAACTGTGGTCAGCCATGTGGGAATGCCCAGCGCCTTAACCACCATGCCACCTGCTGGTCCCTCTGCTAAGATCTAGATTCCAGCCCAGTGAGACCCATTTTGGACTTCCATCCTCCAGAACAGTAAGAGAATAAATATTGCTTAAGCCACTAAGTTTACAGCAATTTATTATACTAGTTACAGTAGTAGTAGGATATGAATACAGAGCTAGATTCAGCCTACAGATGTGTCCTATTGGACCTAGACATGGTGTTTTTTTTTTTAAGATTTTTTTAAAAGAGAGGTTTTTGCTATAGGACATGTACACTTGCTGGAGAGACAAACAGAGAGAGAGGAAGCGAGAAAACCCGCCCCCCGGGGGGATGGTCATGCTGCAATCCCTTTTCCTCCATTCTCCTCTTGGGATTTTGGGCACACATGCACATGCACCCAGTGTGAATTTTAAGCTACCAGGTCTGGGACTTGAACTGTGGTCAACTACATGGGAGTCCAGTGACATAACCATTATGCCATCTGCTGATCCCTAGACATGCTGTTTTAAAAATCTGGAAATGCCACCTTAGGTTCTCTTGGTAGAAGAAGAAGAAAAGAAGAAAGAGGAGTGGGGGAGGAGGAAGATCTGGAAATAATTCTTTGTATTTCCTGGTGCCTGACATCAGGTGGAGCCGGGCACAGGTTGCTTTCTTCAAACGGGGAAGGGGCCCTGCAGTATTCCACCATCCCTATCAGCTTCATTTCTTCACTCTGCCAGCCTGGCCACTTCATTGTGCAGACAAGGATCAGAAGTCCGCCTACATTCTACACAAACAAACGTCCCACAACTTGCTAAAATTTAATGAGAAATTAGGGAGTTAGGAAGAAAAAAAAAGTGCACGAATATAAGTGGAAGCCTCCTTCTTACTTACCTGGGGCTTCCTAACACAAATGGGGACACACCCTGTCTCCACACATGCTAAGCTCTTAAAGCCTTGGGAGATTTACCTGCAAAGGGGGGTCCCAGCAGCGCCGAGATGCCATTAGCACAGATGATGATGCCATAGGCGTTGGCCAGGTGTTCAATGCCCACCAAGTCTTCAGTCACCACGGGCATTAGGGAGAAGTAACCGCTGGAGAAGCCAATCAGGGCGCAGATGACCGCCAGGCCAGCGTAGGTGTGCGTCAGGGGCAGGATAAAAATACTGAGAACCAGGGTGAAGTTGGCCATCAGGAAGACGTTCCAAACACTGATGCAGGGCGAGTCGGCCACGATGCCCAGGACCACCTTCCCCAAGATGTGAACTATTGCTATAATTGAAGTCAGAGGGAAAACGTCGTTTTGTTCCGATAAATGGTACAAATTGACTATTTCTGGCAGGTGGATGAAAGGGATGACAAAGCTGCTGTAGGCGAACAGAGCCCAGAAGATGAAGGCTACGAACATCCGGTTGGTGAACAGCGAGGCTGTTCCGAAATAGCCGGAGTACCAGTCCCGGAAGCCCCTCCTGACCCTCACGGTGAGCTGACTCGCGGTTTTCAGAACGCGGAAAGCGCCCAGGTTCTTCCTGTGCCGGGCCTGCTCTGGGTACTCTTGGGCTGGAAGGTCACCCCGGCTCTCCTCGTGCCCGGGCCTGTCATCCTTCTCGTCGGCTCTGGCCCGCTGTCCCTCTGACGTCACGGACTCAGTGGAGTGAGCTGGCAGGACGTTCGGATCTTTCTCCGCTGGGGTGTTTGCGTCTGTGCCAGGCGACAGGGGCCTCATGAGCGCGCCGCAGGCGCACAGGTTCAAGGACACGGCGCCTTGGATCAGCATGGCGTTGCGCCAGCCGTACTCCGCGCACAGGTACTTGAGCAACACCGTCATCAGGAAGGCCCCGAAGCCCGTCCCGGTGGTGCTGAGGCCCTGGGCGAGCGCTCGTCTCTTCTGAAAGTACCTCCCCACCATGACCACCGCGGGCAGGTAGGCCATGCCGCTGCCGAAGCCTGCCGGGTGGAGGGAAAAGGCACACAGCACAGATCAGTGGCAGCCCATCTGCGTTTCCTTAGTTCTACTTACACGTCTTCTCTCTAAGGAAGAGAGTGTAGTGATTATAAAACGGGCCCTGGGGGCCAGCGGTTGGCATAGCGGTTACCACGCTGGACTCCCACGAGGCCAGCTGCAGTTCGAGTCCCAGATCCAGTGGCTGGGAACATGCTGAGCATGTGTGCCCAAGATCTTGGGGGGAGAAGGGGCTGAAGAGAGGATTGTGAATCACCCTGGGGGGGTGATTTCTCACTTTCCCTCTCACTATCTCTGAGTCTCTCTCTTCTGTGAGTGTACGCACTCTAAGGCAAAAACCTTGACATTAAAAAAATAAAAGGAATCGTAATTACGCAGACATATTCGCAGTGTGGCGTTCAGAAAACAAGGCCCGGAAGAATGGCTCTGGCGCTCTGAGCTCTCAGTGCTTTGACCAGAAAGAGACCTAATCTCTCTGGCACCCCTCAGCCCCACTTCCCCATTTCTGTCCCTTTCTCCCACAAAGTGCAGGGAGAGGCTTCCTCCGCATTTCCCTTATTTGCCTTGAGACCCAGGATCCTCCAGGAAAGAATTCAACTGTCTGGGCCAGCTGGCGGTGTGGTGGTTGAGGTGGTTGGATCGTCACATGGTCGACCCTGCAGTTCGAGACCCACACCTGGTGGCTTGAAAAACATGCTAGCTGTGTGTGCGTGTGCATGAGAGAAAAACGGAGAAGGAGTTGCAGTGTGGCCATTCCCTCTAGGGGGGATTTTATGAATTTTCAGGGCCATGTCCCTTTATTTAAGCTGTTTGTTCCCTCTACTGGGATGCTCTTACCCTCAGACAGACCAGGGACGGGTGCCCTCATCTCCTGCCCATCTCACCCTCCCAGTGAAGCCCACTCTGATCACCTTATTTTAAAAGGCAAGTCTCCCCTGCCCACCCCCTCCTTCCCAATCTCCCTCACCCTGTTCTACTTTTCTCTTTAGCTGTGGTAATTAGTCATGGAACTATTATGCAAGCTGGTTATGGTCTCTTGCCGGCTCTCCTTTTGCTAGACTGAGCGCCCCGAGAGCAGGGACCTTTTTCTATGTTGTTCACTGATGTCTTTCCTGACCCGCTAAAACATCGTCTGCTATGTAATAAAGGAATGAATTGAATGGGAGTTCTGTAGTAAGTTCTGAAGGAATGAACTGAATGAAAGTTCTATATTTTGAAATAATAGCAATTTTTCTACATATATGATTAATTTCACATTTCTAAGGTTAAGCTATATAAAAAAAAATTCAACCGTAAAATGGATGCATCTCTTTTCTGAAAAAGCCAATTATGGTTTTTTTTTTTTTTAGAGATTTTTCACTGTAGGGCGCGTGCGCTCGCCAGACAGACAGAGAGAGAGACATAGAGACAGAAAGCGAGAAATCACCCCCCAGGGGGGATGGTCACGCCGCAATCCCTTCTCCTCCATTCTCCTCTCGGGATCTTGGGCGGGCACGCACGCACACGCACCCGGCGTGAGTTTTAAGCCACCGGGTCTGGGACGCGAACCGCAGTCGACTACATGGGCGTCCAGCGACATAGCCATTACGCTAACTGCTGGTTCCCCAAAAGCCAATTATGTTTTAAAGAATAAGAGATGAGATTCAACATTAAATGTTACGGTACAGTACTGCTGCCTTTACAGTAGTATCATGGGTCAGGGACGTGCAATAGAAGGAACCCAGGTGGCCAGCAGGTGGTGTGATGATTAGCCACTGGACTCCCACATGGTCACCACGGCTTGAGTCCCAGACCTGGTGGCTTGAAACACTCCAGGTATGTGTGCATGCGTGCCCAAGATCCCGAGAGCGATGCTCTTCTCTCTCGCCTCTTTCTCTCTCTGTCTTTCTGATGGGTACCACACTTGCTCCATCATGGATAAGGAAAAAAAAGGGGAAAAACCCAGAATGGTTTAATGATCTCTCATGTTCCCTTCACTCAGCTTCAGCGTTATCAACTGTAGGCCCAGTCTTGTCCTCACCCCACACTCCCTCTTCCATGTTATTTTGAAGCAAATCCTGAATATATTATTTCACATGCAAATATTTTAATATAAATATCCAAATATAAGAATATTAAACAGCATAATCATATCATTACCTCATTTGAAAAATATGAACAATTCCTTGATGTCATTAAATATCCAGGAGATACTCAAATTTCCAGATGTCAGGACCAGCAGTTGGTGTAATGGCTATGTCGCTGGATTCCCATGGAGTCGACCATGGTTCGAGTCCTGGACCTAGTGGCTTCAACTCACACAGGGCACAGGTGCATGTGCGTCCAGGCCTAAGATACCAAGAGGAGAATGGAGGAAAAAGGATTGCGATGTGGCCATCCCCCCGGGGGGTAATTTCTCGCTTTCTGTCTCTCTGTCTCTGTCTTTCTGGTGAGCGCACATGCCCTATAGCAAAAAAATCTCTCCAAAAAAAGAATTTCCAAATGTCTCATAAATTATAACTTTTTTTAAAAAAAAAATGTGGTTGTTTAAATCAGGATCCAAATAAGGCCCATACATTATTATTTGTTTGTTTGTTTGTTTTTTTGAGAGGTTTTTTCTAGGGCGCGTGCTCTCGCCAGACAGACAGACAAAGGGACAGAAAGCGAGAAATCACCCCCTAGGGGGGGATGGCCACGCTGCAATCCCTTCTCCTCTCGGGATCTTTGGCACGCACGCAAATGCACCTGGTGTGAGTTTTAAGCCACCGGGTCTGGGACTCGAACCGTGGTCGACTACATGGGAGTTCAGCGACATAGCCATTACACTAACTGCCGGCCCCTACATTATTATTTGTTGATGGATATTTTAAGCCTTTTTTTCAATCTCTCTCTTTTTTTTTTTTCCTTGAAATTTATTTTAGGAGGAAACTGGGTCCCTTGTCCTATGAATTTTCCATACTCTGCACATTGCTGATGGCACAAATTAAGTTCAATTTTTTTAATATGATTTTCTTTTACTGGTAATAACTAATATGCTGAATTGAATATGGTTATGGAATTCTAAAGAGCGACAGTAGGAAATGACTAGAAGAAAAAGAACTGAGGGACAGAGCACAAAAATCTGCTAATTCTAACCTAGGATGAAAGATAAATGGGTCCTGGGGCCAGCAGGTGGCATGGTGGTCAAGGCACTGGACTCCAACACAGCTGACCGTGGTTCGAATCTTGGACCCAGTGGCTTGAAAATCACACTGGGCACGTGTACATGCATGCCCAAAGTCCTGAGAGGGAAATGGAGAAGGGATTATGGTGTGGCCTCAAAGATCCATTAACATGCAGCCATGGCAGGGTCCTGGTCCCACTCATCACCACACCTAGGAGTAGAAGGGGGCCTTCAACCGACAGCTCGAGTGGAGGAAGGAGGTCGGCTGGGGAGAGACGGCCTGGGTTAGCGCAGATGTGGGGAAGGTGCCTTCAGGGGCCAGGTTTAAGGGGGTGGGGTCCTGGTAAATTGAGATCTGCAGAGGCAGCATTGCTTAGCAAGGTTACTTAAACAGACATTCATTTTCTTTCCTTCTTTAAAAGAAGTATTTAATTTAATTATTATTATTATTTAACTTGACCGGAGAAAGGGAAGGAAAATAAGAATGCAAGCTGCCAGGTCCAGGACTCGAACCTTGGTTTGCCATGTAGGAGTCCAGCGCTTTAACCACCACACCACTTGCTGGTCCCAATAGACGTTAATTTTCTGCTTATGGGAGGACATTCCCATGCAATTTTAAAATGCCTAAGTGTTAAGATATGAACAAATCTCTCTCCAATGCTTCTTTGAAATGAAAAGGGTATTCATTATAGGCCATGCACGGGGCCAGGCTTGTGACATAGGTGATCTCGTTAAACTGTCCCAGCCAGCTACACCGGCCACTCTTCATTGTCCCCGTTTTGCAGATGAGGATACCAGAGACACAGGTAGGTTAAGCCACACAGATACCAAGTGGTTCAATAAAAAGCCAGAATTCCAAGCAAACTTTGAACTCTTAGGCTAACACATTCATCAGGAGAGCAGTAGCTCGATATTCACAAAGAGAGTCAAGGGACCAGCAGACGGTGTAATGGTTACGTTACTGGACTCCCCAGTAGTAGACTGTGGTTCAAGTTCTGGACCTCTGGACCAGGACGCGTGTGCATGCATGCCCAAAATCCCAAGAGGAAAACGGAGGAGAAGGGATTGCGATGTGACCGTCCCCCAAGGGGGTGATTTCTTGCTCTCTGTCTCTCTGGCAAGTGCATGTGCCCTATAGCAAGAATCTCTCAAAAAAAGGAAAAAGAAAAAGGGAAGTCAAGTGGATTAGGTTAATTAAAATATACAACTGCACAAGTGACTTCTTATCTGTGTGAATCCCACTACCTGTGGGTAAAGGAAATTACGGCTGGGGACGGACTTGACAGAACGGACATGCGAGCCGTGCCGCCTGGCAGCCAGCTTTCACGGCACCGCTGGGAACCACTCCTAACTGCCCCAGGGTGTTCAGATCCGTTCGCACGGGGTTACGCTTATTTCAGTCTGAACAGGGCTGAAGGATAAAGGATCAGCCTGTGACGTGTGCTTGATTCTGCAGTTATGAAGGAGGATGTCATTAACTGCCTTAACATTGGGTCTATTCACCCACATCCCTATTGTCTCCCTCCTTTTCCTGTCCTCAGAGGACAGAGGGCTCGCGTGGCGGGCCAGGCATGGACACTTAATTTGACTCTGTTAGGGAGGCCACGTCCAGGTGTTGGGTCGGTCCCCCCTGAAAGCATATTTACTACCTTGTATGTCCTGGAGTGTGGGGAGGGTTGAGGAAACAGAAAGTTTTAATGGGTCTCTTTTCTCCAGTTAAATTCATGGCCAAAATGTCCACTGAAACATTTAAAAAATACCCCCACGCTTACCGGCGGCCACTCCGAATGTGACGAAGAGGTAGTGCACGTTGGTGGCATAGGCACTGAGCACCCAGCCCAGGGAGTTGACGAGCCCTCCGACGATGGCGGTCCGGCGGCACCCACAGGTGTTGATGATATTGTCTCCCTCCTTTTCCTGTCCTCAGAGGACAGAGGGCTCGCGTGGCGGGCCAGGCATGGACACTTAATTTGACTCTGTTAGGGAGGCCACGTCCAGGTGTTGGGTCGGTCCCCCCTGAAAGCATATTTACTACCTTGTATGTCCTGGAGTGTGGGGAGGGTTGAGGAAACAGAAAGTTTTAATGGGTCTCTTTTCTCCAGTTAAATTCATGGCCAAAATGTCCACTGAAACATTTAAAAAATACCCCCACGCTTACCGGCGGCCACTCCGAATGTGACGAAGAGGTAGTGCACGTTGGTGGCATAGGCACTGAGCACCCAGCCCAGGGAGTTGACGAGCCCTCCGACGATGGCGGTCCGGCGGCACCCACAGGTGTTGAAAAAAAAGCCGATGAAAGGTCCTGTCACAGAGCATCGGAAACAGAGCTGACTGGCGGGGCCCTCAGTGCGGACAAAGACTGGGATGTCACTGGAGCTGTGAACTAAGGCGAGCGGAAGCGCCCCCGTTGCTGTATATGTGTAACACTTCGAGGTGGTTTTGAACAATGTCACAGAGCGCACCGTCTAGGTTTTAAAAGAAAGCCAACCTGGCCAACCTGGCCAGCCTCGGGGCGCAGGCAGTAGATGCTTCTCTGCAGGGCTTGAATCACACAGAAGACGGTGGTTCGGATCCTGGGAGGTAGACCCGAAACACCGGGTGTGTGTGCTCACACGTTCCCTTGGTCATGGCTGGCTGGAAGGCGGGGAGTGGGGCAGGATTATGGTGTGATGAGACGCTGTCAGGGGGCTTGTCTCTTTCTCTCTCAGAGAAAGATGTTAAAAACCAAAACAAAGGGAAATCTGAAATAAATAGACATTCTTTTTTTTTTTTATCTACCACAGAGGTCTTAAACTAGTCATCCAGGGGCTGTATCAAGCCTAAGGACACATTCTGTTTATCTGGAACAAAATTTTTAAATGTCTGGAATCTGGAGCCAGTGGCTAAGGTGCTGGACTCCTACACGGCTCACCATAGTTAGAGTCCTGGATCTGGTTGCTTGAAACTCACACCGGGGACATTTGTGTGCGTGCCCAAAATTCCAACAGGAGAATGGAGGAGGAGGGATTGCAGCATGGACATCCCCCCTGGGAGGTGATTTCTCACTTTCTGTCTCTCTATATCTTCTGTCACTCTGTATCTCTCTGGTTCTCTGGTAAGCACATGACCCTATTGCAAAAATCTCTCTCTCTAAAAGGAAAAAAAAAAAAAAGAAGTCTAGAATCTACTGCTAACCCTTAAACATGAAGAAAATTTGCCAAAGTCTAGCACAGCGCAGGCTATCTCCCCACACATCCCAGATCAACCGTAGCTGTGTGGTGGCCGGCTCTAGTTGGCTAGGTCACACCCTCTTGATTTTGCCAACCCTGCCTTCTGTTCTTTATTCTTTTTTAGAGAATTTTTATTTAACTTTATTTATTTATTTATTTATTTTTATTTGACCAGAGAGCGACAGAGTGAGAAAGAGAGCAAGGGAAAGTGAGAAAGCAAGCCCCCAGGGCCAGGGCTCGAACCACAGTAGGCCATGTGGGAGTCCAGCACCCTTAACCACACCACTGCTAACTCCTTCCCTCTGGTCTCACACCTGACCTCTGGTATACATTACATTACATTTTTTTTTTTTAAATTTCCTGGAGGTTGGAGAGAGACAGAGAGAGAAGTGAGAAAACACTCTTCCCCCACAAGGGCGACGGCCACACTGCAATCCCTTCTCCTTCATTCTCCTTTCAGAATTTTGGGCACACACACACACACACACACACACACACACACACTTGCCTGGTATGATTTTAAAGCTGACAGATCTGGACGCGAACTGTGGTCAGCCACCTGCTGGCCCCCATAATCTTATTTTTGATCATTATTACATTATATAGTTATGAAACCATATATTCAAGTGGAACTATTCCAAGGTAAAAAGAAAACAACAACACTTCTTCAACTCTAAAGGGGTTCTCTTCCTAGCCCAGACAGAAATAAAATTTTCTTTTAAAGTTCTAGCTATATTCATGTGCATATTTAGCATATTTAGGTACAAAGCCTGCTAATGAGTTTATTTTATCTAGTGATTTTGAGAGTAATCCTAAAACTTATGTCTGTGAAGACTTATTGGGGCCGGCAGGTGGTGTGGTGGTTAGGGGTGCTGGACTCCCACATGGCCGACCGTGGTTTGAGTCCTGGACCTGGCAGCTTCCTTTCTCTCTCTCCCTCTCTCTCCGTGTCTCACTCTATACCTCTCTGGTCAAATTAAAAATAAGTAAGTAAATAACGTTAAATAAAACAGTTGTTAAAAAAAAAAAAACTTATGGAGGGCACTTATCTCTCTCTCTTTCTCCCCCTCACTTGCATACGCTCTACCATGAATGAAGAAAAACAATTTTTTAAAGGGCAAAAAATTAGGAAAATGTTTTGTCATTGTTGTTTTGTTAAAGGAAAAGGAATTGTTGGTCTCTCAAAGTTCTCGTCAGACCCTGAGGCATGCAATGAGACCTGCCTGTGGCATGGCCAGATGCAATGGCAACATGTCCAGTGACCCTAAAAACTCATCTTTTATACTAGTAAAGGGATATATGTAAGTTATTCTGAGAGTTTCTATTGGACGAAGATGTCGGGGAATGGACAGGACTGCACAAAGTCTATTAGCAGAAGCTGTCTGGAGCAACTTGCTGGCAGTGACGACTGGAAGAACGTTTTGTCTGGTGCCAGGAAGGAACCCCCCCCCTAAAAGGAAAAAAAAAAAAAAGAAGTCTAGAATCTACTGCTAACCCTTAAACATGAAGAAAATTTGCCAAAGTCTAGCACAGCGCAGGCTATCTCCCCACACATCCCAGATCAACCGTAGCTGTGTGGTGGCCGGCTCTAGTTGGCTAGGTCACACCCTCTTGATTTTGCCAACCCTGCCTTCTGTTCTTTATTCTTTTTTAGAGAATTTTTATTTAACTTTATTTATTTATTTATTTATTTTTATTTGACCAGAGAGCGACAGAGTGAGAAAGAGAGAAAGGGAAAGTGAGAAAGCAAGCCACCAGGTCCAGGGCTCGAACCACAGTAGGCCATGTGGGAGTCCAGCACCCTTAACCACACCACTGCTAACTCCTTCCCTCTGGTCTCACACCTGACCTCTGGTATACATTACATTACATTTTTTTTTTTTAAATTTCCTGGAGGTTGGAGAGAGACAGAGAGAGAAGTGAGAAAACACTCTTCCCCCACAAGGGCGACGGCCACACTGCAATCCCTTCTCCTTCATTCTCCTTTCAGAATTTCATTCATGCATTAGTACTTTCATCTCATCAGACACATAGATTGTAGACTTCCTAGTGGGATGCCAGTTTCTGTTGAGTCTAGCGAAGAGGGAAAGGAGTTGTAATTGGAACCAGGCAAGGAGGTAGGGTCTTGCTTTACAGTGCTGAGTTCCAGGGTTAGGCTCCATGAGATTGCTTCTGGAACTGATACCAAGTAACTCATCTGGGGATCACCAATTTCCCAACCAGATTAGTCATTGTTCATTCTTTCATTCCCACACTCTTCATTCAATAAACATTTATTGAGTGATTTCTATTATTTCTGTACAATCCTGTTAAGGCATAGCCTCTGACTTTAGGAGTTTATGGGAATGAGGAGACAGATGTAAAAATAGGTCAATGCAAAAAAAGTGTTAAAGGAGGGCCGGCAGGTGGTGTGGTGGTTAGGGGGGCTGGACTTCCAGATGGCCGACCGTGGTTTGAATCCCGGACCTGGAGGCTTACTTTCTTGCTTTCTCTCTCTCTCTCTCTCCCTCCCTCTCTGGTCAAATTTAAATAAATAAAGAAATAAAGATAATAAAATAATTTTTAAAAAGACATTAATTTAATTAAGTTTGTTGGATTACAGAAAATAATTCAGCAGCTAAACCTGTTGGAATAATTTAACATATTAAATTATTTTATATCAACATATTATATGCTAGTGGGTTGTCAGAAAACTCATGACACATTTTTGCATAGAAACACACAAAGAAAGGGTCATGACTTTTCCGACAACTCAATATTCATTATAATGTCCAATTATACAAATCATACGCAAGATAAGCACAGTAATATGAATAGCTGAAGAAACTGCTGGGGGTAACTAAGATTTAGATACATAGTTGAAGATATTTCTTTGATTTCTTTACACACATTTTTATTTTTCTGAACTCATGGTCACTCGGCCATGCCAAACTTTAAATGAGTGGGTAAAAAAGAAAAAAAATGCATGACTGGTCAGTTTGTTCCTAATGGGCCTTTGAAAGGTCAACAGCTCCCGGTTCAGTAGGACAATCATATTTTCCACAGCACAGAAAGGGCCCAGAAGCAAGTTTTTCCAAGATACTGCTTTATGAAACAGTGCACTAAGAAGGCATTTGGGCAAAAAAAAAAAGGAAAGAAATTCCCAAATTAGTGCAAATATTCACATCTAGAGGAATTTTATAAATAAAATAAGCATGAACTGTTTTCCTAATTAAAAACATTAAGTTGATAACACCGTCTGGCTCGTTAGTCAACTCTTGCACACTGGAGCTTCACTCATTTCTGGTTTGCAGGTGGCAAAATCAGACTCATAATGCCATGATTTCTCCACAGTTATAAAGCGCAAATGTTTAAAAAATAAAAGGGTTCAAACTCAACCCCTCTGACTATTTCATTTCTAATGATTGGGTCCCAATGGTCAACTGGCATCTCCACGACTGAAGTGCTATTTTGATAAAATAAAAACCCGTTATACGCTCTAAGGAGAGGAGGACGGGTAACACCGAGCTGCAGTTCTCTGACCGTGACTCATGCTTCCACAGGTGATTTCATGTTTCCGACGGTAATATCAAACTTTTCCTCTTCAGAAGAGATCGGAATCTTCCCGAGAGGAGAATGGAGGAGAAGGGATTGTGGCGTGACCATCCCCTCTAGGGGGTGATTTCTCGCTTTCTGTCTCTATGTCTCTCTCTGTCTGTCTGGCGAGTGCACGCACCCTAATAGGCAAATCTAAAAAAAAAAAAAAAAAAAGAGAGATTGGAATCTTGGAATGTTTCCCACAATGCGGTGGCATTGCTGCAGGGAACACTCCCAGAAATCACCCTATCTTGCCTATCCCAGCGTCTAACAGCTTGAGAAAAGGAATGATCTGAGGGGAGCCTTGGCGCTCAGGGCTGGAAGTCGCGGCTCTTTGAACTCCAGGTCTCAGGACAAGCGCTCGCTGCAGTGGAGTGTGGAGCCTCTACATCAATGGCTGTCTGCCTTGGCTGGCCACAGGAGTCACTTAAGAGTTTTAAACAACAAATCCTGGCACCCATGCCAGGAGATGCTGATTTAGAGTCCAGGTGTAGCCTGGGTTTCAGGGTTTTAAAAAGCTCCCTGGTAGAGGACCGGCAGGCGGTTTGGTGGTTAAAGCTCTGAACTCCCATACGGCCAATCACAGCTTGTAGTCCTGAACCTGGCAGATTTCTGTCTCACTTTCCCTCACTCTCTCTGGTCAAATGAAAATAATAATAATAGTAACATCAAATCAATAATTCTATTTTGTTTTTGGCAGGTTTTTGCTATAGGGCGTGTGCGCTCGCCAGAAAGACAGACAGAGACAGAGAGGCAGAAAGTGAGAAATCACCCCCCCCAGGGGGCATGGCCATGCCGCAATCCCTTCTCCTCCATTCTCCTCTCTGGATCTTGGACACGCACACACACGCGCCTGGCATGAGTTTAAGGCACCGGGTCTGGGACTAGAACCACAGTCAGCTACATGGGAGTTTAGTGACATAACCATTATGCTAACTGCTGGTCTCAATAATTCTTAAAAACGAAAACAAAATAAAAGCTCCCTGATGGTTCCGATGTGCAGCCAGACTCTACAAGCACCGCTATAATCTACTTTGCAAGTAAATGATCTTTTGCAGCCTGTGGGGTCCCTAATAATATGGCGTCCACCATGAATTATTTGGAGAGCTATGATCAAAAAGATAATAAATAGAACAAAACGATTACATCGGGTTAAAGATGGGGCCTCCTGCACGATGCTGGCAAATCTATGCTAGTAAAACCTAAAACAATGCATATTTATTGAATCTACCACATACAAATCACTGCCCAGAGAGATAGCTTTCAATTATTGTAACATAATCTGTGAAAAAAAAAATTAATTTAAAAGCAATAACCCAAATAGGCTTACAATGATTGGAAAATGAAAAGAATTTGTAGCTGTCCACTTGATAGGTATTTTTGGCTCTCACTGAGGTAGTGGCAGGCAGAGTGTTACAGTGACACAATTTGGAGTCCAGTGGACCAGGTCTGATGCCTGTTCTACTCACTGGCTGTTCAACCTTGGTGAGTTTCCTACCCTCCTGTGCGTTGCATGCTCCACCTCTGTAAGACACAACGATGGTCCGGCTTCCAGGGCCGCAGGATCGCATGCGATCATAGACCTCACATGCACTTGGCACACAGTCTGTTAAATAAAGGAGAACTGAAACCGCTGTGTTCTAGCTTGGAAAACTTCCCTCATGTTGCTTCAATTTCTGCAGGCCCTGGACCAGGAAGTTTAGGGGAATGCACAGTAACGTCAGGTCACCTTAGACAGAATAAAAGGCCTTTCATTTATGTACCTAGGAGCCCTGGCGTGTGGTGATTTCTGAGACCCAGGGCAAAAAATGTTCTTCTGGCAGGCAGCTTTCCTTGTAGAAAGGTCAGTCCGCAATCTGCAATTCCACTGCGTGGAATTCAGGGACTCTCAGAGTTCCGAACGCAGCTGTCTTCCAGGTACATTGAAGATGCCTGTCCCACTCACTTGCTATGAACGAGGTGTTCTTCTGTGGGCGATAAAACTCTACCCGGTCATTTCAGAACTGATTCCACTCGTATTTCTATAGATCTTGTGTAAGACAAAATAATGCCTACGTTAACCTTATTGGATAGTTTGCAAAATACAGGGACATCTCATATTCTGGTCTTTTCCTGAATGTTATTCTTGTTGCTATAAGCTTATACTTCCCAGGTGGAGTCTCTCTGTGTGTGTTTAAGAGAGATGTTTTTTTGGTCTGGCAGGTGGTGTGGTGGTTAAGGGCACTGGACTCCCACATGGCTGACCGCAGTTAAAGTCCCGGACCTGGTGGCTTGACTTCTCATTTTCCCTCTCTGTTTCTCTCTCTAGTCAAATTAAAATAATTAAATAAAGTTAAATAAACTAATTCTTTAGGGGAAAAAAAGAGATTTTTGTGGGACCAGCTGATGGTATAATGGTACGTCACTGGACTCCCACACAGCTGACCGTGGGTCGAGTCCTGGATTCAGTGATTCCAAACTCACACTGGGTACATGTGCATGTGTGCCCAAAATCTTGAGGGGAGAATGGAGGAGAAGAGATCACAAAGTCCCTTTTACAGCAAAAATCTTTTCTTTTTTAAAGAAATTTTTGCTATAGGGTGCATGTGCTCCCTGGAGAGACAGAGAAAGAAAAATGCGAAATCATTGCCTGGGGACTGACCACACCACAATCCCTTCTCTTCCATTCTTGTCTTGGAATTTTTGGGCATGCATGAACATGTGCCCAGCGTTGAGTTTCAAGCCCGCAAGTCTGGGGCTTAAACCATGGCGGATATGTGGGAGTCCAGCACCTTAACCACTATGCCACCTGCTGGTCCCGAATCTGTATGTATTTTATTCTACTCCTTAAAAAACATCTTTAGGAGACTAGCAGTTGGCATAATGGCTATGTTGCTAGACTCCCATGTAGTTGACCGCAGTTTGAGTCCCGGACCTGGTGGCTTAAACGCATGCTGGGCGCATGTGCGTGCGTGCCCAAGATCCTGAGGGGAGAATGGAGGAGAAAGGATTGCGGCATGACCATCCCCCCTGGGGAGGTGATTTCTCTCTTTCTGTCTGTCTCTGTCTTTCTGGTGAGCGCACGTGTCCTATAGAAAAAAAAAACATGTTAAAAACAAACTACCTTTTAAAAGGTAAGAAAGCTGGATTTTTATTTACTTCTTTTTTTGAAGTTTTTGCTATAGGATGTGTGTGCTTGCTAGACACAAAGAGAAGAGAGGAAAAGTAGGAAATCGCGCAGCAGGGAGACAACCACACCGCAACCCCTGTTCCTGCATTCTCTCAGGATTGTGGACACACATGCTTGGTGTGTTTTCTCAAGCTGCTAGGTCTGGGACTCAAACTGCATAGTTCCAGTTTTCCTTTACGAGCTTATCGAGAAGGTAGAATCGTATTCAACATAAATTTAGAACATTCCCTGCACCAAAGTTAACCTGCCTTTCATTTTTTCATGGTGAAATGCGATGGTCATCTTTAACTTAGTCAGAAGGTAACTGTGTGTCCTAGTTTTAACAAGACCACTGCAGAGCTGGAGTCAGTTCAGTGATGTTACAGACAAAAACAACTCATCAACAATTCTCTGACACACAGTGGCACTTCCGTTTCATTTTAAAACTAGATCAATATTGGGTTAGCAATATTGATGGTGCCAATATTGGTGGCATGGTAGTTAAGGTGCTAGACTCCCACATGGTCGAGCACTGTTTGAGTCCCGGACCTGGTGGCTTGAAAATCACGCCAGTGGGTGTGTGGGTGTGTGTGTGTGTGTATGTGTGCCCAAAATCATAAAAGGAGAATGGAGGAGAAGGGACTGGCATGGCCATCCCCCTCGGGGGGGGGTGATTTCTCACTTTCTCTCTCTCTCCAGCAAGCACATGTATCCTGTAACAACAACTTAAAAAAACTGTTAAAACAAAACTAAAAAAAAAAAAACTAACTAGATAAGTAGTAATTCTCTTTGGGAAATATACCCATACACACACGCCATACATCCTGAGAAATAAGATGTTGTCTTTGCCGCCTGTCATTAGCTCTACCACTGCTATTAGCGTTGTTTGTATTGTCAAATGTCACATCCCTTGAATGCCAGCCAAGATCAACAAATCTCTGAATTGGATTCAAGCAATTAGTTACCAATGTGGCCATCACAGAAAAGGCACAGATCCCCATCAAACACACACATGCCTGTCACACAAATGCTCTCACAAAACCAGAAAAATACCAGAGACTATTTATGTTCTCAGTATAAAATGTATCAGAAAAAATGTTAAAGGAAACTAACACAGGGTGCATATGCTTGCCAGAGAGACAGTGAGGAAGTGAGAAATCACCTCCCAGGGCGGATGGCCATGCCACAATCCCTTCTCCTCCATTCTCCTCCTGGGATTTCGGGCACGTGCACACATGCACCCGGTGCCTGTGAGGTTCCAGCCGCTAAGTCCAGGTCTTGAACTGTGGTTGGCCATGTGGGAATCCAGCGCCTTAACCACGACATCATCTACTGGACCCTCAAAACTATTTTAAATTAGGGGCCAGCAGGTGGCATAGAGATTAGGGTGGCTAGATCCCACAGGGCCAACTGCATGGATTGAGTCCTGGACCTGGTGGCTTAAAAGCATGTCCAGCACAGGGCACGCCCGCCCTGAATCTGAAAGGAGAATGGAAGAGCAGGGATGGTGGCCTGGCCTCCTTGGGAAGGGGAGGAGGAGAAGTGCTTTCTCACTTTCTCTCTTTCTGTCCTTCTCTCTCTGGTGAGGGCGTGCACTATGTAGCAATTAGAAAAAACAGCTGCTTATTAAATATTGGTTGACAGTAAAAGTTGTTTAGTTCCCAGTCTGAAACACATTCATCATAAAATCACACTCCTAATAACTTCCCAGTTTAGTATCTCCTCCTACGTAAGCACTGGTTTCACAGATCGCCAGGCCATTAGATTTAACTAGAGAAATGCAAGACTATACTTTGATTCCTTTGTGTTAGCTATGTTGGTAACCTTCTTAAAAACAATATATTTTTCAGTAACAGATGGTCAGTATTTCAAATGAAAAGCATTAGAATACTGATACGATCGTGACTTGACTTTTATAGTGTCTTCCCTACAATTTTAATTTCTTTTTTTAGAGATTTTTGCCTTTAGGGTGTATGTGCTTGCTGGACAGAGAGAGGGACAGAGACAGTGAGAAGGAAAGTGAGAAATCAGCCCCCAGGGGATGGCCATGTCACAATCTCTTCGCTCTGTTCTACTCCCAGGATCGTGGGAACGCATGCACACATGTCCGTGTGATTTTCAAGCCACCGGGTCTAGGATTCAAACCATGGTTGACTGTGTGGGAATCTAGTGACATAACCATTATGCCATCTATTGACCCCCCAAATTTTTTTTTAAGAATGACTTTATTTAACTTTATTTATTTATTTATTTTAATTTGACCAGAGAGGGACAGAGTGAGAGGGAGACAGAGGGAAAATGAGAAAGCAAGTCACCATGTCTCGGACTCAATTGTGGTTGGTCATGTGGGAGTCCAGTGCCCTGAACCAACATGCCACCTGCTAACCTCTAGCCCCTAAAATTTTAATCATTTAAAATACTTATAAATATTAAGTAAGCAGAGGTTTGTAATGACAGGTAATGAAATATAACAGTTAAGAAAACCAACTTGGGCTGCAGAGATGTACAATGATTCAATGTGAATAAGAAATCATAAAAAAAGAAAGAGACTTGAGGGCAGAAGAGTTTTTTTTAAATGATCAACTGTTAAAGTAATCCAAGTGTTGGGATTAGCAGGTGGCATGGTGATTAAAGCACTAGGCTCCCACTTGGTCAACTACGGTTCAATTCCCGGATCTGGTGGCTTGCTTTCTCACTTTCTCCCTCTCTCTCTGTCCCTCTCTAAATAATAATAAATAAATATTTAAAAAATAATTCTTTTTTTTTTTGAGAGGTTTTCGTTATAGGGCGCGTGCGCTCACCAGACAGAGAGAGACATAGAGACAGAAAGCGAGAAATCACCCCAGGGGGGATGGTCACGCCACAATCTCTTCTCCTCCATTCTCCTCTCGGGATCTCGGGCACACACGCACATGCGCCCGGCATGAGTTTTAAGTTACCGGATCCGGGACGTGAACCGCGGTCGACTATGTGGGAGTCCAGCAACATAGCCATTATGCTAACTGCTGGTTCCCTAAAAAATAATTCTTACCAAATAAAGTAATCCAAGTGTTTACAATATTCAAATAGCTGTATCACACAAAAAGTCACACATTGTTAAGACCCACTTACATAAGGTACTGAGAACAGTCAACTTCTTGCAGACAGAAAGCAGAGCGGTGGCAGTTAGTGGCTGCGGGCGTAGGAGCGGGGAGTTAGTGTTTACTGGGTGCAGAGTTTCAGCATGGGAAGACAAACATCATTCCAGAGACGGATGGTGGGGAAGGCTGCATGCTGTGGGAATGTTCTTAACAGCACTGAGCAGTGTGTCTGAAAGTGACTTAAATGGTCAGTTTCCTATTACGCATATTTGAGCACAGTTAGGAAAACAAGAACTTCAGCAACATCTGTCTAATATGTCAGCAATATAAAAGATCACTTACGGTGGGGACTGTCATCTTACAATTACCCCGTTTTCCAACATACCCACGATCAGGGTGATGCCCATGCTTAGGGAGCTGACCCAGGCGGTGAGGCCGCGGCTCTGGTGGAACTCCTCCAGCCACTCCACGTTGAGGACTCCCAGGGCCATCTGGGAGCCCATGATGAGGACGTGCACAAAGAAGGAGGAGAGGACCATCATCCACGCCCAGCCGCCATCGATGTCTGGGTGGGGCTTAAGCGTCTTCTTGTCTTTGGGGTCATCCTCAAAATCATACCCAATGTCTTCATGACTTGTATACATCTTCCAAGATTTTCTGAAACACGTAACACAAGTAACATCACTGAACATTAAAACAAAAATGTCATCTTCTTTGGAGAGGTTTTCACTATAGGGCACATGCGCTCGCCAGATAGACAGAGAGAGACAGACAGAAAGCGAGAAATCACCCCCCAGGGAGGATAGCCAGCCACGCCGCCATCCAAAGAAGGAGGAGAGGACCATCATCCACGCCCAGCCGCCATCGATGTCTGGGTGGGGCTTAAGCGTCTTCTTGTCTTTGGGGTCATCCTCAAAATCATACCCAATGTCTTCATGACTTGTATACATCTTCCAAGATTTTCTGAAACACGTAACACAAGTAACATCACTGAACATTAAAACAAAAATGTCATCTTCTTTGGAGAGGTTTTCACTATAGGGCACATGCGCTCGCCAGATAGACAGAGAGAGACAGACAGAAAGCGAGAAATCACCCCCCAGGGAGGATAGCCACGCCGCAATCCCTTCTCCTCCATTCTCCTCTCGGGATCTTGGGCACGCACGCACACGCGCCCGGCATGAGTTTTAAGTCTCCGGGTCTGGGATGCAAACCGCGGTCGACAATGTGGGAGTCCAGCGACATAGCCATTACGCTAACTGCTGGTCCCCTATATCATCTTCTTTGAAAAGTTGGACCTCCCATCAAGACCCACGTGGCCCCATCATCACAAGGGACCTTTGGATTAATCTTCATCATTAGAGGATTTGGGAACACACCTTACATTTTCATAGCTCAAGTGTCTTTATGAAACCTGTTTCGTCTTTATAGCTATCCCATCAATGAGTATTATAATCTTGGATATGGGGAGTGAAGTGACTCTCCCAAGGCCTCATGGCCAGTGTGCACTGTGGCCAGATGGAAATGAAGCGTGAACTCAGTTCTTGACTCCAGAGCCCGTGCCCTGTCCCCTTACAGAGATGGATACTGACACGGGACAAAAAAAAGATGTCAGGGAAGGAAGACCTCAGTTTGGGCAGCTTTTTGGAGTAGCTTGACCTTGGTGGGGCCCTTGGTAGAGGATCTAGTTCTCAGTTTTTGTGGGTCCAGGTGCAGTACAGCCAGGGTAGATTAGACTCAGAGGGATGGATTCATGCTAGCCCAACTCAGGAGAGACTGATATAGTGGAAGGCCAATGTATTACTTTACAATGGGAGATCCAGCTTTTAGTAATGGTGACTGCTACATCTGATTTTATAAGACATACTTAAAATTTTTAAAATTATTTATTTTATTTTATTATTATTATTTGCTATAGGGCATGTGCACTCACCTGAGATAGAGAGAGAGGAAAAGTGGGAAAGCAGGTCTAGGATTCAAACTGTGGTTGACCACGTGGTAGTCCCGTGCCTTAACCACCAGGCCACCTGCCGGCCTCCATACAAGACATACTTTTATATCTTCTGCCCACCTCTGCTCCTGGAATACTAGCAAATTGCTTGGAAAATGGGAAACGAGACAAAAGGGGTTTGGATGCTACGGTGACGTATGGGTTACCAGATGAGGCGACCAGGCAGGCGCTCGGACATGCAGGGCCTTGAGTGTCAAATGTGGTGGTTGGAGTTTATCTTATACGTCCTGAGCAGCCACTGACTGAAGCTGCACGAGGAAGAGACATCTCGTGACCGGTGCTTTGCAAAGACCCACCTCTCCAAATGTTTGGATGAGAGGAGGGAGAAAGGCTGGAGCTGGAGGAGGGAACAGCAAGCAGGTCAAGCCAGGGTCTTCGTTTTGGTTTTCTGTCTAGGATGAGAATTAAGAATGTGTGTAAGGCCCGAGGAAAGGCAGCAAGGGCTGGTGGGAGAGGTGGAGAGAGAAGAGGAAGAAGTAGGTGGTGAGACGAGGCTGGTCTTGATCAGAAGAGAGACCCATCTTCTGAGACTGCAGGATGGAGCTACGATGGCAAACAGTGGGATGGGGAGTTACATCTGATGGTTTAATTTCTTTGTGAAGTATCAAGTTAGGCCATTGGCTGAGGATGAGGAGGGCCAATGAGTCCCCTGTGCAGGGGACTCTGTGCAGGATAACAGAGAGGACCATGCCCACAGGGGGAGATGATCTGGAGGCAGTTCTAAAGACTGAGCTGAGCCCCGCAGGGGGCCCCAAAGACAAAAAAACAGGGTACACTGCCCCAAAACCCACAGTAAGGTCCAGCATCGTCCATGGAGAACTTGAAAACAACAACAAATAACTAAAAGTTGGCCTGAATTTTTTTTTATTATTGTAAGATATCAGCAGTTCCACACAATGGCACTGATAAAATATTTCTCCCTGAAAGTGTTTGCCGATCTAAGTTTCAAACATTTCAGTTGCGTTTCAATGATAGCTATGCATGCTTCAAATTAGCCAGTTTTACTCAGCCTTTCGTAGACAGCATAATGTACGTGGAAGTTATCTCAGAGAACTCCTGCTTTTGCAGTTGAACCTGGCACACGAGGCGTTCCAGCTACACACACAGTTTCTAGGATAAGCCTAGGCCAGCCCGGTAGTGTAGTGTTTAAGTGCTGGGCGTTGGACATTGGACCCCACATGACTGACTGTGGTTTGAATCCCAGCCCTGGCAGCTTGAAAAATACAGTAGGCACGTGAGTATGCATGCTCCAAATCCTCATGGGATGAAGAAATGGAGGAGCAAGGATCATTGGGGTTGCTTTCTCTCTCTTGTACCTCCTGGCAATTAAAAGAGAGAGAAGTGCTCAGTTGAGAAGTGTCGGTGCTCACCTCGCACCATCCGTGCCTGAAACCTCTGTGGATTACCCATCACTGCCTTTGCCCAGGACACCTGGGATGAGCTGAGCCCGCATAATCACCGTTGAAGAGCCGGAACTTTGCCGTGCTTCCCTCTGTCACCCTATGTGTCCACGCAGAGGTTTATTTTTGTATAAAATGTTAAATAATGAAACAGAGGACAAGACTGAGAGGTGAGGGCCAGCCCCATAGAGCAGTAGTTAAGGGCTGCATGAAGAAAGCCAGAGCCGCATGGCTGACCAGGCTTTCAGTCCTGGTCCCAGAGTCTTGAGAAATGTAAGCGCACATGCCCAGGATCCTGATGGGTTGGAGAATTGGAGGAAAAAGGACTGCGGTGTAACCAGGTCCTGAAGGAATGCC
>NW_006159525.1:7297405-7298562 GCF_000334495.1 Tupaia belangeri chinensis | reverse complement strand
GTCCCCCCCCCCCCCCCCCCCCCCTCTAATATGTGTGCACACATGCAAGTACCCCCGGCATTACCAAAGAAAAAGGTGGGTGCAAGGTAAAAGCTCCCATTTGGAAAGTGACATTTTAGCTAATACATAAAATGCTATACTCAATTTAAATAATATCTTCAAATGAAAATCTGTTCTTTTCATTACTTTAAAACAGAAGAACAAGACAATAATGATTAGTACTAGTATGTGACTATTACTGGAAATCATTGTGCTTCTATGAGGAAGGCGTTAGAGTGTCAGGGACACTAGGGACCTCTCCAGTCCGGGGCTTTTCTCAGCAGCATACTGGTGTGGATGGGGAAAAGGGGCAGACTGTGGCAAGCTGTCACCTGTTTCCATACACGCCAAGGTAAAAAAAATAAAAATTTCAGCTTTTTAAAGACTGTACAGCCCATAAAATCTAAAATACTAACTCTCTGCCCCTTTGCGGCAAAGGGTTTCTGATCCCGGACTGCAGTGTTGGTTCTGGCTAAAGTTTTACTGGAAAGAGGGGGCAAGAAACCCAGGGCTGCCAGGCTGCCAGGGGAAGGCGATTTAATGACTTCATTTGGGGCTCATCTTCATTTCTTCCCCTCACATCTCATTCTCATTATTGTTATTATTTTTAAGCTGACTTCTTTATTTCTTCCATGAGTGAGAGAGACAGAAATAGAACACTCCCCAGCAGGGTCTTCACACCACGAACCACCCCAGCCTCAGCCAGCCCTGAGCCTTGGGCACAAACACATCAGGAGTACTCACGGAGGAGTCCAGTGGGAACCCAGAACCTTCCTGTGGGTCGGCCATGGAGTGTTGCACTTTATGGCTGCGCTACTATCCGGCCCTTGCCTTGTTCTTTTTATCTTCTAAACTATTCCGTGTCCTCAACAGCTGTCCAGTTCCAACTACCACACTGCCTACTGTGTTGCTGCTCCTGCTCGGGTCCTTTTCCACCTGTGTCTCCTTCCACCTCTGTCTCTGACTCTCCCATATCCAGATGGCACAGCAGGGAGTGAGAAGATGCTCATCTTACCATGTAACTTCCTTAGCCCTTCAGTGACCCTCAGGATCAAGTCCAAACTCCACCTCTTAGTGCCCCAGGTCACTCTTGCTCTCAGACCCCTGCCAAGCTTTCC
>NW_006159525.1:7291643-7297374 GCF_000334495.1 Tupaia belangeri chinensis | reverse complement strand
CCCCCTGCCAAGCTTCCCCTACCCACCACCTGCAGTCTCTGCGGGCTCCCTCCTCCCACTCCCCAACCTCTGCACTTTGCCCCCTGAGGCCTGCCAAAGCTGCAGCTCCCTAAACCCAGATGTCTTTGGCCATTGTTCACGATCTCTTCTCCCTCTCTTGGAAATGTCCTTCTTCCAACTTCCTGGCCCTCTTCTGCTCATTCTTTAAGGTTTAACCAAAATACAGTAGGGGAAATCTTGAAGTAGTGGAAATAACCCACTCCCTGAAAACATCTCTAATATCCATCATCTACAAGCTTGCCGTAAGCTATACAGTGCAAGTCTGCCCCCAAAATAACGGTGTCTGAGGCACTTGGAAGACACGGAAAGAAAGCCACTCTAACACAGGGACTGTCCTTGGGGTTACAGAATGGGACATGTACTATGACCTCTTTGCTGTTATTGTCCAAAACACATATCCAATGGAACAAAGACAGAGTGGAACAAATAAAAGTGTCAATGGAGATCTTTTTGCTTACCTTACTGGGAAAGCATTTCTTTAAAAAAATTTTTATTTATCATTATTATTATTATTTTATTATTTTTTTTTGGAGAGGTTTTTGCTATAGGGCGCGTGTGCTCGCGAGACAGAGAGAGACATAGAGACAGAAAACGAGAAATCACCCCCCAGGGGGGATGGTCACGCCACAATCCCTTCTCCTCCATTCTCCTCTCGGGATCTTGGGCATGCACACACACGCGCCTGGCGTGAGTTTTAAGCCACCGGGTCTGGGACGCGAACCGCGGTCGACTATGTGGGAGTCCAGCGACATAGCCATTACGCTAACTGCTGGTTCCCCATTATTATTATTTTTTAAATTTTGCTACAGGGCATGTGTGCTCATGAGAGAGAGAGAGAGAGTGTTAGAAAGCAAGCCACCAGATCCAGGACTTGAACCACAGTCAGCACTGTGAGAGTCCAGCCCTTAACCAACACGCCACCTGTGGCCCCAGAAAAGCATTATTTTTTAGAGGTTTTTGCTATAGGACGCATGTGCTCACGAAAGAGACAGAAAGCAAGAAATCACCCCCCAGAAGGGATGGCCACGCCACAATCCCTTCTCCTCCATTCTCCTCTCAGGATCCTGGGCATGCAGGTACACATCCCCAGTGTGAGTTTAAGCCACCGGGTCTGGGACTCATACCATGGTCGACTACATGGGAGTCCAGCGACATAGTCATTATGCCAACTGCTGGTCCTCAGAAAGGCATTTTTAAAGAAATATGTATTCACTTTAGGAAAGTAAAGGCCCCTTTCTCTATATTTATTCACAATTGTCAGAGAAAGTGCATTCACCAGAGAGATAGAAAGCATCCCCAGGGAGGCCTGCTCACACAAGGACTTCTCCAGCTCTCCATCCCATTGAGGTTTTAGGCACGTATGAACACATGCCTGGTATGTTTTTTAAGCCACCGGGGGCTGGAATTCAAATCATGGCCAGCCATGTGGGACTGAACTCCCTTAACCATAGGCAACTAGGGCAGCCCATTCTAACTTTTAAATATCCCTGGATCAGTTTCTTGCCCCAGGTAAATTTGTGGTTAAATTATAAAAGAGATGGGGGGGGGGTGCCCAGACAGTGGAAGAGCCGCCTTTCTTAGGAAGTCTTCCAGCCTGTCTTGAGCTCCAGGTTCTTATGTGTGTGCTACTCACTCACCTCCCCTCCTACCAGCATCGAAGTCTGCCTAGGGCTAGAAGGGTTGGTGTTGGCCAGGGAAGAGCCACGCTGTCAGAGGGCCTGGAGGATGAGGTTGCAAGGCTCAGCAGATGCAGCTGGTTGGCATCTTCCTTCTGCTCCTGCTAGGGGAATGCAGGATGCCAAGGAACCAAATAGAGGAGACCCAGGCAGCTTGACAGGGGCCTGAACAGCCATGTAAGCAATGACATCATTTCACAATCCACTCCGTGGGACAAGACTTGGTCATGTGTAGTAATTAGATAAAATGACAGGGCCAGCTCCACGGCCTTGTGGTTAAGGGACACAGATCCCACATGATGGATGGCATGGTTCAAATCCTAGCCTCAGCAGCTTAAAAATCATACTGACCAATGTGTATGCATGCCTAAAATCCCAACAGAATGGAGAAGGGGAAAAGGGGTTGTGGTGTGACCAGGCCCCACCTGGGAGAGGGTGCTTTCTCCCTCTCTGTCTCTCTGCATTTCTCTGGCAAGTGCATGTGCCCTTTGGCAAATAAAAAAATAAAAATTAAATAAGATAGGACCAGTGGATGATGCAGTAGTTAAGGTGCTGGATTCCCCCATGACTGGCCAGAGTTCAAGACCTGGACCTAGAGGCTTGCTTTCTCACTTGCACATACCCTATAACAAATAAAAGATAATAATAATAAATAAAATTAAATTAATAACTACTTTTAAAATAAATAAAATAAGATAAAACAACAGAACTTGCCATTTTCCTAAAGTCCACTTGCAACTAAGAAAAGCTTTGATGTGATAATAAAAAGTTAAGAGTTTCAATTCAGGTGTTGAAAAGTTAAGCACTTTTCTAAGGTAATGTTAGAAACTTTATATTCTGACTGAATTATTTATTTTATAGGTCAAGAGATGCACTTGCCATTGACCTGCCAAAGACATTTGCAGTTTATTTGTTCATAAATAAATGATACTGAATAGCATGAAATGGACAAGTCCTATTTAAGAGGCGCACCCATGCATGCAGAAGCCGCAGAGGGCTGATGGGTGGGGCGGACGGGAGGAGGTTCTCTGGGATCCTCGGAGGTCCCTGACGATCTGCTGGCCACTGGAGGCGCCTGAGCTGCACACAGAACTCTAAAGGTGATGGCTGTTCTGACCAGTCACGGTTACCTTACTGCCCAGCTAGGTTAACTGAAAGACAGCAGAAAAATAAATGTGTAGTCCTCCCACCCTACGTTTACTCTCAGGATTTTAGCATTTATATTGTTATAAAATAAAAAATCGTCATTTTTGGATCCCCTTTCATGGTTGGGGGATGCATTCTGAGAAGCCCATTGGGTACTTAAAATCGGCCGTAGTACCAAAGCAGATACACTTATCATGCTTGTTCCTATGCATTCATACCCACGATGAGTTTAACTTTTAAATTAGGCCTAGTAGGAGACTAGTCATAATATCTAATAACAAAATGGGACAATTGTGACAATATACTGTAATAAAAGTTCTGTGACTGTGGTCTCTGTCTCTTTCTCAAAATATCTCACTGTAGCGTAACCATCTAGTTTTGGACCTGGTTGACCCCAGATAATTTAGACTGTGAAGTCAAGGATCGGGGAGGGCTGCTATATGCCTGGAGAAGGAGAAAGAGAACTAAGACAGGGCATCTGGACCCCTGGGCTCCACGTCTGTAGCCGCCCCACCTTTTCCACATCTTGACACACACATGTAAAATGACTACATGCGAGTGGCACACTGGGGTGAATGGAGACAGGGACTGCGGGCTCCTGCTATGGATTGGTATGTAAAATGTGACCATCCCAGGACCAGTAGATGGCATAATGGTTACATTGTTGGATTCCCACGTAGTCGACTATGGTTCAAGTCCCTGACCCAGCAGCTTAAAACTCAACCTGGGCATGTGTGCGTGCGTGCCCAAGGTCCTGAGAGGAGAAAGGAGGAGAAGGGATTGTGGTGTGGCCATCCTCCCTGGGGAGTGATTTCTCACTTTCTGTTTCTCTGTGTCTCTCTGGACAGCACAGGTGCCCTATAGCAAAAAATCTCTCTTAAAAAAACCAAAAAGTGACCATCTAGCGCTCCTGCTGTTGGAAGCTCACATGCAAGATCAGGGCTTGTTCTGAAGCAGGGGGAGGGGGAAGGACCAGCAGTTCATCTTCCACGCTCCCCAAATGTGAGCTTGTAAACTGTGAAAAAGAAATAAATGCAGGGGGTGGGGTTGGGAGTAAAGTAACGCTCATAGGCTACACATTTATGTGGTAATGTGTAAAAATGAAAGAAACAGGTATTTCTGGGGTGCATCAGAGATTAAAACAAAACGGAATTTTCTACAGCTTTGTTACGGGAAGAAGTTCGACAAATAAGACCTTTATTTGTAACTTGGCCATTGTCATCACGCTGCATGCAGGAACTCCTTGCAATGGAGGAGTAAAGGGGCAAAGGGGGAAGCAGCCAGCGAACGCTGAAGTTGCGGGCCAGCAAATGGTGTGGTGGTTAAGCTGCTAGACTCCCACATGGTGCATGCAGTTCGAGTCCCAGACCTAGCAGCTTGAAAATCGTGGCGAGTGTGTGTGTCCAGAATTCCAGGAGGAGAGTGGGGGAGAAGGGAATGTGGCATGGTTGTTCCCTCTCTGGGGGTGATTTCTCCCTTTCTGTCTTCTCATCTGTTTCTCTGGTGAGTCCATGTGCCCTATGACAAAAATCTCTCTCAAAACAAAAACCGCAAATTACCATCTCCCCCAGAAGTGGAGAGAGGCGGGCTGCAGTGAACCACCAATCACAACGCCTCACGATGCCGAGGCCATAAAGGGAAAGTCTGGGGTCACATCGAGGTCTCCCGTCACCAGGCACCAGGCAGGTGGCTGCGTGCTGGTGTCCCGGCTGGCTGAGGCTGGGGTGGGTCGCAGTGCGAAGACCATGTTAGACATGCCATTCTCTCTCCCTCTTTCTGTCTCCGTATCTCTTGGGAGAAGGAAACTTCAACGAAAGTGAACACAGCGTGTCGGGAGCAGGTTCTTCATCAGCTGCAGGAGTGTGGTGGGTTCACCTCTAACAGACTCGGGGTCTCTTATCTTGTCCACGCCTGGTGCACAGGAAATTTGGGGGCCTGAAGAGGGCGCCCTTAAGGCCAACAGGGTGAGGAGGCGGGAGCAGAGAAGGCTGGGGAGCTGAGCTGAGCTGAGCTGATGCGGACGGGGCAGAAGCCCGGAACCCAAGCTGGGTACACTCAGGGGGATCTAAACACTAGGCCTCCTGGGGGTCCGGGGCTGTGCTGGGTGTCCTGTCTCTAATGATCCCGTCCAACGGATATTAACGATCCCATTTCACAAATGAGGAAACTGAGGCTGCGTATCGAACGGGGGCAATGAAGCTTAGGCGGTGGAGCAGGTGGTGGAGCCCAGGTGAACCCAGGCCTGCAAGCACCAAAGCCTATTCCCCCCCACGACACACACAGCTCCCCAAGAACACGCCAGACAAAAGAGACTCTGATCCCCACTAATAACCCCCAGTCATCCTCGCTAACGAGCCCGAATCAACTTCTCTGCTGCGAGGAAAACCTAACGGGTGAGCGGAGGCTAGCTCCTACATCGTCGCCCCGGCCTGGGCAGCACTGGCCCCGAAATGGCCGTCCCAGTCCCCGCTCCGTCTCGGTCTCTCCTCTCCTCGCTGCAGGAGGCTGGATAAGAACCGCTAAGCGGAAACCAGCGCGTCGGTTCGCTGGGCTGGCCGGGCGGGATTCGGCCTCGCGCCTGGCCCTCCCAGCGCCGCCCTCGGCCGCCCCCGGCCGCCCCCACCCGGCACTCCCGCCTCCGGCACCCAGCCGCTCTCGCCCGCATCCCTCCGCGCGCTCGAATCCCAGCATCCCTGCAAGGAGCCGGGCTCCCAGTGCATCGCGCGGAGAGGCGCCCACCCACCCCAATAGGCTCTGCTCTCGGTCTCTCTCTCGCCAGCCCCGCACTGTCCAGCTCGAACCCCGGACTGGAGCCGCAGGAGCAGCCCGGAGCGGGGCTGGGCGCGCGG
>NW_006159525.1:7287714-7290243 GCF_000334495.1 Tupaia belangeri chinensis | reverse complement strand
GGGGTGGGCGGGCCCCCGTGGCGCGCGTCCCCCCCCGGCCGGCCGGCCGCTGGGGAGCCCCGGGTGGGCGGCCCGGACACCCGCCCGCCCCCGCACAGCCCAGCCCTCCACCGCCAGGGCAGTTCTCCCCGACTCAGCCCCCGGCGTGCGCCGCCCCTTCCCGAGGGTCCCTGGGGTGCAGCGGGGCCGCGTCCCCGGCACACTCCGAATTCCCGAGCGCCGCTCCATCCCTGCGGCCGGCAGCATCGCGGCCTCGGGATACTCACCGCTCCCACCGCGGCCTCACTCGGCTCCCGGCCCGGATCCCCGAACTCGCTGCCCTCCTCGGAGCCCCCCGAGCGGCTGAGCGTAGAGATTTGTTGGAACGTCGCTGAGCATCCTGGAGGTGCGGCGCCTGCGGTTCGGCTCCCAGCCCGGCCCGGTGCGCTCGGTGCGGGGCCCCCGGGCTCTGCTGCAGCTCGCGCTCAGGCCAGGTGAGCGTTTCGTGGAGTTCAAAGCCCAACGCCCCAGCCCGGGGGCCTTTAAAAAGGGTGCCTTTGGAGGCGCCGGAACCTAACCTTAGCTTCCTTCCAATCGGTGCAGTTTCAAATCTCTCTCGTTCATTCCTATACCGGCTAATTCTGGTTTGGCAGGAAAAAAAATGTAGTCACCTCACATGCACACTCTGGTGGCCGGTTAGAGTTTATTGCTTGAGCTGCTGTGCGCATTTGTAACTGGGGGAGAGGGCTGGAAACCCGGCCCGGGATGCAGATGAGAACAGAGGCACCTTCTGTTTTTCTGACATAGGAGAGACGCGACGAAGCAGACCCTCCCCCTGGGTCTGAGCCACAAGATCTAACAGTTTGCAGAGCGAAAGAGGCAGAGCAGGAGCTGCGAAATTCCTGGTTACAGAAGACTAAAATCCCTCACTCTCTGTCCACTCTGGGCCCCTCTTCTCCCTGCCCCCTCCCTTTTTTGGAGAGGTTTTTGCTATAGGGCGCGTGCGCTCGCCAGACAGACAGAGACAGAGACAGAAAGTGAGAAATCACCCCCCAGGGGGGATGGCCACGCCGCAATCCCTTCTCCTCCATTCTCCTCTCGGGATCTTGGGCACGCACGCACACGCGCCCAGAGTGAGTGTATGCCACAGGGCCCTGGACTCGAACCGCGGTTGACTGCGAGTCCAGCGACATAGCCCTTACTCTAACTGCTGTCCCCCCCCCCTTTTTTTTTAAAGTAAGATTTTTTTGCCATAGGGCGAAGTCCTGGCCAGAGACAGAGAGGGAAAATGAGAAATCAGCGCCCCAGGAAGGATGGACACAATGCAATCTCTTCTTTATTCTCTTCCCACACAGCCGTGCTCAGCATGATTTTTCAAGCCCTTGTGGTCCAAGACTTGAACCACGGTTGCCATCTGGGAGTCCAGCACCTTAGCCACCATGCCACGTGCCGGCCCCCGGAGTTTTTTTCTTTTAATGTTGTAATAGATGACCACAAACGCGGTGGCAGAAAATGGCAGTGGCTCAGTATGCTACAGTCCCGGAGGCTGCCAGCATTCCCTAGCTGGTGGCCACTCCCCCTGTCTTCAAAGCCAGCGTGCAGATTTATCCTGCAGGCTCATACCCTCTGTCTCCTCCAATCCACCCCACCCACCTCCTCCTCTTTTAAGGACCCTTGGGATTATGTCAGGCCCACCTAATACTCCAGATAATCTCCCTATTTTAAGGTCATCTGATTAGCAAATTTAGTTCCATCTACAACTTTCATTCATTCCCCCTTTCTCACATAGGGTGATAGATTGACAAATTCCAGGGACTGGGATATGGAAATCTTTAGAGGATTATTATTCTGCCAACCACAGACTTTCTTCTTTCTTTCTTTTTCTTCTCCCCCCCCTGCCGGGGTCCAGCCTCGGCGTGGGTGGGCTATCTCCAGGGAGGCAGCGAAGGTGAACAGAAGACAGAGGCCTCGATGCCTTTTCATGCAGGTCCTATGCCGGACACCCCTCAAAGATTGCTCTCTGAGGAGTGACAACTATTAGGAATCATCAGTGTGTTTTTATTGAAAATGTGAGACAGAGGCCTCGATGCCTTTTCATGCACGTCCTATGCCGGACACCCCTCAAAGATCGCTCTCTGAGGATGACAACTGCTAGGAATCATCATGCGTTTTTATTGAAAATGTGATACATGCAAGTAAAGGGAGAGGGGCTAGTGTTACTATTAAGAGCTCATAAAGTTTTTAACAATAGAGAACATAGATTCTATTCAGGGTTGGATTAAGGGTGGGTCTAGTGCAATTCAGGGTTGGATTAAGGGTGGGTCTAGTGCAGTTCTGCAATTGTAGGTGGGTCTCCATGGAATGCAGTTTCAGGAAAGCGGTTCTGGTAAGCAGAGATGATTATCAGCTGATGCGGCGCAGCAGCCATCTTGTGATTACTGGGAATGGTGCTGAGAAAAGAAAATCTCAAGAATAGATATTAGGGGAACCAGCAGTTAGCGTAATGGCTATGTCGCTGGACTCCCACGTAGTCGACCGCGGTTCGCGTCC
>NW_006159525.1:7278960-7282687 GCF_000334495.1 Tupaia belangeri chinensis | reverse complement strand
GGGATCTATAACTTAATTTGAGGAATCCTAATATCTCTATTTCATTTGGAGAGGGCGGAGGTGTCCTGGGCCAGTTTTGGCCTAATCCTATTTTACGTAAAGAAAGGATTAAGTTTACCTTAAATGTATTTTGAAAGGCCTTCCAAAGGTCAAGATTATTTCTGCCTAGAAAGAACGTTTCTGGAGCAAAATCCTAGGTGGGGGGGGGGCAGGGGGCACACAGTAGCGGCCTTGCCTACGTACTGAACTGACTGGAAGCGAGGGGGCTCAGACAGATCTTGGGGCCCCGCCGGGTCGGACTCCTCCACCACCACCCCCCATAAAAAGAGATTTCAACGTTTTTCACTTTGCGGTTTCTCGGTGCACATGTGTGTGCGCCAGAGCGGGCACTTTTCATAGGGTCGTTCAGGCCACCGTCTCCCTTCTCCAGACCTCCAGCTCCCGGGATCCTGGCCAGCAAACTTTTCAGACCAACTGAGAGCCTGTCATGGTTGCTGTGTGGCCTCTAGCATTGCAGTAGCCATAGCCACCGGGCTGCTTGTGACTTCATACGTCAACTCTTGATTAAAAGCTAGCTGAGACCACTTTGGGAAACTGGCTGAGAGAAGGTGTGCTGACGAGGCGCTGGGCTTGGGTGGTCTAAGTGTCTGACTCTTAGTGATGAGAACAGAGCAAACGAACGGTTAGCATTCCCTAAAGCTTCTTGCTCAGTTCAACCAGGCTTTTGACAGCGAGTCCAGACTGGGGTTCCTGGCAAGTCTGCAGGTAGATAGTCTATCTTGTTTGAAAAAAGATCTGTAAATCCGGTTTACGCTTGCTTATCTATTCGTTTCTTCCCTAAGGGAGAGCAGTGGACACAGAGAGGGAGAGACAGACACAGCGGCAACACCCCTCACATGGTTGACCCTGCAATGCACCCCAGTTACAGCCAGTCCTGGATCACGAACACACTCAGTGTACTCAGGGAGGTCCGCACACCCAAACCCAGAACTTTCCCATGTGAGTGAGCTTTGCAGAATGTCATGGTATATGGCGGTGTCGCATCGGCTCCCTGAGGCCTCTAAGATTTTTAAGTCTGTATTTTTCCTTGAAAACTTGTGGTTATCATGGTTTGATTGATATGGTCTGGTCTGCACATACTTTAGTACAATCTGATGAGTTTTAACATAACTCTGTGGAACTATTACCTCTATCAAGTAAGTCCATAGTTTTCCTTAGGACCCTTTATAATATAATCCTTCACCTAACCAACATTGTCAGGGAACCTCTCCTCTCCTATAAGAAGCTTCAACTAGGAGCCAATGGGTGGCATGGTGGTTAAGGTGCTGGGCTCCCACGTGGCCCACCATGGTTCAAGTCCTGGACCTAGCAGCTTGCTTTTGCTCTCTCTCTGGTGAATGAACATAGCCTATAGCAAATTAAAATAATAATAATAATTAAACAATAATTTTTTTTTTAAGATAGACTTTTGCTATAGGGCATGTGCATTTGCTGAAGATACAGAGAGAGAGACAGAGAGACAGAAAGCGAGAAATCACTCCCCTGGGGGGATGGTCATGTTGCAATCCCCTCTCCTCCATTCTCCTCTCAGGATTTGGGGCACACATGCACACACACCTAGTGTGAGTTTTAAGCCACTGGGTCCATGACTCGAACCATGGCCGACTACGTGGGAGTCCAGTGATGTAACCATTACCCCACCCGCAGATCCCAAATAAGTAAATCTTTAAAAAATTTTAAAAAGAAGAAGAAACCTCGACCGTGGACCATGGGTACTTTGTGTCTAGAATGCAGAGGGACTTAACTGAGTCCTGCGTTGGCATGTCCGGGTTAAATGAGTGGAAATACACCCTCACGCACATGGATAGGACAAGCGCCAGCCTCCTTCCATGTACCTGAAACAGAAGAGTCGGACATTCTCTCTTAGTTTTTAGGTAAATCCCACATTGTCCCACAGTAGCACTCTTACCTTTGAGCTGTACTAGGTAACCACCTTGCCCTTTAAGAAAGCACAAGGAGGGAACCAGCAGTTAGCGTAATGGCTATGTCGCTGGACTCCCACGTAGTCAACCGCGGTTCGTGTCCCAGACCCGGTGGCTTAAAACTCACACCGGGCGCGTGTGCGTGCGTGCCCAAGATCCCGAGAGGAGAATGGAGGAGAAGGGATTGCGGCGTGACCATCCCCCCTGGGGGGTGATTTCTCGCTTTCTGTCTCTATGTCTCTCTCTGTCTATCTGGCGAGCGCACGCGCCCTACAGTGAAAATCTCTCCAAAAAAAAAAAAAAAAAAAAAAGCACAAGGATTCCAGAGCTACCTCTGAAAGCCTTCCCTCTTAGTTGCAATCATGCACTCGGCTGATTTCCTAATTCCATGTTGGAGTTAGGGTAGGACTAAGACTTTGGACAAGCTGTGACTTATTTTGGTGGTTTCATAGTTCAAATTAGGCATGGAGGGGAGAAAATCAGCTTTTGAGGCAGCTGGCGGCATAGAACGCTGATGGGTTGGGGAAATGCCCTGGCTTAGTATCACTTGACTACCGTAATTCTGTAGCCAGCCCAGACAGGGAAGAAGACCTGAAACCTGCATGGTTATCCCAGAACACCCTCCATCCGTGGATGCCACCAGGGTCCCCACTCACCTGAGTCCAGGAGGTCAAAGACTGGAATTGAGAGCACGTGTGCCGGAAATGCCGCTGTGCGCAGGGACCACGGGGCGCGCACCGCAGCCAGGGGCTTTAGGAGGAGGAGGGAAATGCCTTGTCTCACGTGGGACCAGGAACGCAGCCCTGCGCCGGAAGCCCAGCTACTTCTTGGATGGTAGGGTCAGCCTGTGCCCACCCAGCATTCTCTCAGTGACTGGGTTTGTAGTCCCTCCAGATCAGGTGCTGGTACCAGAGGGGGACTCTGCTGTCATCCAGTCTCAGCAGACCAGACTGGCCTACGTCATCCTAAGGGAAACCACTGGAAAGGCTGAGCAGAGGGGCGACATGAGCAGGTTGACATTTGCCAAGATCCCTCGGGGGGCTAACCTGAGAAGAGACTGAAGGGGAAGAGGGTAGAGACAGAACAACCAGGTAGGAGAGGAACTCAGTCGTCAAAAACAGAGGTCACTGTTACTAGGACGCGCAGGTAGCAACGCAGGTGGTAACAGGGATTCGGAATATCCTCGGGAGTTGGAGTTTACTGAGGATCAGCTTACACAGTGAATGTTGGGAAAGAGAAATGACAAATGACTCCAAGCTTTGACTCAAGCCACTGGAAAACTGGAGCTGCCATTACCGACATGGGAAGACCGGGAGAGATGTTAAGCATTCATTATTGGACCTGTTAACATTCTGCTTTGATGGGGCTCACATAATCGGCACACAATGGAATATTATACAGCAATCAAAAGGATCAATCACATGAAGATACCACACTATGTTTGAATCTTGGCAGTAAAATATTAAGAGGAAAAGAAGCACAATGCTCTTCATATAAAGTTTTAAAAACTTAAGTCAAATATTTTCAGGAATACATCTAGATGTGATACAACTATTTAAAAAAGGAAGCAAGGGAATGATGAACTTGGGATTTAGGATGATGGTTTATCAGGTCAGTGGGATCAGGGAGATGGGATGGGTATATTAGATGAGTCATTGTCATGCTCTTAACTTTTGTTTGGGCATTGGGTTCATGGATACTTACTTCATTATTTAAAATAACTAAGCCAGCCACCGTTGTGGAGC
>NW_006159525.1:7265462-7277755 GCF_000334495.1 Tupaia belangeri chinensis | reverse complement strand
TCACGGTCTATGCATTTTCCTGACGATCAGCTTACACAGTGAACGTGGGGTGTGAGGGAAAGAGGAGTGACAAATGACTCCAAGCTTTGACTCAAGCCACTGGAAAACTGGAGCTGCCATTACCGACATGGGAAGACCGGGAGAAGGCAGGTGGCGTGGTGGTTGAGGCACTGGATTCTCACATGGCCAACTGCGATTCAAGTCCCGGACCTGGCAGCTTGCTTTCTTACTTTCCCTTTCACTTTATCTCTCTCTGATAAGCATGCATGCCAACTAGCAAATCTAAAAAAGTAAAATAATTCTTTAAAGAAAAAAAGAGATGGGAAGACTAAAGAAAGAGCTGGTGTGGGGCAGATGTTAAGCATTCATTATTGGACCTGTTAACATTCTGCTTTGATGGGGCTCACATAATCGGCACACAATGGAATATTATACAGCAATCAAAAGGATCAATCACATGAAGATACCACACTATGTTTGAATCTTGGCAGTAAAATATTAAGAGGAAAAGAAGCACAATGCTCTTCATATAAAGTTTTAAAAACTTAAGTCAAATATTTTCAGGAATACATCTAGATGTGATACAACTATTTAAAAAAGGAAGCAAGGGAATGATGAACTTGGGATTTAGGATGATGGTTTATCAGGTCAGTGGGATCAGGGAGATGGGATGGGTATATTAGATGAGTCATTGTCATGCTCTTAACTTTTGTTTGGGCATTGGGTTCATGGATACTTACTTCATTATTTAAAATAACTAAGCCAGCCACAGTTGTGGAGTGGTAAGGCCACACTGCAATACTGCAGAAAAATGGGAAGGTCCCAGGTTCTCATCCTGTGGTCTCCCTGTGAGCAATGGACACACGTGTGCATTCTCATGATCCTGCCAGGCTGGGAAAGGCTGGGGGAGGATTGGGGCATGAAGACCCTGTTGAGGGTGTCTCTCTCCTTTCATGGAAGAAATAAATAAACTTGTTTTTTTGAGAGGTTTTACTATAGGGCATGTGTGCTTGCCAGAAAGACAGAGAGACAGAAAGCGAGAAATCATCCCCAGGGGGATGGCCACACCACAATCTCTTCTCCTCCGTTCTCTTCTCGGGATCTTGAGTATACATGCACATGCGCCCGGCGTGAGTTTAAGCCACCAGGTCTGGGACTCGAACTGTGGTTGACTACATGGGAGTCCAGCAACATAGCTATTACGCCAACTGCTGGTCCCAAATAAACTTTTATTTTTAAGAATTATTTAATTTAGTTTTATTTATCATTATTATTTTTTTGTTTAAATTTGACCAGGGAGACAGAGAGAGACAGAGAGAGAGAGAGAGAGGGAGAGAGGGAGAGAGAGAGAGGGAAAGTGAGAAAGCAAGCTGCCAAGTCCAGGACTTGAACCATGGTTGGTCATATGGGAGTCTAGCACCTTAACGGCCACCTGCTGGTGCTGAAATAATCTTTGAAAAAACAACAAACAACTAACTCATTCTGACCAATTGGGATGGATCCCAGGAGAGCAAAGTTGGCCTAACATCTGAGTGCCAGTGACTGTTAATGCCAGGTCAGTAGAATAAAGGACAAGAATCCCATGATTGTCACAATGGACGCTGAAGAAGCACTTGACACATCTGATCCCTTTTCATGACCAAAGTAATACTTGGCAGACTATCACTAACAGGAAACTTCCTCAGCCTCGTAGGACCCCTGCAGCTGGCATCATACTTATGGTGACAGACCAGGTGCTTTCTCCCAAAGGTTAGTAAGGTCTGTGCAATGTTGTATTAAAGGATCTGAATCGGGGTGGGGGGGGAACAGCAGTTAGCATAATCACTGTGTCGCTGGACTCCTATGTAGTCGACCATGGTTCAAGTCCCAGACCCGGTGGCTTAAACTCACACCAGGTGCGTGTGTGTGTACGTGTGCACCCAAGATCCCGAGAGGAGAATGGAGGAGAAGGGATTGCGGTGTGGCCATCCCCACTGGTGGGTGATTTCTCGCTTTCTGTCTGTCTGTCTCTCTCTGTCTTTCTGGCGAACGCACACACCCTATAGCAAAAAACCTCTCCCCACCCAAAAATAATCTGACTGGGTAATTTGGCAAAAATAAAAAACTTTTCTTAAAAAACAGGAAGAAAAAAGTAAAATTTTCTTTATGATTTATACAGAAAAATCATAGTAAGTCTACTAAAAGTTCAGCTAAGTTTCAGCATACAAGATCAATGTACAACAATCAATGCATTTAAAAAGACTTGTTTTTACCTTTAAAAGTGTTTGCTATAGGGTGCAGTGTGCCCACCAGAGACATACAGAGACAGAGAGAAAGGGAGAGAAAGGGGAAGTGAGAAATCCTTTTCTAAGGAGATGGCCATGCTGCAATCATGTCCCGACCCGGGGGACAGTCGAACAGGTTTCCTGCGGGAAGGAGTGAGAGCCGGGACGAGCGGCGCAGTGTTATAACACGGAGACGACGCAGTGTTACAACTCTTCAGGGTTGTCCGTTTATTGTGGGCAGCATGGAGGCGACACAGTGTCACAGCTCTTCGGGGTCGTCTGGAGACAAGCAGTGTCAGGGTCGTCTGGAGACGACACAGTGTCATAACTCTTCGGGCTCTTCAGGGTCATCTCTTGGGTCGTCTGTGTCATCTGGCTATTGTGGGCCAGGGATCGTGGTTATATACATGTTGGTGGGCCGTAATTGGTTGTAAAAGGCGGGTTATGATTGGTTGTAAAAGGTGGGTTATGATTGGTTGCTTTTGGACCAATCATGAGGTGCCGGATATGCAAATCTGAGGGAGTCTAGTGGTCAATCAGAGTATGGTTTCGAAGGTGAGGTTTTGAAGGGAAGCCAATCATGGCTTTTGGCATTGTGTAGTTGCTTTCTGAGAAACCGGCAATATTCGCTGGTGCGCAGAGGGCACTGCAATCCCTTCTCTTCCATTCTCCTCTTGGGATTTTTGGGCACTATGTTTTCCAAGCCATCAGGTCCAGGACTTGAACCATCCAGACTGCCATGTGGAATCCAGCAACTTTAACCTGCATGCCATCTGCTGGTCCTGTACTTCTCTTTTTGTTTTAAGTTTAATTTCTTTCTTTCTTTGATGAGACCGAGAGGGGTATCCTCCCTGGACCCTCCCACTGGGATCCTTCCCTCAGCTTCCAACCAACCGGCCAGGACCTGAGGTGTGCACAGGGAAGCTTGGTGTGCCTGGTGGGCCTGGGACCCAAACCCAGCCTCCCCAGATGGCTGTAGTATCACTCAGTGGTGTCTCACCACCTGCACCGTTTGGCTGGGCAGTCGACTGCATTTCTACCCACTGACAATTCCATTTACAAAAGCATCAAAAAGAGGTTTAAACTTAACAAATGTAATGTACATGTTTATTAAGTTAATTAGATAATAAGCTTGCACTTT
This sequence comes from Tupaia belangeri chinensis, assembly GCF_000334495.1. Taxonomy (NCBI): domain Eukaryota; kingdom Metazoa; phylum Chordata; class Mammalia; order Scandentia; family Tupaiidae; genus Tupaia; species Tupaia belangeri. Next base: position 7,274,350 of record NW_006159525.1, on the reverse strand, counting down.
GAAAATTACAAAAAGTTATTGAAAGAAATTTGGAAAGATCTAAATAAGTGCAAAGGTCTTTCTCTGGACCCAGGGACCCCGCACCCCCCTCCCCCCCCAGCCCCAGGCTGTGCCTGTAACCCCAGCACCTCAGGCCAGGTTCCCGGCTGGATCTACGCTGGTTCTGCTGCAAGACGGGGTTAGGTGAAGTCAGTGAACTGAAGGCCAAATGCCAGCATTAGGGAACTCTTAGGACTGTGTAATCGTGCTTATGAAAACAAGGAGCTGTCCTCTTCCTCGTTGCAAAGCAGCAGAACCTGTGTGGTGGAAGCCAAGCGCACCCAGAGTTCAGGTGTTTAGGGTCTGAGGTCAGCCAGTCCTGAGATGGAAGCCCGGCTCCTCCACCCTCTGGCTGTGAATCCTGGGCATCAGCGCTACGGCGAGTTTGGTGACATCGCCATCAAACGCTGTTGAGAGGATTAAATAAAATAATGCATGTGAAGAGGTTTTTGTTATAGGGCGCGTGCACTCTCCAGAAAGACTGAGAGAGACAGAGAGACAGAAAGCAAGAAATCACCCCCCAGGGGGGAAGGCCACACCACAATCCCTTCTCCTCTGTTCTCCTCTCTGTGTCTTGGGCACACACACACACGCGCCCGGCATGAGTTTAAGCCACTGGGTTCAGGGACTGGAACCATGGTTGACTACATGGGAATCCAGTGACATAACCATTACACCACTGCTGGTCCCTGGGGGTTTGTTTCTAAAGTAGTGAAAATAGTATCATCCAAACTTGTTTCTCATCATAGGCAAATTGTCAGACACCAGGCCCTTTGCAAAAAGGCAGCATAAATGAGAGGGTAAGGATACAAAACCTGGAGCCTCATCAGCTGGGTCAAACCCAACTTCTTATCACTTGCTACACGTGTACCATGAGGTTACTTAGCATCCCTGACCCCAGCATCATCTTCTATAAAATGAGAAGGTCTCACACCATTCGGGCTGCTCTAACAAAATACCACAGACTGGGGGGAGGGGGGAGCTTAAAAACAACAGAAATTTATTTCTCACAGTTCTGGAGGCTGGAAATCCAAGATTGAGGTGTGGGCAGATTCCATATCTGGAGAGGACTCATTTCTTGGTTCACAGACAAGGTCTTGCTGTGTGCTCATGTGGTAGAAGAGATAAGGCAGCTCTATGGGACCTTGTTTTGTGTGTTTAATTTAAATTTTTGGGAAAGGGCATGTGCACTTGCTGGAGACACACACACACACACACACACACACACACACACACACACACAGAGGGGGGAGAGAGAGAAAGAGAGAAAGCACTCCCTCCCAGGGGCGATGGCCATGCTGCAATCCCTTCTCTAGTCTCCTCTCAGGATTTTGGGCATTCATGCACATGTGTTTGGAGTGTTTTTCTAGTCACTGGTCTGGGACTCAAACGGTGCAGTTGGTCACGTGGGATCCAGCCACCTTACCCACCACTCCACCTCTTTATGTGGGCAAAGATCTCTCTGCTCTCCTGGCCTAGTCATCTCCCAAGGCTCCCCCTCCTGATACTATCGTATTGGCAATTAGGCTGTAATGTCTGAATTTTGGGAGGACGCCAACATTCACAGCATCGCAGAGAATAATAATAACGTCGCCTGCCTTGTGGGTTGTTGTGAGGTGTAAAAGATTTAAAGGTGTGCAGTCAGCTGACAGGTGCTTTCTGATGTGACATCCTGAGAAGGACACGCCATCCTTCTGTGAGAGTCTTACCAAGAATTGTGTAGCCTTGGGAACCAGCAGTTGGCATAATGGCTATGTCACCTGACTCCTACGTAGTCGACCGCGGTTCGCGTCCCGGACCCGGTGGCTTAAAACTCACGTCAGGCGTGTGTGCGTGCGTGCCCAAGATCCCGAGAGGAGAATGGAGGAGAAGGGATTGCGGCGTGACCATCCCCCCTGGGGGGTGATTTCTCGCTTTCAGTCTCTATGTCTCTCTCTGTCTGTCTGGTGAGCACACGCACCCTATAGCAAAAACCTCTCCAAAATAAAATAAAATAAAATAAAATAAAATAAAATAAAATAAAATAAAATAAAATAAAATCTTCCTCATAATAAAAAAAAAGCAAAAGAAAAAGAATTGTGTAGCCTTATTCTGATCACAAGGAGATTTGTGACAAAACTGAATTAAGGGGTCTTAAAAAAAAAAAAGAACTGAATTAAGGGGCAGTCTGCAAAATAACTGACCTGTGCTCTTTGAGAAGGTCGGCGTAAAGGACAGGCAGACCCAGGAGTGTCCTGATTAAAGGAGATGAGAGACATGACAGCTAAGTGCCCCGTGTGATCCTGGCTGGCTTTTGCCCTCCATCGTGGGAACATTGGCTCAATCCAGTTAAGGTCTGGAGGTCTTTACATTTGAAAGCATACAAGTATGTACTGTAGTCACGTAATTAGGAAATGCTCAAGGGAAGTATTCAGGAGAGAAGAACAATTTTGAAAGCAAGGCGAGCTCCCAGGAGTGTTAGCTGTTACTTTCTAACTGAATGTTTTCAGGATGGAATTCCATTTAGCAGCCAACGGTGCTACTGTGACCTTCGTGAACAATGTTGCGGGAAGCTGTGGCTGACCCCACTGCATCTTCTTTTCCTGTTTCCCAGTGTTTGGTTCTGGAACTTACATAGTCCCAGTACGTACAGGAAAGCTACAAGGAACTTCCTTTGCTCAGAACCCAACACCTCTCTGCTCCTCTTGGTTGCTCCTGGCCTCCCTGCCTCTCTCCATCCTTCTTTTACGGGTCTTGGCTTAGTGCATGGAGGCTGTGGACAGTGAGCCCACCCCTGGCACCTGGAGTAGGACAACCAGCTGCTGAGCACAGAGCAGGATGCTCAGCCCAGAGGAGTAAGACACTCGCAGTGAGAGTATCCCCAGAGATGTCCTTTAAATGTCCACAATGGGTCCCTCTCCCCCGTGGGACACGGGGAGTGGTGTAAATGAAAATGACTACCTGAGCCATGCGCTGGCTCCCAATTCATTATGTGAGTAGCTCCCCAAGGACCAAGATGGCCAGAGGAGGAGACGGGGGCTGACCTCCAGACCCCTGTCATACTTGGATGACCGAATCCCGAACCCAGCCCTCAGCAACTTTAATGCTGTCATGAGCACCTGCATGGCTGTGGCTGCTTGGTTACTCAGCGGCTCCTTCATCAAACATTGTAACCTGGGTTTATTGCAGGAGAAGCAGGACCTGACGTGGATGTATAACGAGCCTGAGGGCTCACCTACTGGGGCCATTAGTGCCCTTCAGGATACTTGAGGTTAAAAAAACAATCACTATCTAATGTGGTTGTAAAGCTTGTGGAGAGAGGTGTCTGAGAGGAGTGAGGAGGCCATTGTTCACAGAGGTTGTCCTGGGTGTGAAAATGGGGGAGGGAGGTGCTTCATGAGTTGCCAGCCAGATGAGTCGAGGTCATATCTTGCAGAGGACGAGCTGAGAATGCTGGGGATTTTATGTATTTTAAAAAATATTTTTATAGTTTCTTTCTTCCATTAACAAGAGAGAGAGCTGCCTACAGCTCATCAATAAAGACACACATAGACTAAAAGTGAAAGACTGGAAAAAGATATTCCATGCAAACAGAAACCAAAAAAGAGCTGGAGTCATGTTAGTAATTTCAGACAAAATAGGCTTTAAGACAAAAATCATCAGAAGAGACAAAGAAGGGTATTATATAGTAGTAAAAGGGCTAATTCATCAGCATAAGGTGAACAAAGCAGGGTGAGGAGAGCCTGAAGGAGGGGTGCTCTCCTCTTCTGTGCTTTTAGGATGGTTTTCACACGTGGTGGGTTGTTTCATTTACACTCACAAGATGCCACTTCCTATTGGAATAAAGCTTAGTGAAAACCAATTTCATTTAAAGAAAATGAGAAGTAAATTGTTCAGCGAATCCCTGACATTTGGTAAGCATTGCTTTGAGGCCGAGGCTCCCAGTCTCTGTACCTGCCCTGTGGCAAAAACTACTGAAGGCTGGAGAACTGCAGCATCGAGCCCAGCTCTCTCTCTTGGGGCCAGCAAGTGGCGTGGTAGTTGAGGTGCTGGATTCCCACATGGCCAACCACGGTTCGAGTTCCAGACCTGGTGGCTTACTTTCTCACTTTTCCTCTCTCTCTGGTGAGTGCATGTGTCCTATAGCAAATAATAATTTTAAAAATGGCAATGATAAATAAAATTAAATAAATAATTCTTTTAAAACAGTAGCGGTGTTTTTAAAAAGGAAGAGAACCTCTCACTTCTCCCTTCTCCCTTTTCCACCATCATTCCCAGCCCCCTGCCTGATGGTGGTGGCAGCCGGCAGAACGACTGAGGCCAGAGATTGCGTTGGGAACTCCACTGTCTCCTGGAGGCTTCCAGGTGTGCAGAACCTCCAACTTCCAGGTCCCTTCTCATTATCCCCAGCCTCCTGCCTGGCAGCAGCAACCACCTGTTAAACAACTGAGGCCAAAGATTGCCTTGGAAACTCCAGTGTCTCCTAGCCAATTCTGGCTGAAACCCTGCAGCTCAGCCCCAGGGGCACCTGTTCTCAAGAAACTGGGAGGCCATTGAAATATCCAGTTCTAATGACAATAGTGCAGAATTAACTCCAAGAAATGAGGAAGAAACATATAATCCATCAGATGACCAGAAGCCAGCCTAGAGGCACAAGAAATATGAGAAACCAAGAAAATGTATCCCCACAAGGGAAAAGAACAATTCTTCATCATCCACAGACAGTACAATGAAACAATTCAGAATATTCGCAGTGACAAAACTAAATGAGTTACAAGAGAAAAGAGACAACAAACTCCAGAAGATGTAAGAGAAAAGAGACAATGAGATCCAGGAGATGAGGAAGTTCTTCCACAATTTGAAAGAAGAATTAGACACCACAAAAAAAGAATGAAATTGTTAGAGATGAAGGCTGTAATACAGGAAATCAAAACTTCCCTACAGTATTAAAAGTAGATCCAGTCATCCAGAAGATCTACACTCAGATGTAGAAGACCAAAGCTCTGACCTAGAAAAAAAATCACCAAAAAGACCAATATAATAACTAAGAAAAGAAAATGAGGACAATATACAAAAAATACTAGATGCCATTAAACATCTGAATAATTGGTACCCCAGAAGGTGAAGAAACTAACAGGGGCATTGATAATCTATTCCACAAAATCCTGGAGAAAACTTTCCAAGTCTAGAGAAGCACGCAAACATCCAGACCAAAGCAATACAAAGGACCCCAAATAGAATCAACCCAAGAAGATCCTCTCCATGGCACAACATAGCCAGACTGGCCAAAACCACAAATAAAGACAAGATACTAAAATTGGCAAGAGAGTCATGTCATCACTTACAAAGGTTATCCCATTGGACTAACATCCGATCTCTCACTGGAAACAGTGGAAGCAAGGAAAGAATGGGAAGATATATTCAAAGTGTTAAGAGAGAAACAATTTCAACCAAGATTACTAAACCCAGCATGATTAGCCTTCAAATGGGAAGGAAAGATAAAAACATTCTCAGATAAACAAAACCTGAAAAAATTGATTAAGATCAGATCAGCTCTTCAAGAAGTACTGAAGAGAGTGCTGTATTAGGAAAACTAAAGAGACTGACAGAAATAAGAGATAAAAAAACCCCAAGAAAATGGCCAATTTAATGGTAGAAACAAGTCCAGAAATATTGATAATAATACTGAATGTTAATGGGTTAAATTCTCCAATCAAGAGACACAGATTGGCTGAATGGATTAAAAAAAAAAAAAACCCCCAAACAAGGAACAAAAAGTGGTGAAAGGAATAAAAAAAAAAAAAAAAAAAAAAAAAAAACAAACAACCAGAAGGGCTGGCCGGTGGCATGGTGGTTAAGGGTGTTGGACTTCCCACATGGCTGACTACAGTTCAGGTCCCAAATCTGGCGGCTTGCTTTCTCACTTTCTCTCTTGGCAATTCTCTGGAAAAATGGAAATAAATGAATAAATAAATAAATAAAGTTAAATAAAATAATTCTTTAAAAAAAACCCCAAATTCCAGAAACCCTCTATCTGTTGCCTATAAGAAACACATCTCAATAAAGACATACATAGACTAAAAGTGAAAGACTTGGAAAAGATATTCCATGCAAACAGAAACCAAAAAAGCTGGAGTCATGTTAGTAATTTCAGACAAAATAGGCTTTAAGACAAAAATCATCAGAAGAGACAAAGAAGGGCATTATATAGTAATAAAAGGGCTAATTCATCACAAAGATATAACGCTTATAAACATCTATGCACCTGACTCAGGAGCACCCAAATATGTGAAGGAAAAACTATTAGATCTAAAAGGAGAGAGAGATTGTAACACACTAATTGTTGGGGATTTCATCACCCCACTGTCTCCTTTGGACAGATCATCTAGACAAAAATTAAGCAAAGAGATACAGGATTTAAATGATACCATAAATCAAATGGGCTTGACAGACATCTATAGAACCTTCCACCCAAAACCCACAAAATACACATTTTTCCCATGCCCCATGGAACCTTTTCAAAGACCAACCGTATGATAGGGCACAAATCAAGCCTTTACAGAGTCAAAGGCGCAGAATTTATATCCAGCTCCTCTCTGACCATGGTGGAATTAAACTTGATATGAATTTAAGAAAAATACTACAAAAATACACAACCATATGGAAACTAAATAACCTACTGCTGAATGACTTCACAGCTACTGAAGAAATTAAGACTGAAATCGATACATTCATGGAAACAAATGACAGAGTACATGAGTCTCCATAGTCTGTGGGGCACAGCAAAGGCACTCATAAGAGGGAGGTACATACTAATTAGTGCACATAAGAAAATGGAAAGGTGGCGAGTGGACCACCTAACATCATGCCTCAGGGAATTGGAAAAACAACATTTTTTTTTTTTAAAGCCAGAAGAGGGGAACAGCAGATGGCGTAATGGCTACATTGTTGGACTCCCATGTTTGAGTCCCAGACCTGGTTGCTTAAACTCATGCCAGCTACATGTGTGTGTGTGCGTGCGTGCCCAAGATCCTGAGAGGAGAATGGAGGAGAAGGGATTGTGGCTTGGCCATTCCCCCTGGGGGGTGACTTCTCACTTTCTATCTCTCTGTCTCTTTCTGTCTTTCTGGCAACCACATGCACCTTATAGCAAAAACCTCTCCAATAAATAAATAAATAAATACATGCCAGGAGAAAAGAAATCATAAGAATTAGAATGAAAACAAATGAAATAGGAAAGAAACTATACAGAAAATAAATGAAAGCAAGAGCTGGTTCTTTGAAAAGATAAACAAAATTGACACACCATTAGCTAGACTAATTAAGAAGAGAGAAAGGAACCAGATAAATCAAATTCACAATGAAATAGGAAATATTACAACAGACATAATAGGAATATAAAACATCATTAGAGGATTCTATAAACAACTATACACCAACAAACGAGAATACCTGGAAGAGATGGACAAATTCTTGGAGGCATAATCTACCAAGGTTTAATCAGGGGGACACAGAGAGCCTGAATTGACCCATAACAAGCAATGAGATTGAATCAGTAATAAATAACCTCCCAACAAAGAAAAGCCCTGGTCCTGATGACTTCACTTCTAAATTCTACAAAACTTTTAAAGGAGAGGTAATCCCCATTCTACTCGTTATTTTTAAAGATCCAAAAGGAAGGAACCTCCTTGAATTCATCTTACGAAGCCTCCATTACCCTCATTCCCCAAACAGGCAAGGACATGACAAGGAAGGAAAACTACAGACCTTTATCTCTGATGAATATAGATGCAAAAATTCTCAACAGGTTACTGGTAAATCATATCAAACAACATATTAAAAAGATTATACATCGCGGCCAGGTAGGCTTTATTCCAGGGATGCAAGGGTGGCTCAACATATGCAAAACCATAAATGTAATACACCATATTAACAGAAAGAAATAAAACCATATGATCATTTCAATCTAGACCAAAAAAGAATTTGATAAAATACAACATCCCTTCATGATTTAGACTCTCAGCAAAATCAGCACAGAAGGGTCATTTCTCAACACAATAAAAGCCATCTGTGAAAAATCCATAGCTAACATCATGCTGAATGGAGAAAAGGTGAAAGCTATTCCACTAAAAACTGATATAAGACAAGGCTGCTCACTTTCTCCACTCCTTCTAAATAGAGTACTGGAAGTCCTAGCCAATGCAATTGGAAAAGAGAATAAAATAAAAGGCATTCGAATAAGGAAAGAAGAGGTGAAACTATCTCTATTTGCAGATGACATGATTGCATACATAGAAGATCCAAGGATACCCACGAAAAAATTTCTGGAAGTAATAAATGAATGCAGTAAAGTAGCAGGTTACAAAATCAACAAACAAAAATATATAGCATTTCTATATACGAACAACAAGCAGACTGAAATAGAACTGAAGAAAGTAATCTCATTTATCATAGCCACAAAAAGTAAAAGATACCTAAGAATAAATCTAACCAAAGAAGTCAAAGACCTCTATAAGGAAAACTATAAAAATCTTTTTAAAAAAAAGAAATAGAAAGTGACACAAGAAAGTGGAAGAAAATAAAAAAAGGAAGTGGAAGGACTTCTCAAGTTCCTGGATTGGAAGAATTAATATAACTAAAATGGCAATTCTTCTAAAATTAATCTACATATTTAATGCAACCTGAATCAAATTAGCAGAAAAGACAATAATTGAATTTGTCTGGAATCATAAAAGACCCCATATTGCCAAAGCAATCCTGCATAAGGAGAGTGGAGTAGGAAATATCTCACTCCCCGACCTCAAAATATATTACAAAGCTATGACAATCAAAACAGCATGGTATTGGTCAAAAAACAGACATGTGTACTA
>NW_006159525.1:7259690-7265299 GCF_000334495.1 Tupaia belangeri chinensis | reverse complement strand
CATTCTCCTCTCAGGATCTTGGGCACGCACGCACACCTGCCCGGCGTGAGTTTTAAGCCACCAGGTCCGGGATGCGAACCGAGGTCGACTACGTGGGAGTCCAGCAACATAGCCATTACGCTAACTGCTGGTTTCCAAGCCAACTGATTTTTGACAAAGGGTGCCAGTCACTCCAGTAGGAAAAGGAAAACCTCTTTAACAAATTGTACTGAAAAAACTGGGTATCCACCTGTAGAAAGATGAATCTGGACTCCTATCTCTCACCATTCACATATACCAACTCAAGTAACAGGGCCCTGATTGAGCCCATCATAAATGAGGTAGGTACACGGGGGAGTAGCTTGTGGGTGCCGCCCTATGGGCCCACCACTGGTGCGTGCTCGCTAATAAGAATAATAACAGTGCCTGTTGTCAGCCTGGCCCCATTCCTAGATCTTCATGCACTGCTTTATTTAATCCTCTCAAATCCATGAGTGATATACTCTTATTTTCCCATTGACAGGTGAGGCGACAGACATGGACAGGTTGAGGAACTTGTCCAGGCTCACACAACTTACAAGGAGCTGAGCTAGGGTTTCAAGGTAGTCTGACTCCAGGTTCTGCTAAAGCATGCTGCCGCTAGCTGAATACACGTTTCTTTCTTCTTCTTTTTTTTTTAAAGAGAGATTTTTGCTATAGGGCACATATGTTTGCCAGAGAGACGAAGAGACAGAAAGCAAGAAATCACCCCCCAGGAGGATGGCCACGCCACAGTCCCTTCTCCTTCATTTTCCTCTCCATATTTTGGGCACGCACACACGCACGCCTGGTGTGAGTTTTAAGCCACTGGATTCGGGACACAAACCATGGTCGACTATGTGGGAGTCCAGTGACGTATCCATTATGCCATCTGCTGGTCCCTTGAATACACATTTCTAGGGGGGAATAGAATTCAGGGACACACTGCTTGGCTTGAAGAACAGGTTCCCAGTCTCCCTGGCTGATGTTTATAGGCCTCCTTCATCTGACCACAACTCATTTTTCTAGTGCTGAATCTCTGTGCCATCACTGTTCTGGGTTAAGTGGATTTCTCTCAATTTCCAGAAAACATTCGTGCTGCGCGCTTTCTCCTTGGCCTGGATCCCCTTCTACATCTCTACTTACCGCCATCTTTTTTGTTGTGGTGGTGACTCATGTCAGCCTAGCTCCTCCTTCCTGGTCATGTCTCTCTCAGATGACCACAACCTCTTCTCTGGCCCCGGGCACTGTGTGTGCACCTCTGGCCTCCGGGGACCACCTCTGCTATGTGGTCAGCCCAGGCCTCAGCCTCTTGCTGCCAACAGCCGCCTGGATTTCCCTAGGAGAGCCGGCTTTTGAGAGTGTTGAGTTGTCTTTACAGGACCCAGGCCCAACTTCCTGGGGCATCTTGTCTCTGGATTTCTAATTCTCATAGGAACTGACTTAGAATTAGAACCGTGACCCAGACCCAGCCAACCACACCCAAGCTCTGCTCTTTGGCTGTAACTGTAAGAAAGACCTACGGTCTGTCGGGCTTGCTAAGTGGGAAGGACCCTTAGGCTCCTAGCAAATCTCACTAGCTGGTGGGAGCACTGAGGGGTGCCCTATCTAAGGTTAAAGTCCGCACAAAGAGAACAGCTGGAGAAACAAAGAAAGGATTCCATCTTTGAGCAGCTGGGTCCAGCCTTGCTCTCCACAATCTCCAGTGCTCTTGCGTCACTTGAACCAATGTGTGCTACTGAGTTGCAAGCTCTCCCCTGAAAGTGCAAGGTTCACACGCGGCCCGAGTGCCCTGTGCTGTGATTGATTCTAGCCTCTGAGTTCTAGGGAGCAAGGACGTGTGCTTCCACAGACAGCACCAGGTCCAGCCTCTGTAGGCCTCCGGGGTGGCCCGTGGTTTGCTGAGGTGGCTTACTGCTGGGTGTGGCTGAGCAGCCTTGGGGAGCACCTTCTGGCTTGCTGATCTGTCCTCGCTCCTTCCTTCTCCAGAAATCCAACATTCTCAAATTGCCGATAGCAAAACAGCCGCTCGGGAAGGCGTCTTTCCACCGTTCGCTTCAGAAACCTGGCTCAGCTGCTGCTGTTTCTTTCGGAAAGCTCCACCTTGGGGATTAGAAGGGTGTGCTCTTATCTCCAAGTTTGATCTAGAGTAAACATCACAGGCCGTTAGGACATGGACTCTACGTTTTGTTTAAATTTAGTAGAAAACCTAAAGGCGTGAGAAGCACGGAGAGGATGCGGTCTAGAGGGAGCCACTCCCTGGATGGGGAGAAGAATCTCGGCCTGGAGCCATAAGACGCGGGACTCTTGAGCAGCTCCCAGCACAGATGGTGCAGGCGGGAGCAGTACAGCGAATTAAGTATCTTCGGAGTTCAGCTCGTCTCTGCTTCAGGGGCCCATCTCTCCTGTCTGTGTCTCTCCAAGTGGCTTCTTGCCCATCAAGTCACTGTGACCAAGTGGCACTTGGCCCTGTCATCATGTCCAGGGGGCCTCCCATCGCCTTTACCACAGGCAGTTGGCACATTCCTCATCCTCCACCCAGACCACCCACCCCTGAGTCCCAAGCGTCTTGGAAGTACCATTTTTCCTGGTCACTCGGGGGGAAAGATGGGTGTTTCAGAAGTGCCCGATCATGCTCCACCCTGTGGCTAACCCTGCTGAGCTGAGCCCTGGCACTCGAGGTACTCCTTGCCCCATCTCACCCAGCCTCAGCTCCCACCACAGCCTCTGCACGTTCTGGGCTCCAGTCAGCCTGGATGCTTCCTGCCTTACTCACCCATGCTCTGACATGGCCGTGTATCGCTCCACCTGCCTGCCTTTTGTCAAATAATTTCCTTTTCCTGGTTGCCTTTCTCCTCCATCTTTCCCTGTTGGTCCTTCCCATACCTAAAGGCCACCTTGACTCTATTCTGTCACCCCGCAGGAGTGTTCTCACCGTCCCTCGCACTAGCCCATCAGCTGCTCCATGCTTTCTGTGGCCTCGGTCACATTCTAGGGGTGGTAGAGCCATGGCTTGTGCTCCCTGGAGACTTTTCAGTAGGAGACCAGGTCACTGTCCCATTTGCAGAGCATGCAGTGAAGTGGTTACGACCGTGGCTCTGCGGCCAGGCTGCCTCGGTTTGAAGTCTGGTTCTGTCACTCCTGGCCACGTGACCTTCGGTGTTGTACTGAACATTTCTGGTCTGGCTTTCTGAGTAGATAATAATTATAACACCTGATTCACTGTTTACTTTTCTCAGGGCGTGAGGATTAAATAAAATAATATATACACACAGAGAGACCAAGAGAGACCCGAAGAGTGCCTGGCACAGGGCAGCTGCTCAGGGCGTTTGCTGTCATCACATCATCACCATCTGCGTCTCCTCTGTTCAACGTGCAGTCCCAGATGCCACCGCGTGCCAGCTACTGCTCTCGACCGTGGGATTACAGCGAGGAACCACCTAGGTCATGAAGACCCATGAGGTTCGTGTTGGGGGAATGCAGGGAGGAGACAAACAGGGAAACAGGTATGTGGCGAGCACTGCATACGGGAGCCCTCTCGAGCTATCCGCCATCTTGAAACCATTAGGCTTCACTTCCTCTCTGAGCAAATCCTTTCTCAAATCATGTGACCAACTGTTCTCTCCGGAAGTGGTTGGGTTTCTAGGCAATGGGAGAGATACACCCACATCAATGATTGGTTAATGCTGTTCTATCTCATTTGCATTTCGGGCAGCCAATTGGTGCCCACCAGCTGTATATAACTCGCCATTTTTCCTGAATAAACGGAAGTAGACAGAAGACGACGACTTGATCAGCACCTGGTAGTGTGTGTGCGTGTGTTTGTCCCATCTCTCACTCCCTCCCCCAAGGAACCTGTTCCACTGTCTCGCGGGTCGGGACACAGGTAGTGATAAGTAAAAACGTCAGCAAGATGATGGGATAGAGAAGGACTGGGAGGCTATGAAATGTGTTTTCTTCTTCCTTTTTTTTAGGTCTTTGTCATAGGATGTGTGTGCTCCCTGGAGAGAGACAGAGAAAGGGAAAGTGAGAAATCAACCCCATCCCACCCCAGAAAGTTGGCTATGCTGTAATCCCTTTTCCTCCATCATCCTCTCAGGATTTTAGGCACGTGTGCACACATGCCTGGTGTGATTTTCAAGCCACCAGGTCCAGGACTTGAACCACAGTCGATCACATGGGAAGTCAGCCCCTTAGCCACTATGCCACCTGCTGGCCCCTGAAATGCAATTTTGATCACTCTTTTTTTTTTTTTCCTATTAGCGAAAGACCAAGGGGGGCATCCCTTGGTGTGTGCAGTCCCACCGCCCAGGCACCCAGTCCCCCAGGACTGTGAGGACATACAGTCCTGCCTGATGTGCCAGCTTGGTCCAGAAACTGAACCCAGGTGGCTTCCAGACTCCCAGGTGGTGGTCCTGCCTGTGTGCTACTGTGTCTGAGCCTTTATCCCTCTTATATGACAATTTGTGGACATCTTGTTTATTCCAGTGCTCGAAAGCCAGAGACGGGTGAACGGGTGGGTGAATGGTGAGATACTATTCCCACAAGGGCTATGCTCCTTCTCATTGATTCTGGAATCTTGAGAAGCTCTTAGGAATCAATGGGTTTCGGGCCTCCAGTGGAAAGAGGGGCAGAAGGGGTTTATTTTGAGACAGGGTCTCTTCTGTGCCCATCCTTCAAGGCAAATGCTGTGGGGCTCCCTTGACTTCAGGCCCAAGTCCTCAAGTTCAAACCCTTGAACTCAGACACAGAGCCCCGGCCTCCTGACTCAGCTCGCACCACCAGGTAGCCAGGTGGGCTGGACAGGTGCATTGTGAGCGCTGGAAGGTGGTGTGACCAGAGAGGTGTCCTTACACGGGGGTCTTCGGAAAGTTCATGGAAAATGTGTGTCATGAAGAGACCACGCTTATGGATCTCAAAGTTGTTCTGAACCTAAATAAATGCTTTAATTCCATTTCTCCATGAACTCTTGGAAGTCCCCTCAGGTACCTGATTCAGTCCCACGGAGCCCGGTAAGACTGTGTTCCTGGGAACTGGGGTCAACTCTGTGAACCAGAGATAGAACTAACTCCCCTTTCCCAACTACATAGCACACTGTGAAGCTTTTCCCTCTACCCGCCTCTCCGCCTCCCCTAGTCTCCTTCCTTGAGAGCTCATCTTTTGGGAGCATTCACAGCAGTTCTTACTACCCTGTGGCACTGGAAGGGACCGTCTTTTAAGAATAAGAGGCTAGAGACTTCACTCCCCGACCTGATCCCTGTGGGAGCACTGCCACCCTCTTATACGACAATTTGTGGACATCTTGTTTATTCCAATGCTCAAAACCAGAGAGATGGGCGAACGGGTGGATGAATGGTAAGATACTATTCCCACAAGGGCTACAAACTGGAACTTTTATTATTATTTTTTTATAAAGAAATATTTACTTTTAATTTTATTTATTTACTTATTTTATTTTGACCAGAGAGAGACACAGAGAGAGAGAAAGTGAGAAAATAAACCACCAGGTCTAGGACTTGAACCATGGTCAACCATATGGGAATGTCCAGCATCTTAACCACCATGCCACCTGCTGGTCCCCAGCAAACCAGAACTTTTTTTTTTTTGGAGAG
>NW_006159525.1:7250197-7259607 GCF_000334495.1 Tupaia belangeri chinensis | reverse complement strand
CTGCAATCCCTTCTCCTCCATTCTCCTCTCGGGATCTTGGGCACGCATGCGCACGCGCCCGGCGTGAGTTTTAAGCCACCAGGTCCGGGACGTGAACCGCGGTCGACTACGTGGGAGTCCAGTGACATAGCCATTACGCTAACTGCTGGTTCCCAAACCAGAACTTTTAAAGGATCTGTATAACAGGAACAAACTTAGGAGGAGAGCTGGAAAATTTCAGAATTAAAAAATCAGAGGGTAAGCCTTTCTGTTGCATTTTTTCTTTTCTTCTTCTTCTTTTTTTTTTTCCAAACACGTGCACTTTATTGAATCCCCTTGTAGTCAAAGTGAGGAGAAGCGGCTGTATAATAGCAAGGGGCAGGCCAGCAGTGGGGGTGGACATGGCTGCAGCATGGCCATTGACTATGAGCCTTGGAAAGACTTCCATCTGTTGAGTCATATCTGCAATTATTACTGGGGCGCGGTGAAAGGATGATGAACATGACGGTCAGAATGAGGCCGATGACCAGGGCGAAGATGTTCAGGCACTTGGCGGTGGAGGCGTAGTTCTGGGCCCCGATCACGTCGCCCACCATCTTCCTGTCCCTAGACTTCACGGAGCAGGCGAATGCGACGAAGCCCAGGCAGCAGTAGTTCATGAAGACCGTGTTGAACACGGACCAGACCACGTGGTCGGGCACCGAGGTCTCGCTGCGGATGTTGATCACGGTGGGCGCCATCGGAACCGCGGGCGGGGCGCCCCCAGCACAGACACCTCGTGCTCTTCCTTGAGCATCTCATAGTTTGGGGGAGAGCCGGTGCTGGCGCGAGTGAAGAGGGTTGGGGAAGCGTGATTCATGGCGCACACGGCTCTGATGGCGGGGCGGGCTGCTGGTCTAAAAGTTGTTTCGGTATCTCATTAGTTTCCTTTCCTGGCTTTTGGCAAATTGGCAAACAGCCTTTCTACTGTTAAGAGCAAAGGAAGAAAGTTACCTGGGAGGAAGTCAGGGGTGCTCCCGGTTAAAGCTCAAAGCGAGTGACCTCTCTGTGGTGAAGGCGACCAGAGCCCTTCTCAGAGCGGCTGAATGACGCCGGACAAGGCTTAGCTCCAGGACAAACTCCTGCTTAGTGCTGTGGGTAGGCATGGCAGATGAAGAGCCAGATCCCACAGAGCAGACCACAGTTCAAATCCTGGCCCCGATGGCTTGAAAAACACAGGATGGAGAAATGGAGGCCTGAGGCTCACAGCATGACTACGCTCCATCGAGGGTGCTTTCTCTCTGTCGCTTTCTCTTTCTCTCTCTGGTGAGCACATGCACCCTCTGGCAAGTCAAGATAAAAATATTAAAAAAGAAAGAAGAGGGACCAGCGAATCGTGTAATGATTACATCACTGAATTCCCACGTAGTCAACCGCAGTGCAGGTTCTGGACCCGCTGGCTTAGAACTCACACCGGGTGTGTGTGTGCGTGCGTGCCCAAGATCCCCAGAGGAGAAAGGAGAAGGGATCGCAGCGTGGCCATCCCCCCTGGAGGGTGATTCCTTACTTTCTGTTTCTCTGTCTCTGTCTCTTTAGTGAGCCCATACACCCTATAGCAAAAATATCTCTCTTGCAAAAACAAACAATAAAAGGAAACAAAAAAGAAAGAAGAAGCTTTGACTTGGGGTTAGTACTGAATAAGGTTAAAATCATGCAAGGGGGGGGCACAGGGCTGGCTGGTGCACTAGCCCCCCCGCACGTTGCGCATCTGCTGAGTGAATCTCTGGTGGGGTCCACGTGACATACACAGGAGAGGGCCATGCGCACCCACAGACATGCTTCACCTCCAAAGCCCACGCTGCAGTGTCCTCTTCCCTGCAATGAGGAGAAACGACAGAGAGAGACGAAAGATAACCAGCCAGAGAAGTTCTCTCCCTCACCTTCCTCTCTCAGAGGACCAAGGAAAGATGTTCCAAAGTGAGGTGAGAGACGTTCCAAACACCGAAAATCTGCCAGACAAGAGCGGCTGAGAGCCTGGGACTGAACCGGTTAGAACCAAGATGGTGCCTGGAACCACCACTGCCTAACCCTCATTTTGTGGTAGTGGCATGCTAGATGACCCTCCCATCTGTTCTGGGACAGTTTCTACCCTAAAAGGGCCAGAAAATGAGAGGGATGGTGGGCCCATGAAAATCACCACCCTTTTCCAGAAAAGTCATTAGCCTGGCATTAAGCCACACCGTATAAGCCAGACACTCGCCGAAGGTCAGGGCTGCCCTTCTAGTTCCCTCTCAGGTAACAGCTCTCCCCTGCCTCTCAGGGGAAGGGACAGAACTGCTCACCCACTGCCCTCACGCAGCTGCTCCACCAGAGGAGGAATCTGCTCTGTACACTTCCCCGTAAACTCGCTCCCACTCTCCTTCCATGACTTGCTCTTGTTGCCTCTTTTCTCCCCACTTCAAGGTCCACTCTAGTTCTGAAAGCCTGAGGAGTCAGTTTTATTCTAAGCTGAGGCAAATCGGCCTTTGGGAGTGGCATTAACCGCACACCCCTATTCTGCTTTAGCCCTTTGGAAGTGGTCAGTTCATGACATGGTTCTCCGTGATTCACACCTCTAAAGTGTCCATTTCAGATCTCACTCACTCAGAAAAGTGAAGTAATGAAACAAAGAAGTAATTATGCAAGGGAAGAAAAGTCTGAGATTTTGTAATTTCAGGATTTCGTTCATTCAGATCCTGTTCCCCTTTCTGTTGCTCTGTCACAAATCACCACTTTAGCTGCTTAAAAATAACCATTTAATGGGGCCAGCAGATGGCAGAATGGTTACATTGCTGAACTCCCACATAGTCGATCATGGTTTGAGTCCCAGACCCGGCTTAAAACTCACATTGGGCATGTGTGTGTGTGTGTAAGAGTACCCAAAATCCCGAGAGGAGAATGGAGAAGGGATTGTGGCATGGCCATCCTCTCTGGGGGATGATTTCTAGTTTTCTGTCTTGTCTCTCCTGTGAGTGTATGCGCCCTATAGTAAAAATCTCTCTGTTAAAAAAAAAATTAAATGTGTTTATGATTTACTGGGACTCTGGAAGGGCTTAGCTGGGTGGATTTTTATTTTTTTTGAGAGGTTTTCACTATAGGGTGCATGCGCTTGCCAGACAGAGAGAGACATAGAGACAGAAAGCGAGAAATCACCCCCCAGGGGGGATGGTCACGCCGCAATCCCTTCTCCTCCATTCTCCTCTCAGGATCTTGGGCACGCACGCACATGCACCTGGCGTGAGTTTTAAGCCACCAGGTCTGGGACGCGAACCATGGTCGACTATGTGGGAGTCCAGCGACATAGCCATTATACTAACTGCTGGTTCCCTAGCTGGGTGGTTTTGATTTGAGGCTTCTTATGGGACATAATCAGGTGTCAGCCATGCTGGACCTGAGCTGGCATGCTCAGCCGGCTGGCAATGGGTGCTGTCTGCAGCCAGGTGCCCAGTGGGGCTGTTGACGGGACTCCTCCACATGGGCTTTCCAGTATGGCAGCCCTTGTGCTACTTCCGTGGCCACTCAGGACTCCCAGCACGTTCAGATCATGGCCCAGCACTCTGCTGGTTGAAGCAGTCACTAGCTTACCCAGATTCGAGGGGGAGCTGACACAGATCCTACTTATCAACAGCAGGATTGCCAAGGTCAGAGTGTTGAAGAGCAGGTGAGATAAGAGATACTGCTTCCATCCTGAAAAGAACCTATTGTCCCGCCATCCCGTTGCCTGCTTCTTCAAGAGCCGTGCCACACCCAAAGTATGACCCGGTGGGGAAGAGCTATCAAAGACGCTTTCTCCACCTTTTATTCCTTAGTCCTTCTCTTCTCAATTGCTGTCCACTCTTCATGCACAACAGTAGTACAAAGGAACCAGCTGGCACAGTGCAGATTGCCTGTAATACTGATTCAGTTTTGGAGTTACTGTACTTTGTTACTCATTTTTATTTGAATTCTTTATTTAATTTTATTTGTTATTATTTTTTTAAAAAAATTATTTTTTGGAGAGGTTTTTGCTATAGGGCCCATGTGCTCGCCAGCCAGACAGAGAGAGACAGAGAGATAGAAAGCGAGAAATCACCCCCCAGGGGAGATGGCCACGCCGCAATCCCTTCTCCTCCATTCTCCTCTTCGGATCTTGGGCACCCACGCACACACGCCCAATGTGAGTTTAAGCTACCAGGTCCGGGACTCAAACTGCTGTCGACTATGTGGGAGTCCAGCGACATAGCCATTATGCCATTTGCTGGTCTCATTATTATTAACTTTAAATTTGACTAGGGAGAGAGAGGAAGAGAAAGCATGCAAGCAAGCTGCCAGGTTTGCAACTTGAACCGTGGTGAGCCACATGGGAGTCCAGTGCCTTAACCACCACGCTACCTGCTGGCCCCTTTGTTGCTAAATGTAAGACTCTGCGCAGTCGTTTTCTCTACTGCATGTTGCACAACAGCTTTGTTTCCCTAATGTTTATATCCAGGTTAAATGGTAATAAAGGGTAAGTCATCCTTTTCTGGAAGATAATTTGCAAAATTTCCAGAGTTGTAAAAGTACCTCTGGTAGGAAGTTGTCCATCTGCCTACAAGGGCCACCTGCCTTGGCAGGGAGCCCGCAGCCTCGACCCCCACAGCCCAGTGAGTGCTGTGAGCCACACAACTGCCCTTCCTCCCCCTCCCCTTCCCCTGGCCTCCTGACCATCCTATTGGCTTTTAAGAGTTTTTGAGTAGTTGCCTTGGCAAAAATAAATTTTCTATGCAGAATATAGAAACGCGTAAGTCACACTGAAATATTTCTAACTTGTACCAGCAGTTCTAGCTCTTGGCAAACTGTTTAGGAGAAATAGGTTAAAAACCCATGGAAGAAAAACAGATTATTTACTGATAAGTATCTTTTTGATATTTGCATATGACTAAACTGTTTTGTAACCTGATATAATTTAGGTCTGTCTCAAAACTGAAGGGAAAACTTACCAAAGAAATGAAATCCACAGTATTTTAGAAGATAGTAGGCAAATGCATGCACTTGCATGTGTATACTATATATGTATGTTTGTAACTTATAACTATTCTCTGGCCTGTCCCATGACTTATGAATAATTTCCATCCCCTTCACTGTTGAGAACTGGCTGTGTTGGCGTACATGTTTGCTCTGTCTCCTAGTCTACCTCCGACTGGTTTTTCTCCAAGCACATCTTCCCTCAAGGCCACGCGCAGTCCTTGCTGGTATCCAGACCACTCAGGCAGTGAGTAGAAGACGTAAATTGGGAGCTAGTTATGCCCTGTATTGGATTTTTCCATCCTGGAGTTGAAGAGCCATTTCCTTATGCTATGAATGCACTCATGTTTTATTTGCATACAAATCGCTGATGGTGTTTATCAAAATGCAGCTTCATGAGCCTCACCCCAAAGCTTCCCAGGACCCAGTGACCCTCAACTGCAGATTCCACTTGGCCAAGTATTCTCCTGATCCCAGCTGCCTCCACTGCCACCTGCTTCCTCACTTATTATGAGCATATACTTTCGGTTGGGTTGTGCCCTGATTGTTTTAAACTATGAGTGAGAGAGAGATGGAGAAAATTGAGGGACAAATACTTTCTTCTCTGCAGCTTTCGGTTGTTTAAGCACATGTCTGATTTCTTAGCCCAAAGAGTGTTTGGTTAGGAGTGGAATTGGGCCCAAAGAATCAGTTTATCAAACTTCTCTTCAGCTTCCCTCCAGCCTCTGGCCAGCGCCAGCGGGCTTCCTGAACCTGTGAAATGATCTGGCAACAAAAACACCTTTTAGGGGCACACCTAGGGAGGTGAGAGGTAGCACTCTCTTCCCCAGAGCTCTAGTGGTAAGGACTTTCTTCTACCCTGAGGACAAGAGGGAAAAACACGCATCAACTTTGCTAGTTAGCAAAAACAACTCAGTGGTCTCCAGAGTTGTGCTCCCCCAGCTTCAGCGTGCATAAGAATCACTTGGGAATCTTGTTTAAACGTGGAGCCTCATCCAGCAGGTCTGCAGCAGGGCTGGACACTGCTCCTAACAAGCCCCAGCTTGTTCCCTGGCTGCTGGCCCTTGGTAGTAATAAGGAGAGTGAATAGATACCAGACTCTCATTGGAAGAGAGCATCATGCTCCCCCTAGGGAGCCCCCCCCATGACCATCAAACCAGGTGTGTGTGGGTAATGAATTACGTGAGTTTTGGAACTGAGTTTTCTCCAGACATGGGGCTGGTAGCAAAGTCAGGAAATCCAAAAAGAGGAGGGCAAAGAAAGAGAAGTGGGATGAAGTGGGGAAACAGTGGGGTTAGAGAGGGGTGGCTCTCAAAGACAGCTTTTTCCCAGTTCCACTGGGGCTCAGGATGGGCAGAGGGTACTATCCTCCTGGAGATCCTCCCCCAGGGGTTGGGATACAAACTTCAATAGAAAAATAGAATCTAACATAAACAATGACTACTTCTTAGTATCAGTATGTCTCCAAGATGGCATGGGACATATACAAAACAATATTTGTTCTTGATCTAAATTCAAACTTCATAGAACATCCTGTATTTCAAAAACACTTATTTATTTATCTAATATTTGTTATGATTTTCAAGCCATCAGGTCCAGGACTTGAACCGCAGTTGGCCATGTGGGAATCCAGTGCTTGCTGGCTCATACAGGGTATGTTTATTTACTAAGTCTGGCAAGCCTGCCCCAACCATGCTTGCTCCCCTCCTGATGCTGAATTAGAGGCCGTCACCTGTGCCCCCAGAGCGATGCATGCATCCATCTGTTCTAATCCCCGTCCTGCTGTATTGAATGAAGTCACTCCTGCAGGGTGGCCCCCTGCCACGTCTAATAGTGACGGTCTTCGGAAAGTTGACTGAGCGCCATCAGGATGAGGTGGTGAAACGTGTTCAACGTCGGTGCTTGCACGGAATATGGCTGTGACTGAGTGTTAGTTTTTCTTGCTTTCAAGAAAAAGAAAGATTTCTTTTTCTTTCTTTCTTTCTTTCTTTCTTTCTTTCTTTCTTTCTTTCTTTCTTTCTTTCTTTCTTTCTTTCTTTTTTTTGACTTAGACTTCTTTGTTTATGTGTAACAGAGATAAGGGCCCTTAATCCCATTTATAATAGAGATAAAGGTATCAGGAAATGATATGCTTATCAGTGCTTTTACGGCCTACTAGTTTGTTGGCCTGAAAATAATCAGGAAGAAGAGATAAATTTAAACGTAGCCATATGGAAGACAAATATAAAGGAAGAGAAAAACACGCATCACCTTCGCTAGTTAGTGAAATATCTTTTCAGAGATTTCTCTGGGTTTGCTCCCACCTACCCAGGTTAGACAGGGAGAGCAGACCCTGGAGCCCAAAACCGAGAACAAAATTCCGTTGAAAGGTGCAAACTGAGTCACTGGAGAACAAAGAGAACAACCTCCCATAGACTTCTGCACATTGCTGCACTCTGGCGAAGGTGCTAGCTGATGCCCTGAGCTTCTCTCCCTTCTCAGCTAAGCCGTTCTTCAGATCTGATACCCTAGCCCAAGTGGGCCTGAGGTGATCAGATAATGAAAGGCCTTCAGGTGTGAAGGAGGTGACAACCCAGTTAGAGGAGGCAGGCTTGGTACAAGAGAGGCCCCAGGGGATTCTTACAACTCTCACTCCTCTATTCCTCACACCTTCCACTGCAAATCTCTTAGCCTCTGGAGCTCAGCAAGTACCCCGGAGCAGTCCACTGCTCCCTTCCTTTGCCATGTCTACCTAGATGTCAGCAGTGGCTGCCAGAAGTCGGGAGTCCACTCTCGGCCCAAATGCACTCAGTGCTGAGGTCCAGAAACAGGGCCTCCTTTGAGAAAAAGTGTGGTAGGCAGTTAGCCGTGAGCGGGCAGCCCTAAGAGAAAAGCGAAAGGCTCACCTAGCTCCGGGCACCAGGAGGGTGAGGCAATTTGCCATCTTCCTTCCTTGGGGCCTGAGGGAAGCACACAGGGATGATTCGTAGATTTTTCTCTTACCAAAAAGACCCAAGCAAGCATTTTGGTCAATGCCCTTATTCCCATTAGGGTGATGGACTAACTGGGCAGTCTAATTGGGACAACCTGGCTCGCATTGGGTGTGTGCAATTAGGTGATCAAGTTCCTCATTCTTTACCTCTGAGGAAGGTGCTCAGGTGCAGGAAAAAATGTGTGGATTCAAATTCAAAGGAAGGACGGACCAGTAGTTACTGTAATGGCTATGTTGCTGGACTCCCATGTAGTCGACCGCGGTTCACGTTCCGGACCTGGTGGCTTAAAACTCACACTGGGCGCATGTGCGTGTGTGCCCAAGATCCCGAGAGGAGAATGGAGGAGAAGGGATTATGGCGTGGCCATCTCCCCTGGGGGGTGATTTCTCACTTTCTGTCTCTCTGTCTCTGTCTGTCTGGCGAGCACACATGCCCTATAGCAAAAACCTCTAAAAAAAAAAACAAATTCAAAGGAAGGACATAGGCAGCTTAATGGGCCTCCCATAATGAATATTCATGATCTTGAGTAATACAACGACGGTTGACCAGTGCTGAGTGCAGTTGCCACCTGGCAATCTGCCCACCCAAGAGCCTTTTGGGTGTACTTCCTTTCTTTCCTATTAAATCTTTTCTACCTACTTTATTCATGGTTGCGGTTTCATTTTGTGCCTAGGGACAGATCTCTAATTCTAGTGATCTGGACCCAAAGAACCAAGGACATTACAACGCAGCTCCACACTTTCCCATCCGTTAACAAAAGGTCTTGTGGATGTGATTAAATCCCACATCTCGAGATGGAGGGATTACCCTGGATTATCAAGGTGGGCTCTCAGTGCCAGCACAAGGGCCCTTGTAAGGGCAGGTGGAAGAGCTCCATATGCAGAGGTGGAGGTCAGAGTGATGCAGGATGGGTCAAGGAATGCTGGGAGCCACGCAAGCTGGGAGAGATGGAGCAGCTTCTCCCCAGAGCCTCCTGCATGAGCTTGACCCTGCCAACAACTGGACATTGGCCCCGCAACACTAATTTCCTTCTTCACCTTTCAGAACAAGAAGAAGATACGTTCCTTAAAAAAAAAAAAATATGATGGAAGGTGTGTGCGCTCAACTGAGAGAGATGTCAGGGAGAAAGCACCCTCCATGGGGAGAGGTCATGCTGCAATGTTGTCTCCTCCATTTCTCCCTTCTTTCAGGATTTTGGGCATGCACACACATGCGCCCAGCCTGAGTTTAAGCCACCAGATCTGAGACTTGAACTACAGTCGACTACGTGGGAGTCCAGTGATGTAAGCATTCCGCCATCTGCTGGTCCCAGAGCTTCTTTATTTTGGCTGTGGTTGAAGTCCACCTTGGCTCCCCAGCTGTGAAGCAGTGCAGCATACTAATGACCTCACTCTGTTTAAGGTCCCAGTCTTCCTGGCACTTCTCACCCCCCCCCACAGCTCAAAGATAGTTGTAGTC
>NW_006159525.1:7245133-7249224 GCF_000334495.1 Tupaia belangeri chinensis | reverse complement strand
GCCAGAAGTCGGGAGTCCACTCTCGGCCCAAATGCACTCAGTGCTGAGGTCCAGAAACAGGGCCTCCTTTGAGAAAAAGTGTGGTAGGCAGTTAGCCGTGAGCGGGCAGCCCTAAGAGAAAAGCGAAAGGCTCACCTAGCTCCGGGCACCAGGAGGGTGAGGCAATTTGCCATCTTCCTTCCTTGGGGCCTGAGGGAAGCACACAGGGATGATTCGTAGATTTTTCTCTTACCAAAAAGACCCAAGCAAGCATTTTGGTCAATGCCCTTATTCCCATTAGGGTGATGGACTAACTGGGCAGTCTAATTGGGACAACCTGGCTCGCATTGGGTGTGTGCAATTAGGTGATCAAGTTCCTCATTCTTTACCTCTGAGGAAGGTGCTCAGGTGCAGGAAAAAATGTGTGGATTCAAATTCAAAGGAAGGACGGACCAGTAGTTACTGTAATGGCTATGTTGCTGGACTCCCATGTAGTCGACCGCGGTTCACGTTCCGGACCTGGTGGCTTAAAACTCACACTGGGCGCATGTGCGTGTGTGCCCAAGATCCCGAGAGGAGAATGGAGGAGAAGGGATTATGGCGTGGCCATCTCCCCTGGGGGGTGATTTCTCACTTTCTGTCTCTCTGTCTCTGTCTGTCTGGCGAGCACACATGCCCTATAGCAAAAACCTCTAAAAAAAAAAACAAATTCAAAGGAAGGACATAGGCAGCTTAATGGGCCTCCCATAATGAATATTCATGATCTTGAGTAATACAACGACGGTTGACCAGTGCTGAGTGCAGTTGCCACCTGGCAATCTGCCCACCCAAGAGCCTTTTGGGTGTACTTCCTTTCTTTCCTATTAAATCTTTTCTACCTACTTTATTCATGGTTGCGGTTTCATTTTGTGCCTAGGGACAGATCTCTAATTCTAGTGATCTGGACCCAAAGAACCAAGGACATTACAACGCAGCTCCACACTTTCCCATCCGTTAACAAAAGGTCTTGTGGATGTGATTAAATCCCACATCTCGAGATGGAGGGATTACCCTGGATTATCAAGGTGGGCTCTCAGTGCCAGCACAAGGGCCCTTGTAAGGGCAGGTGGAAGAGCTCCATATGCAGAGGTGGAGGTCAGAGTGATGCAGGATGGGTCAAGGAATGCTGGGAGCCACGCAAGCTGGGAGAGATGGAGCAGCTTCTCCCCAGAGCCTCCTGCATGAGCTTGACCCTGCCAACAACTGGACATTGGCCCCGCAACACTAATTTCCTTCTTCACCTTTCAGAACAAGAAGAAGATACGTTCCTTAAAAAAAAAAAAATATGATGGAAGGTGTGTGCGCTCAACTGAGAGAGATGTCAGGGAGAAAGCACCCTCCATGGGGAGAGGTCATGCTGCAATGTTGTCTCCTCCATTTCTCCCTTCTTTCAGGATTTTGGGCATGCACACACATGCGCCCAGCCTGAGTTTAAGCCACCAGATCTGAGACTTGAACTACAGTCTTATTCATGGTTGCGGTTTCATTTTGTGCCTAGGGACAGATCTCTAATTCTAGTGATCTGGACCCAAAGAACCAAGGACATTACAACGCAGCTCCACACTTTCCCATCCGTTAACAAAAGGTCTTGTGGATGTGATTAAATCCCACATCTCGAGATGGAGGGATTACCCTGGATTATCAAGGTGGGCTCTCAGTGCCAGCACAAGGGCCCTTGTAAGGGCAGGTGGAAGAGCTCCATATGCAGAGGTGGAGGTCAGAGTGATGCAGGATGGGTCAAGGAATGCTGGGAGCCACGCAAGCTGGGAGAGATGGAGCAGCTTCTCCCCAGAGCCTCCTGCATGAGCTTGACCCTGCCAACAACTGGACATTGGCCCCGCAACACTAATTTCCTTCTTCACCTTTCAGAACAAGAAGAAGATACGTTCCTTAAAAAAAAAAAAATATGATGGAAGGTGTGTGCGCTCAACTGAGAGAGATGTCAGGGAGAAAGCACCCTCCATGGGGAGAGGTCATGCTGCAATGTTGTCTCCTCCATTTCTCCCTTCTTTCAGGATTTTGGGCATGCACACACATGCGCCCAGCCTGAGTTTAAGCCACCAGATCTGAGACTTGAACTACAGTCGACTACGTGGGAGTCCAGTGATGTAAGCATTCCGCCATCTGCTGGTCCCAGAGCTTCTTTATTTTGGCTGTGGTTGAAGTCCACCTTGGCTCCCCAGCTGTGAAGCAGTGCAGCATACTAATGACCTCACTCTGTTTAAGGTCCCAGTCTTCCTGGCACTTCTCACCCCCCCCCCAGCTCAAAGATAGTTGTAGTCATTGTTTCTCAGTAGTCAGGGAGGCAGGGAATTCTTGTCTTTCAGCCTACAGATCTCCACGACAAGAGTGAGGCTGAGCTGGAATTCCTACACCCTGTAGCACTTCTGGGACTTCTGGTAACGAAAGTCCTTCTCAGTGTGCCTGTGGGACCACATCCTGTCCAGAGAATCCCTGGGGTATTGACTCTTGAGCAAGCATTGGGGGCAAGGGTGCTAAGGTATTTATACTTTGGTATTTGCCCATCACTAGTTAAGGACTACCCCCACGAGGCATGAATTTTTCCCAGGAACATCTGGTTTACCAAGTACAGCTGGGAGGCGGATTCTGGCAGCCTGGGGACAGCCTTCGAACCAAGAGAAGCAGATGCTATGGGCTGTGGGGGAGCACATGACGGAATGGGAAGGAAGGCGTGTAGGTGGAGCACAGACCCCGCCAGCCACACTTCTCAGATGAGCAGATTGGATCCGATTTTATCTTTCTGATTTTAACCACTCTGGCCCACAGCAACCTACTCTGGGGAAGCGAAAACCCTTGCAACAGAACATCCTCCCTACTAGTGGCCAACCTGCCAGCCTTAAGATAAATGTGACCAGGCTAGAGGAACAGGGAGAGATGATTTTAGAAAAACTCATTTCTTTCTCAGAAAAGTAAACAGTCTGTTAATACGTTTTTATACAGCTGGTGATGTGTGAATAGTGTAGTGTTTTGGAAATTGTCTTTTGGAAAATGGAGGACTATTTATTTATTTATTTATTTTTGAGATAGATTTTTGCTATAGGGTGCATGCGCTTCCCAGTGAGACAGAGAGAAAGAAAAAAAGAAATCACCCTGCAGGGGGGATGGTCACGCTACAATCCCTTCTCCTCCATTCTCCTCTTGGGATCTTGGGCATGCACACACACTTGCCGGGCGTGAGTTTAAGCCACCAGGTCCACCACTCGAATTGTCGTAGACTACATGGGAATCCAGTGACATAACCATTATGCTATCTGCTGGTCCCAAGGACATAACGTTTTTGAGGGAATTAACATACCTGGCTTTACTAAACCCTTATGTGAAGTCCCCAGATTTTCTTTTTTTTTTTCCTAAGCCCAACTGTATCCAGCTTTATTAAAGATAGTTTGGTAAACAATCATGGTATTTCAGGCAGGACATGGGCAGACAATCGTTAACAGTATACAACAACTTTCAAACTCCCTTCTTCAATGGACTACCAAAATCAGAAAGCCACTATAAAACCCAATGAAATCTTCATTTGATGCTCTCAACAGGGAAAGTTTAGAGTGAGGGTTGACATTTCACATTTAGCATGTTTTTTAACAACTTTTCACGAGCCGACCTGACTTTCAGGAAGTGAAAATGGCAGAATTATCAACCTGAAGATCCAACAATATAGAAAAGAAACTGCTGCTCTTTTGAAGGATGCCATCTCAATGTCATTGGAAAGTCCAGATTTCCTGATATACTGGTATAACCAATTTTCTGTGTTCAGGTCCCAGCAGGTCTCTGGTTAAAGGGAGTTAAGTCTATGCCAAAGGCAGAGAGGGAGAGAAGATCAAAGCAAATGTTAAGTTTTCCACACCAGAAGGCATCTGTGCCAAGGTGGCTGTGTGTCAGGGAATCTCTCCTCTCAGGAGCCAAGAGAAAGTCTCTCAAAACTAGAAGGGAAATGTGGGAGGCTGTGCACCAGCAAATATTGCTGGTTTCTCAGAGAGCAAATAATTACACAATGCCAAAGGCCATGATTGGCTCCCCTTCAAAACCTCACCTTCAAAACCATACTCTGATTG
>NW_006159525.1:7241668-7245106 GCF_000334495.1 Tupaia belangeri chinensis | reverse complement strand
CTCACCTTCAAAACCATACTCTGATTGGCCACTTTCCATAACAAATCGGTAAGATTAGAATCCCTCAGATTTGCATATCTGACACCTCATGATTGGTCCACAAAAGCAACCAATCATAACCCACCTTTTACAATCCTTCATTTAACCAATCACTGCGCACCAGCATGTATATAACCACGATCCCTGGCCCACAATTGCCAGATGACCCTGAAGAGTTGTAACACCGTGTCGTCTCCAGATGACCCTGAAGAGTTGTGACACTGTGTAGTCTCCGGATGACCCTGAAGAGTTGTAACACTGTGTTGTCTCCGTGCTGCCTACAATAAATGGATGACCCTGAAGAGTTGTAACACTGCGTCATCTCCGTGTTGTAACACTGCTTCCTTTGTCCTGTCTCTCACTCCTTCCCGCAGGAAACCTGTTCAACTGTCCCCTGGGTCAGGACATGTGGCGCCCAAACAGGGACCCTGAGTACGAAGGATCCAGGGAAGAGCACCCAAGAAGGGGACGGCAGAGAATCGTCCCGAGCACCGAAATAAAGAGAAAGACCGCGTCAGAAAACAGGAGGGGATGGCAGAGAATCGTTCCAGTAAGTAACAAAAGTCGCTTACTCATAAGTAATAAGGGTAATAATGGGACAAGAGCTTAGTCAGCATGAACAAGAGCTTAGTCAGCATGAACTATTCTTTCAGGGCTTAAAAGAAGCCCTTGCCACTATGGCCGATCTAACCAAGGATTCTAAAATTGAAAAAGAACAGGGAGAGGATCTTATTTCCCTAGATAGTGAGGAAGAAGTTAAAAGCCCTGAAGGTGAGACAAAACCCCCCAAATACAAAAAAGCTAAAAAAGAAAAACAACCTTAAGGCTCTACAAGAGCCAAAGAAAAACGAGTCAAAAACTGGGTCAGTTTCTTGGACAATGTGCTGCTGTTTATCATATTTCTACATGGTCTCTGCTTGGGGTGGTCATGTGTTTATCATCAACCTTATTCCACTGCATGTGTTTGTGTTGTTACTGGTGCAGAGATATAGCAAAAGGTCATCCAAAATACATTGTCTGTTGGCTCAATCAAGTACATCAACATATGTGTTATCAACAAACAATTTTTCCATTTCTTTTTTTTTTTCCATCCAGAGTACACTGTATATTGTCTCTATCAAGCATATCAACAAACATGTTATTATTAGCAAGTGATCTTCCATTTCTTGTTTTCTGTATGTTTTGCTTTTTTCCCCCTATCCTTGGTTCCCTCTCTCTTACCCTCTGCCACCTCCTGTTCTCCTCCCACACTTTCTCTGTTATCTATGTTTGCTTTCTATACCATTTTCCCCCCACATTTTATTGAATCACCAAAGACCCTCATCAATCCAAATACCCTCCTAGCAAACACATGTGACACATTTCCATGAGCACAAGTCTAACTTTACGCATCCTATCAAGTAGCACCTAACTGGGGCTACATATCCTACTGCAGTCATTGAATAGATATATTTTGTTTTCCTGAAACTCTTTTTTGTAACTCAATTTACATTCCTTCTCTAGGCATCATCACAGCACACAAAATGCGATCTCCCATCCAGTACACACTGCATAGTGACTCAATCATGCACATTACAAAAAATATAAATTTCCACTTCTAGTTGCTAGAATTAATTCCACCCCTCTTTCTGACCCTCTGTCCCTTCCCACCCTCCTCTCACACCACCTCTAGTGTCCAAAATTGTCCTCCATTCCCTTCCCACCCACATTGCATTGATCACACAATTTCCTACATAACCTGACTACTTTCAAAGGTGAGTTCCCTCGTTACTACTAAGAAAACCAGTTTTAACTTAAATCAAAGAACCGCCAAGGAACTTTGCTTAAAGCCCGGAAACAGGTTAGGATTCTGTTCAAATGGTAGGTGCATGAACCTATCAGTCTCATATACTTTTATCTTCTGTTCTGGTTCAATTTTCCTGATTAAATTCTGGGATATAGTATTCAACTCCAGACTTGTCCCTATGATTAAGTTAGCTACTTTCTCAGTTTTTGGACTCTTATTTCCATGTATCTGCGTTTAGTTTTCCTGATACAGCACATCCTTGAGAACTTCTTGGAGGTCTGGTCTGGTGCTGGTAAATTCTTTCAGGTTTTGTTTATCTGAGAATGTTCTTGTCTTTTCTTCCCACCTGAAAGATAATCTTGCCGGATACAGTATTCTTGGCTGAAACTGCTTCTCTCTTAACACTTGGAATATATTTTCCCATTCTCTCCTCGCTTTTATTGTTTCTGATGAGAGATCTGCTGTTAGCCTGATGGGATGTCCTTTGTAGGTAACTTGCTGTTTTTCTCTTGCTAATCTTAGTATCTTGTCTTTGTCTGCAGTTTTGGTCAACCTGGCTATAATGTGTCTTGGAGAAGATCTTCTTGGGTTGATTCTATTTGGGGTCCTTTGTATTTCCTGGGACTGGATCTTCGAATGCCTCTCTAGGTTTGGAAAGTTTTCTTGCAGGATTTCATGGAATAGATTATCAATGCCCTTATGGGTCTCTTCACCTTCTGGAATGCCAATTATCCGGATATTTGGACGTTTGATGGTATCCAGTACTTCTCACATATTATTCTCAATTTTTTTGGCCATTTTCTCAGTCTTTGTTGTGGATTTTTCTAGGCCAGCTATTTTCTCTTCTACATCCGAGATTCTATTTTCTGAATGATCTAGTCTGCTTTTAATACTTTCAAGGGAGATTTTGACTTCTTGTATTATAGACTTCATCTCTAGGAGTTCCGTTTGAGTCTTTTGTAAAGTGTGCAATTTCTCTTTTAGATCTTGCAAGAATTTCCTCATCTCCTGGAACTTGATAACTTCTTTCTCCTTTCTCTTTAGCAGTTCATTATCTCTCTTCTCTTCCATCTCTGTTAGCTTCGACATTATGAATGCTCTAAATTCCTTATCAGACATTTCCATGATTTTCATCGAACTGCTTGTGGATGAAGAAGAGTTACTCTTATCCCTTGGAGGAGAGGTATTTTCTCGTTTTCCCATATTTTTCGTTATCTGGTGGTGATTTCTTGTCATCTGATGGATGGTTTGTTTCTTTCAAATTCCTGAAATTCAGCCGCTAGCTCGTTTGTTGGAGGCTGAATCATCGGTAGAAAATCTTCATTCCCTGAAAAATCTAGTTTGGTGGAGCCATGTGGAACCTTCTTGTGAAGGCCCGGCTTCTTCTGCCTGGGTGGGCACAGTGGCTTTGACTTTAAAATGGTAAAAGAAATTAAGGTGGCAGTCACCCAATATGGAACTACTGCTCTGTATACCTTAGCTGTAGTTGAAACTATTGCCGAGGGCTGGCTCACACCGTCTGATTAGCAAACATTAGCCCGAGCTACACTTTCAGGAGGAGACTACCTGCTTTGGAGATCAGAATATGTAGAGGCTTCTAGGGGAAATGCCCG
>NW_006159525.1:7203976-7241606 GCF_000334495.1 Tupaia belangeri chinensis | reverse complement strand
CAATGAAAATCAAATGCAGTATGACCCAGGGCTCTTTGCACAAATTCATTCATACGGCAGGCATAAAGGCCTGGAAAAAACTCCCTGCCAAAGGAGATTTGAGCGCCTCCCTTACTAACATTAGACAAGGGCCTGATGAACCTTTTTCTGACATTGTACATTGATTAATTACCACGTCAGAAAGAATATTCGGTAATGTTGATGCGAGTACAGACTTTGTAAAACAACCAGCATATGAAAATGCTAACGCTCCTTGTCAGGCAGCCATTAGACCGCACAGAAGAAAAGACAGACCTGACAGGGTACATACCTCTGTGTTCAGAGATCGGAGCAGCATGGGTTATTCTCTTCATCTACGCCAAGTCACTGAGGGTCTTATCTCAGACCAACTAGATTCCCTGGCTGAGGTGGTTCTTCAAAATAGATGAGGTTTAAATCTCCTCCTGGCAGAACAGGGGGGGGTCTCTGTCTTGCTTTACAGGAACGCTGCTGCTTTCATGCCAACAAGTCTGGCATTGTTCGTGACAAAATACATCAACTCCAAGAATCTTTCCAATGACGTAGAAAACAACTTGCTGACAATCCCTTATGGTCTGCCTGGAATGGTCTCCCTCCTTTCCTGCTCCCCCTTTTTGGCCTGGCCCATTCATTGTTTTTTTAATTGTTTGCTCACTGGGATCTGTTATATTTAATAGGCTCATGTCATTCATCAAACAACAAATTGACTTGCTTACTATGTGGCCTATCCAGGTCCACTATACTAGACTAGAGATGGAAAATCAACACCCCTATACTGGTCTCGCCTGAGGCACTGAATCGGTTAGCCAAAGACGGGTAAGAGAGTCTGATGAACCCAATAACTGTTCAGTCCTTCCACCTAAGACAGGAGGCTCATCATAGCTATGGGACTCTCCAATGACGGATAAGAATGGACGTATGGTCCCATAAATGATTCTAACCTAAGACAGGCACGATTCCCTCAGGCCTTTTCCTCATCTCTCAAATTAAAACAGAGAAGGGGGATATGTGGGAGGCTGCACACCAGCGAATATCCCCAGTTTCTCAGAGAGCAAACAATTACACAATGCCAAAGGCCATGATTGGCTCACCTTCAAAACCATACTCTGATTGGCCATTTCCCATAGCAAATTGGTGAGCTTGGAATCCCTCAGATTTGCATATCTGGCACCTCATGATTGGTCCACAAAAGCAACCAATCATAACCCACCTTTTACAATCCTTCATTTAACCAATCACTGCCCACCAGCATGTATATAACCACAATCGCCAGATGACCCTGAAGACCCTGAAGAGTTGTAACACCGGGTCATCTCCAGATGACCCTGAAGAACTGTGACACTGCGTAGTCTCTGGACAACCCTGAAGAGTTGTAACACTGTGTTGTCTCCGTGCTGCCCACAATAAACGGACGACCCTGAAGAGTTGTAACACTGTGTTTTCTCCGTGTTGTAACACTACATCATTCGTCCCGTCTCTCACTCCTTCCCTCAGGAAACCTGTTCGACTGTCCCCTGGGTCGGGACAGGGAAAGATGTTGTCCAAATCAATCCAGCTTCAGAGACATTCTATTAGTGACAAATGTCCCTTCTCCAAAAAACAATGGAGTGTTTTGTGTGCAAAAAACAATGAAGTGTTCTGTAGCTTAGAAAAAAAAAGGTAAAGCAAAATTCTGCATTTTTATAAAACTTGGTAAAAAATAGTATTTCAAACTGTACAGTCACCAGAAGCCCACAGTTATCAAAAATGCACACACTGCACTTGGCATCTCCAGCACCTTTAGCTTTCTGTGCCTGGTTGGTTCTGGCATCTCCATTTTCTGCAGGGTTATTCCCACCCTTGCCAGCATCTGCTTTTCCCCCTTTTCCTCTGGGCACCTTCTCTGCCTTCTTTGCAGGGCCCTTTTTAGGCTTGGGCTCTGGCTGTGGAGGAGCAGGTTTCACAGACAACTTTGTAGATCTTCTCTGTGGCTTGTCCTTCGTCTTGTCTTTATCTCCTTGAGCGTCTCCTTCAGCCTTTCTCTTGGGCATGGTGGCGATGACGGCGGGATGTAGGCGCTGGACGCGGGAGATACAGCAGCACGCAGGCTTTGGTCAGTCTGGGGGTTGCTCTCGCCTCTTCTCCCCCCAGATTTCTTTTAATATTTCAATATAGTATTTTGGGGGAGAGGGGATGAAGTAGTTTAAGCTAATCTAGTTCAATTTTTTAAAAATAAGATTTGTTGAGGTGTAATTTATACACAGTGAAATAACTAAATTTAAAAAATCACCCTTGGAAACATACGGTTCTCTGAGTTTTGACAAATGGCTGCACTTGGGGACCACCACATGCTCCAGACAGGGCAGCGTCGTTACAACTCCAAGGTCCCTGCACCCCTTCCCCTGTCCTACTTCCCAGGCATCGCTGATCTGTCTCTCAAATTTTAACTCTTCCAGGATGTCACGTAAATGGAATTGTATACTCGGGATCCTTTTTTAAAAGATGTTTTCGCTATAGGGCATGTGCACTCACTAGAGAGAGACAGAGAGAGGGAAAATGAGAAATCACTCCTCCAGGGGGGGATGGCCACACTGAAATCACTTCTCCTCCATTCTCCTCTTCAAATTTTGGGCACTCACAAGTGCTGGCATGACTTTCAGGCCTCTGGGTCTGTGACTCAAACCACATGGTTAGAGTGGGACCCAGTATGCACACGTTGTGTGTGTCAGTGTGGGTTACTGTAGCTCAACTCTTTCTTTTCACTGCTAAGTAGTATTCCATCTATGAACGTACCAAGATTTGTTTACCCTTCAGCCAAATGGACATTTGGGTTGTTTCTACTTTTTTACTATGAACCAATAATGTTACTGTCTCTGGACCTTTGTGTATAGGTTTTTATGTGAGCATGCATATATATATATATATATATATGTTTTTTTTTTTTTTTTTGGTATGTTTGTTAATTTTTTTTTTCAGAGAGATTATTTTGCTATAGGGTCCATGTACTCATCAGAGAAGACAGAGAGAGACAGAGAGAGACAGAAAGTCAGAAATCACCCTGGGAGACTGGCCATGCTGCAATCCCTGTCTCTTCCATTTTCCTCTTGGGATTTTGAGCTAGAGTGAGTTTTAAGCTGCTGGGTCCCAGACTCAAACCGTGGGCTGTGTATGTGGGAGTCCAGTGATGTAACCATTGCGCCATCTGCTGGTCTCACGTTTTTATTTCTCATAGGAGTGGAATGGCTGGGCCGTGTGTTAAGAGTATGTTTAGCTTTTTAAGAAGCTGCCAGACTGCTTTCCAAGTCGTTGTACCTTACTGCACTGCTGTCAGCCACGTGCGAGAGTTCCAGGTGGTCACGTGCTTGCCGATCCT
This sequence comes from Tupaia belangeri chinensis, assembly GCF_000334495.1. Lineage (NCBI taxonomy): Eukaryota > Metazoa > Chordata > Mammalia > Scandentia > Tupaiidae > Tupaia > Tupaia belangeri. Next base: position 7,238,236 of record NW_006159525.1, on the reverse strand, counting down.
TGGTGCTGTCAGTGTTCCCCTCGCAGTCTTGAGCATTCTCCTAGGTGTGCAGCGACCTCTTGTAGTTTAATTTACGTTTTCCTAATATTATAACTAATAGCATTGAGCATCTTTTCTCACATTTTATGGTCCTTCGTCTTCATTCCTCTCCCCCCCACCCCCCGTTTTTTGGTAAACTGTCCAAATCTTTTATGCTTTTAAACTTAGATGATTTTCTTATTATTGAGTATTGAGAATTTAATATTATGGTTACCTTTATGTTTTAGTCTGTTATGTTGCCAGTAACAGAAACACCAGAGTCTGGGTGATTTATAAGAATAGACAGTTGGGCTTGCTCTGTGGCCTGTTGGTTAAGGCAGCTCCATTTCACATGCCCAATGACACACTTTGAGTCCTGGACCCAGCGACTTAAGAAACACACCAAGCATGTTTGCATGCATGCCCAAAATCCCGAAGGGAGGAAAGGTGGAGGAGAAGGGATTGTGGCGGGACCATTTCACACGGGGGTGCTTTTTCCTCTCCGTCTCCGTCTCTCTCTGGTGAGTGCATGTGCCGTTTAGCAAATAAATAAATAATTAAGAAAAAAGAATAGAGGTTTATTTTGTTTCAAAGGTGCTCTATCTGGCGAGGGGCTGCCTGTTGGTGGGTTGGCCAGTAGAGGGCATCAATGGCAGCACAGTCTGGGTGTCTGTGTTTCTGTCTCATCCCCTCTCCTAATAAAGCCACCAGGTTTCTGGGGCTGGTAGGTGGCATGGTGGTTAAGGTCACTGGACTCCCACATGACCAACTGCAGTCTGAGTCCTGGACCTGGCGACTTTCTCACTTCTCTCTCTCTCTCTCTGTCCCTCTCTGGTGAAATTTAAATAAATAAGTAAATAAATAAAGTTAAATGAAATGATTATTAAAAAGAAAAGCCCCCAAGTTTCAATCATGGGGCCTCACCCAGGTGAATTTAATCATAGTTACCTCCCAAAGATGCCATCTTTTGCTCTTAACTTTGTCAAAGGCACATGTACTTGCCAGAGAGAGACAGAGAAAGAGAGAAAGTGGGGCTAGCAGGAGGGGTAGAGGTTAAGGCGCTGGACTCCCGCATGGCTGGCCATGGTTCAAGTCTTGAACCTGGTAGCTTGAAAATCATACCAGGCATGTGTGCATGTGTGCCCAAAATCCCAAGAGGAGGATGGAGGAAAAAGAGTTGCAGTGTGGCCATCTACCCCGAGATGACTTTTCACCTTCCCTCAGTTTGTTTCTCTCTGATGAGTGTACGTGCTCTCCAAAAAAAGAAAAGAAAAGCACCACTCGTGGGAATGGCCATGCTATAATCCCTTCTCCTCCATTTCTCCCTCCTTTCAGAATTTTGGGCATGTACACACACGCACACACACGCAAACACACTGGTGTGTTTCTAAAGTTGCCAGGTCCAGAGTTTGAACCACGCAGTTGGCCACATGGGATCTAGCAGCCCTAACTGCCATGGTGTGGCCTGGTGCCATCTCTTAATCCCATTGGATTAAGTTTTACCCTCTCATCATTGTTACAGTGGCTCACCAAATTTTAACACATAATTTTTTGTGTGTGTGTGGATACATTCATACCACAGCAGTTTCCTTTATCAGATATGTTTCTCTCACTCTTTGACATCTCTTTATTTTCTTAATGTCTTTCAAAGGTTGGAACTTGTTTTTAAAAATAATCTGCTTTTTTTTTAAAAAAATGGAAATATAATTACACACCGTAAGTGCGTCCCTTACAGGTATCCAGTTCAGTGGTTTTTAGTATACAAAGTTTGCAGCCGTCAGCGCCATCCAACTCCAGACCATTCCATCGCTCCAGAAAGAAACCCCGTACTCAGCAGCCAGTGCCAAGTCTCCCATCCCCCGGATCCCGGCCACGCTAATCTTTGTGTGTGTCGACTTGCTTATCTCTGGACATTTCATGCTCCTGTCTTCTCTCGCTTAGCATGGTATATTCAAGTCTGATCCATGTCATAGCGTGTATCAGAACCTCATTCCTTTTTATTGCTCAATAATGTCCCATTGCATGGACACACGACACTTTGGTGGTTTTTGTTTGTTTGTTTGTTTTTGTTTTTGTTTTATTTTTTTTTTTGAGAGGTTTTTGCTATAGGACACATGCGCTTGCCCGAAAGAGGGAGAGATACAGACAGAAAGAGAGAAATCACCCCCCAGGGAGGATGGCCATGCTGCAATTCTTTCTCCTCCATTCTTCTCTTGGGATCCTGGGCATGCATGCACACGTGCCTGGCATGCATGCCCAAGGTCAAGCCACCAGGTCTAGGACATGAACCACGGTCGACTACATGGGAGTCCAGCGACATAGCCATTACGCCAACTGCTGGTCCCCACATGACACTTTGTTTATCCATTCATCGGCTGATGGACATTTGGATTGTGTTCACTTTTTGGCCGTTACACATAACGCTACTGTGAACACTTGTGTACAAGTTTTTGTGTGGAGACATGTTTTAATTTCTCTTACGGTATGTACCTGGGAGTGAAGTTCTTGGGCCACATAGTAATTCTGTTTAACTTGCGAAGAACTGCACATACTGGGTACTGCCTGTCATTTTGATGCTAGCTCCCCTAGTGGGTGTGAAATGATATCTCACTGTGCTTTTTTTTTTTTTTAATAATTACTTGCTTAACTTTACTTATGATTATCATTACTATTGTTTGAATTTGCTATATGTGTGCCCACCAAAGAGGGCCAGAGAGAGAGAGAAGGGGAAGTAGAGAAAGCAAGCCACCAGGTCTGAGACTTTAACTGCAGATGGCTATATGGGAGTCCAGCGCCTTAACCACCATGCCACCTGCCAGCTTCTCATTCTACTTTTCATTTGTATTTCCCCAATGACTAGCAACCATGAGCATCTTTTCTTTCTTTCTTTCTTTCTTTCTTTTTGAAGAGGTTTTCACTATAGGGCGTGTGCGCTCGCCAGACAGACAGAGAGAGACATAGAGACAGAAAGCGAGAAATCACCCCCCGGGGGGATGGTCACGCCGCAATCCCTTCTCCTCCATTCTCCTCTCGGGATCTTGGGCACGCACGCACATGCGCCCGGCGTGAGTTTAAGCCACCGGGTCCGGGATGCAAACCGCGGTCGACTACGTGGGAGTCCAGTGACATAGCCATTACACTAACTGCGGGTTCCCAGCATCTTTTCTTAATCACCATACTACCTGCTGGTCTCAAGTTAGTTGTCTTTTGGTGGTTAAGTTTAAGAGTTCAAAGAGAGAGCAGAAGCTTTACATTTTGAGAAAAAAGAGAGCTATTTTTACTTCATGGTTTGAAGTTTTTGTGCTGTATAAGCAATATTTGCCTAACCTAAGATTGCTACGTTCTTTCCCCTGTTTTCTTCTAGAAGTTGTGCAGTTGTTGGTGTTATGCTTAGGTCCATGATCCATTTTGGTTGAATTTTGGATATGATTCAGTGTACAGGTCTCTTTTTCTTTTTTTTTTTTTTTTGGAGAGATTTTCACTGTAGGGCGCATGTGCTCGCCAGACAGACAGAGAGAGACATAGAGACAGAAAGCGAGAAATCACCCCCCAGGGGGGATGGTCACGCCGCAATCCCTTCTCCTCCATTCTCCTCTCGGGATCTTGGGCACGCACGCACACGCGCCCGGCATGAGTTTTAAGCCACCGGGTCCGGGACACGAACCGTGGTCGACTACGTGGGAGTCCAGTGACATAGCCAGTACGCTAACTGCTGGTTCCCAGTGTACAGGTCTCTTGAGTGTGTGTGCATGTGTGTGTGCACCGTGTATAATACAACTGTTCCAGCACTATTTGTTGAAAAACTCTTCATTCACTCTTATATGATTATTGTTATTGTTATTATTATGGAGAGCGTGTGTGCAAACTCATGAGAGAGAGAAAAGGAAGACACGCCGCGCTGCAATCCCCCTCCTCAGCCCCGCAGCTCCTCAGGACCTAGGAGCCCCCATGTGCTCCAGCGTGTTTACAAGCTGACCTGGGAACCCAAAGCCCTGGTTATGGCTTCCCTGGCGGGGCACATGCGTGGCTCCTGCATCACAGCTGCTGGGCATCTGCTTACCGTTGGCCCCTTTGTCAACAACCAATTGACCATTTATGCATGAGTCTCTTTTATAAACTTTATTTTGTTTTACTGAGCAGTAAGTCTATTCTTTTTTTTTAATAATTATTTTATTTAACTTTATTATTATTATTATTTTCCAGTTTGATCAGAGAAAGAGAGAGAGAGGGAAAGTGAGAAAGCAAGCCACCAGGTCCAGGACTTAAACCATGGTTGGCCATGTGAGGTTCTAGAGCCTTTAACTACCCGGCCACCTCCCGGCCCCAGCAAGTCCATTCTTACATCAACACCACGCTGCGGTAGTATTATAGCTCTTATAGCAAATCTTCACATTTAGTAGTTATTCTTCACGTTTTGTTCTTTCCCAATGTTGTTTTTGGTATTCTAGGTCCTTTGGTTTTCTAAAGAAATTGTAGAAACAGTTTGTATTTCTATTTTTAAAAAGCTTGCTGTGGGGGTGGGGGTGGCAGGTGGTATGGTGATTAAAGGCACTGGACACCCACATGACTGATTGCAGTTTGAATCCTGGACCTGATGGCTTGCTTTCTCCTTTTCCCTCTCTGTCGCTCTGTCTCTCTCTAATCAAACTGGAAAATAATAATAATAAAGTTAAATAATATAATTATTTTTAAAAAAGTTTGCTAGAGGGATCAGCAGATGGCATAATGGTGACAACACTGAACTCCCACGTGGTTGACTGCAGTTCCAGTCCTGGACCCGGTGGCTTCAAACTTACACTGGGTGCATGTGCATGCCCAAAATCCTGAGAGGAGAAGGAAGGAGAAGAGATTGCGCTGCAGCCATCCCATGTGGGGATGATTTCTTGCGTTCTGTCTCTATGTCTCTCTCCAGCAAGTGCATATGCCCTGTAGCCAAAAAACTCTCAAAAAAAAAACACTTGCTAGACTTTTATTATTATTATTATTTCAATTGCATTGAATGTATAAAACAATTTGGGGGAACTGAAATTTTGACAAGATTGAGTTTTCTGAATTGTCAACAGTAAGCAGATGCCCCGCGGTTGTGACGCAGGAGCCATGCACATGCCCCACCAGGCTGGAAACCATAACCAGGGGTTTGAATCCCCAAGTCAGCTTGAAAACACGCTGGAGCATATGGGGGCTCCCAGGTCCTGGGGAGCTGCAGGGCTGAGGAGGGGGATTGCAGCGTGGCGACATATCCACGAACAGATAGTTTTCAGGAAGACTCGCTGCTCTGCCCTGTTGCTCTGTTTCTCTCAGGACTGGTGCTTGATCTGTCACAGAGCTAACTCCTCTCCTCTTGCCATGTGTGCCTCAGGATGGGGGCTGTGACTTAGTTCTGGCTAGCGAGACTGGAGGAAGCATTGGTCCTGGGAGTTCCGGGAAAGGTGTCCCCATCTTAGGTCACAGGAGGAGGGGCCCCTTTCTCTCTCTGGGTGTGGTAATGTCCAGAATGATGCCAGGAACTGCTGCAGTCATCTTGTGAGGGGAGCCGAACAGCCAGCATGCAGAGGATGAGGCTGGAAAGGCTGGAAAGGCCCTGGACCTCGAGGACCACACTGAGAGACCGAAGTAGCCAACCTTGTAGCATACCGGGTGCTTTCTGGTCAAGTGAGAAAAGAATTTCCGTGACTGCTCAGGCCAATTTCAATTTGGGGTTTTCTGTTATTTTCAGTGGAAATCATCTTATCTAATGCATTCATTCCTTTCCGACTGCTGAAACACATCCCTGAAAACACGAGGTACAGATGTGTCCATTTGTGAAAGTACAGACCACGGGCTCTTCCACAGGAGGCCTCCACGCCACTGCTGCCGCCATGTCTCTAGGATCCCTGAGAAGTGGCAGCACACATTTTTTCTGGAGAGTTTTTTGCTACAGGGCGCGTGCGTTCGCCAGAGAGACAGAGAGAGACAAAGAGACAGAAAGCGAGAAATCACCCCCCAGGGGGGATGGCCATGCCACAATCCCTTCTCCTCCTTTCTCCTCTCGGGATCATGAGCACACACACGGACACACACCTGGAGTGAGTATAAGCCACCGGGTCTGGGACTCGAACCATGGTCGACTACATGGGTCCTATGTGCCAGCACACTTTACGAGTACTCCACACCGACGTTGTTGGACGGTGGAGGTAGCCTTTGCCATCATGGTCCTTGAGCGTGTGGGGTAAAGTCATGCTCCCATGGTGTGGAGTAGAGCAGAGATCGACCTCACCACAAGGGCAGGAGAGGTCACCCGGGACGAGGTGGGATGTGTGATCACTATGACGCGGAATCCACGCCAGCACAAGATCCCAGACGGGCTCCTGAACAGACAGGAAGATGTAAAGGGCGGGAATACCGCAGGTCCTGGCTGACAGTCTGGACAACAAGTTGCGTGAAGACTGGAGAGACTGAAGATTTGGGCCCATAGAAGGCTGCGGCACTTCTGGGGCCTTCGGGTCTGAGGCTGGCACACTGAGACTACTGTCCATTGTGACTGTACCGTGGGTCTGTCCAAGAAGAAATAAGTCTGTAGGCCTGTCTGTTAATGAATAGTTTATATTTATATGGATAAATGTACAAGCAGTACAAATCTGGTTAGTCTAGAACTAATCACGTCCCCTTCAGCACCCCACAGCTAACCCAATACCCTTGCTGGAGAATAATTACCATTATTGATTTGCTCTTCATCTCTCAAGATCTTTCTCTAGGCATGAGTGAGCCTTGACTTACATATGTACATACATACATACATTTTATTTTGTTATTTTTATTGCCAGAGGCCACGTGTGCTCATAAGAGAGAGAAAGAAAGAGAAACCACCTCCCAACGGGCATGGTCATGCTGCAATCTCCCTTCATCCATTTCTCCATCCTGTCCGGACTCTGTTCACACAAATGCACTCTCCCTGTTTTTCAAGCCGCTGGGGCCAGGAATTGAATCGTAGTTGGCCATGTGTGATCTGGCTCTCTATGCACAAAGCTTAATTGCTTTGCTATAGGGCTGGGCATTCGTATCCATACATATATTCTCTTTTTTTTGGAGAGGTTTTTGCTATAGGGCGCGTGCGCTTGCCAGACAGAGAGACATAGAGACAGAAAGCGAGAAATCACCCCCAAGGGGGATGGTCATGCCGCAGTCCCTTCTCCTCCATTCTCCTCTCGGGATCTTGGGCACGCACGCACACGCGCCCGGTGTGAGTTTTAAGCCACCGGGTCCGGGACACGAACCGCAGTCGACTACGTGGGAGTCCAGCGACATAGCCATTACGCTAACTGCTGGTTCCCACCACTTTTTATATGTTTAATCTTTGCCATTCTGTCAGGGGTTAGGTGGTATCTCATCGTGGTTTTAATCTGCATCTCCTGTATGATGAGGTATGTTGAGCATTTCCTCATATGCTTTTTGTCTGTTCGTATGTCATCCTTAGAGAGACTTTTGTTCAGCTCATTTTCCCATCTTTTAATAGGGTTAATCATTTTTATTTATTTATTTTTTTGTCTGTAAGGTGCTTGAGTTCCCTGTGTATTCTGGTTATCAGTCCCTTGTTTGACGCATATTTTACAAAAATATACTCCCATTTTGAGGGCTGTTGATTCATACTTGTTACTGTGTCCTTTGCTGTGCAGAAACTTCTTAGTCTGATATAATCCCACTTGTCTATTTTAGGGATTATTGCCTGTTTTTTGGAAGTCTTATTTAAGAATCTTTGCCTACTCCAATGTCTCCTAGAGTTTCCCCAGCATTTTACATCAGTAGTATTATAGTTTGAGGTCTTAGGTTCAGATCTTTGATCCATTTTGAGTTGACTTTTGTTAATGGTGAAAGATAGGGGTTCAGTTTCATCTTTCTGCAGGTGGACACCCAGTTTTTCCAGCACCATTTATTAAAGAGGTTTTCCTTTTCCCAATGGATTGACCTGTATCCTTTGTCAAAGATCAGTTGGCAGTAAGCTTTGGAGATTGTTTCTGGGGTCTCTATTCTATTCCATTGGTCCACATGTCTATTTTTGTGCCAATACCATGCTGTTTTGATGATCACAGCTTTATAGTATATCTTGGGATCAGGGAGTGATATGCCTCTCACTTATGCCTCTTCTTGTGCAGGATTGCTTTGGCAATATGAGGTCTTTTATGATTCCAAACACATTCTATAATTGTCTTTTCTGGATCTGTGAAGAATATCTCTGGCATTTTGATTGGAATTGCATTAAATATGTAGATTTGTTTGGGCAGAATTGCCATTTTGATTATGTTAATTCTTCCAATCCAGGAATATGAAATGTCCTTCTACTTTTTTATGTCGCTTTCAATATCTTTTTTAAGATTTTCATAGTTTTCTTTATAAAGGCCTTTGACTTCCTTAGTTAGGTTTTTGCCTAGGTATCTTATACATTTTCTGGCTACGGTGAAAGGGATTCCTTTCTTCAGCTCTAGTTCGTTCAACTTGTTGTTCATATGTAGAAATGCTATAGATTTCTGGATGTTGATTTTGTATCCTGCCACTTTACTGTATTCACTTATTATGTCGAGAAGTTTTTTCATGGAGACCTTTGGATCTTCTAAGTATACTATCATGTCATCTGTGAATAAAGATATTTTCAACTCTTCTTTGCCTATTTGAATGCTTTATATATTGTTCTCCTTTCTGATTGCATTAGCTAAGACTTCCAGCACTATATTAAAAAGCAGTACAGAAAGTGAGCAGCCTTGCCTAGTACCAGTTTTTAGTGGAAAAGTTTTCAGCTTTCCCCCATTCAGTATAACGTTAGCTGTAGGTTTTTCATAGATGGCTTTTATTGTGTTGAGAAATGATCCATCTATACCAATCTTCCTGAGGGTCTTAATCATGAAAGGATGTTGAATTTTATCAAATGTTTTCTCTGCATCAATTGAAATGATCATATGGTTTTAAATCTTTCTTTCTGTTAATATGGTGTATTACATTTGTGGTCTTGCATATGTTGAACCACCCTTGCATCTCTGGGATAAAGCCTACCTGGTCATGATGAATAATCTTTGTTATATGTTGTTGTATACGATTTGTGAGTATCTTGTTGAGAATTTTTGCATCTATAATATTGGTCTGTAGTTTTCCTTTTTTGCCATGTCATTATCTGTTTTGGGAATGAGGATGATGGAGGCTTCATAAAATAAATTTGGAAAGTTTCCTTCCTTTTGAATCTTTAAAAATAATTTGAGTAGAATAGGGATTAATTCTTCCTTAAAGGTTTTTAGAATTCAGAAGTGAAGCCATCTGAACCTGGGCTTTTCTTTGTCGGGAGGTTATTTATCACTGATTCAATTTCCTGGCTCGTTATCGGTCATTCAGGGTTTCTATGTCCTCCTGATTCAATCTTGGTAGATTATATGCATCCAGGAGTTTGTTCATCTCCTCCAAGTTCTCTTGTTTGTTGGCATATAGTCACTTATAGTATCCTCTAAGGATATTTTGTATTTCTGTTATGTCTGTTGTAATGTTGCCTGTTTCATCACATATTTGATTTATCTGGTTTCTTTTTTCTTCTCCATCAGTCTAGCCAATGGTGTGTCTATCTTGTTAATCTTTCAAAGAACCAGCTTTTGCTTTCATTTATTTTCTGTATTGTTCATATATTTTCTATTTCATTTATTTCTGCTCAAACCTTTATTATTTCTTTTCACCTGGGATTTTGTTGTTGTTGTTGTTTTTCCAATTCCCTGAGGCATGATGTTAGGTTATCTATTTGCCATCTTTCTGTCTTTTTCTTATGTGCACTAATTGCTATAAATTTCCCTCTTATGACTGCTTTTGCAGTGTCCCATAGATTATGGACACTTGAATACTCATTATCATTTGTTTCCATAAATTTTTTTATTTCAGCCTTAATTTCTTCAGTAGTGAAGAAGTCATTGAGAAGTAGGTTGTTCAGTTTCCATGTGTTTGTGTATTTTCGGGGTTGTTTCTTGAAATTAATCTAGAGTTTAATGCCATCATGGTCAGAGAGGATGCTGGATATAGTTTCTATGCCTTTGAATGTGTAAAGGCTTGATTTGGGTCCTAAGGTATGATCAATCTTTGAAAAGGTTCCATGCCAGGGTTAGAAAAATGTATATTTTGTGGTCTTAGGGTGGAAAGTTCTATAGATATCTATCAAGCCCATTCAATTTATAATATCATTTAGGTCCTGTATCTCTTTATTTATTTTTTGCCTAGAAGATCTGTCTAAAGGAGATAATGGGGTGTTGAGATCCCCAACAATTGTATTGTTTCTCCCTATCTCTCCTTTTAGCTTCAATAGTCTTTCCTTCACATATTTAGGAGCTCCTGAGTTGGGTGCATAGATATTTATAAGCATTATGTCTTCTTGCTGGATTATCTCATTTACAATGATGTAATGCTCTTCTTCGTCTCTTCTTACAGTCTTTAACTTGAAGCCTATTTTGTCTGAAATCAATATCTCAACTCCAGTTCTTTTTGATTTCCATTTGCATGGAATATCTTTTTCCAGCCCTTCACTTTTAGTCTTTGTATGCCTTTATCCATAAGGTGAGTTTCTTGTAGGCAAGAGATAGAGGATTTCTGTTTTCTTATCCATTCAGCCAGTCTGTGTCTCTTAACTGGAGAATTTAATCCATTGACATTCAGTGTTAGTATTGATATTTCCAGACCTGTTTTTATCATTAAGTGAACCATTTTCTTGGTTGCTCTTTGCTGTCTTATAACTGTCCATCTGATTTTTTTGTTTTCCTGGTATAGCACTCCCTTCAGAATCTCCTGAAGAGCTGGTCTAGAGTTGATAAATTCCTTCAGATTTTGTTTATTTGAGAATGTTTTTATCTTTTTTCCCATATGAAAGACAATATTGCTGGGTATAGTATTCTTGGTTGGAATTGTTTTTTGTTTTTTGGTTTTTTTTTTTGGAGAGATTTTCGCTATAGGGCGCATGCACTCGCCAGACAGACAGAGACATTAGAGACAGAAAGCGAGAAATCACCCCCCAGGGGGGATGGTCACGCCGCAATCCCTTCTCCTTCATTCTCCTCTTGGGATCTTGGGCACGCATGCACACGCACCCGGCGTGAGTTTTAAGCCACCGGGTCCGGGACGCGAACCGCGGTCGACTACGTGGGAGTCTAGCGACATAGCCATTACGCTAACTGCTGGTTCCCATGTTGGAACTGTTTTTCATTCAACACTTTGACTATATTTCCACATTCTTTCCTTGCCTGCATTGTTTTTGCCGAGAGGTTCAATGTTAGCCTGATGGGATGACCTTTGTAAGTAACTTGACACTTCCCTCTTGCCAACTTTAGTATATTGTCTTTGTGTCTGTTGTTTTTGCCAGTCTGGCTTTGATGTGCCTTGGAGAGGATCTTCTTGGGTTGATTCTACTTGGAGTCTTGTGTATTTCTTGAGTCTGGATATTTGAATGCCTTTCTAGGTTTGGAAAGTTTTCTTCCAGTATTTCATGGAATAAATTATCAATACATTTATTATTTTCTTCTTCTTCTGGGATACCAAATATCTGGATGTTGGGGCACTTGATGGTATCCAGTATTCCTTGTATATTATCCTCATTTTTCTGGGTTGTTTTCTCAATCTTCTTGATACTTCTTTCTAGGTCAGATGTTTTGTCTTCTACATTTGAGATTAGATCTTCTGCCTGACCTAATCTATTTTTTTTTTTGATAGGTTTTTGCTATAGGATAGGGCACATGCGCTCACCAGAAAGAGAGGCAGAAAGCAAGAAATAACCCCCCAGCTAGGATGGCCACACTGCAATCCCTTCTCCTCAATCCTCCTCTTGGGATCTTGGGCACGCACACACATGCGCCCAGTTTAAGTTTAAGCCACCAGGTCCGGGACTCAAACCATGGTTGACTACATGGGTGTCCAGCAACATAGTCATTACACCAACTGCTGGTCCCTAATTTTAATACTTTCAAAGGAGGTTTTGATTTCCTTTATCACATTTTTCAACCCTAGAAGTTCCATTTGGTTCTTTTTTAAGGTTTCTATTTCTTCTTTCGAATCATGAAAGGACTTCCTCATATCCTAGAGCTCATTATCTCTTTTTTTTCCATCTCAGCTAGTTTGGTCACTACAAATATTCTGAATTGTTTATCTGACATATCCATAACGTTCATTGTATTGACTGTAGTTGATGTGGGTTTGACTATTTCCCTCGGGGGAGAGGCATTCTGTTGGTTGCCCATATTTCTTGAGCCTCTGCGATTGTTTCTAGTCATCTAGTGATCTATATGGTTCTTCTTAGCTTATTCAAGGTATCTCTGAGTGTTAAAATGTGTGCAGGATTAGAAAATTGGCAATCTCTCTTCTGGTATGCCTACCTGTTGCTCTCCAGTACCATGCACTGTTGTCATTGGTCCTGGGTGACCTAAAGTCCTACTTGTTTCTAAGGAGTGGTGAGCCTCCAATTGACCTAATAAGCTTAACCTCAGGAGCAAATAAATAGCCACGCTATTCAATACGCTGAAATTCTGAGAGTCCAAAGTCAAGTTGGGAATGAGCAGAGGATGAGCGAAGGGTCCTGGACTTTAGGGCCTGCAGCCACAGGGGTGGGGTGGGGTGCAAGTTCGTCTTAAAGTCCAAGAAACAAACAAGGAAGTTCTTTAATAACCAAATTTCTTTTTATCTCTTTCTCTCTTCTATTTATTTATATAATTATTTGCCTTCTGAAGTGTCTGCTTCATCCTAACACTAGTTCTTTTTGTGATGGCAAGATGGCTGCTAACAGCTTTCAGGACCTCCTGATCCTAACCAGAAGAACCACTAAGCAGGGTCCTGGCTTCCCTCTGATTGTACTGTCTTGGTCACATGCCTTTCCTGGATGGGTAACACAAGACACTGATTGGTTTAGGTCTGGGTTAGGTGCTGGGTTCTAAAATAAATACTGTGTCAAGAGCAGGATGTGATTGTAGATTAATCTAGCCAAGTCAGGACCTGGGCTGGAACTGTGGTTGGAGCAAATGCCATTAAACTTCCTGGGTGTCCCCAGTGGTGTGAGGAGAGGTTTACTTTTTTTCATCACAGAAAAAAGATGGGAAGGATGTAGACTCAACTGCCAACAGTGCTCATCTTCAAGTAGTGGCATTAAGCCTAATTTCTTTTTAAGGCGTATCTCTTTAACATTTTTGACAACAAACATCTATTTCAATACCTTCAAAGAGAAATGAAGGCTATAAAAATGAAGGAAAGCTGGTATATAACATTTGTGATGGAGTTTGCAACTAGAAGGGTTTAAAGCAGACGTGTTAGCAAACAGGAACTATGGATTTTCAGAATGATACCAAGTGGGTTTTTTTTTATTTTTTTTTATAGGTTTTTGCTATAGGGCACATGTGCTCACCATAATGACAGAGAAACAGAGAGGTGGAAAGCAAGAAATCAACAAATCAACCCCCAGGGGGGATGGCCACGCCACAATCCCTTCTCCTCTCTTCTCCTCTCGGGATCTTGGGCATGCATGTACACGTGCCTGGTGTGAGTTTAAGCCACCAGGTCCAGGACTTGAACTGCAGTCGACTACATAGGAGTTCAGCAACATAGCCATTACGCTAACTGCTGGCCCCCCAAGTATGTTTTAAAGAAGCTTCTAATTGTCTTCCTCTGGCCTCTGTTATGAAATCACGTGAGGGTTTTGATGGCTAGTCTGGCTGAAAGCTATGGACTTCAGTAGCTTAAATTTTCCCCTTCTGTTAGGATGGGGAAGACTTTAGCTTTCTCTAGAGATACTTATCCTTGTCACCTTTAAGCATCATGAGGTGGGACCAGTGGCAGAAGGAGCCCAGCAGTGCATTCCTGTTTGCAGAGGAAACTGTGCAGACGGGGAGTTGCTGCCCCCCACCCCCACTGTCATCCTTTCACTTCCTCTTGGACAGAAGACACTGAGCATTCTTTCAGGAAGTAGCCACCACGAAGTGTCCCCAGCTAGGTCTTCTCAGACTTCCTGAAATTCTCCACAGTGTGAGTTACTGCATGACACTGATAGAAAGGATCCTCAGTCTGAAGGCTCAGGGTCCCAGGGAAAGGCAAAGTGGGGCATGCCCCTTGGTTCACTGCTGCTAGAAGCCTTGGAAGTTCCTCCAAGATTCACAGCGAGAGGCCTGCTGGTCTTCCCCGTACTGGAAAAGAGGACTCGTTCTCACACTGGCAGAAAAGACCCCCACTGGTGAAGCAAGGTAAGGCTGGCATCCTGATTCTCAGTTTGGTTTCTTTTTTACCTTTTTCTTGACGTTTACTTATTTCTTCAAAGAGGAGGGTCACCCCTAACAGGGTATTCACGCCATGATCTTTTCCCAGTCTCAGCTGGCCAGGATCACAAGCACAGGAGCCCGGCAGGCACAGGGAGACCACCTGTCATGAACCTGGGACCTTCTCATGTGGCTTTGTGTTGGCGTCCGCCCCAGGGCTTGGGTCTAGCTGAATCATGACCAGAGGGCTGCTGGTGAGGAAAAGAAAGAGGACAAGGAAGAGAAAGCCCTCCATCTTCCGAGGACTGGGGACTTGGAAAGAATGAGACAGAGAGATAGAGTAGAAATGGACGCAGGCAGCCTGAGCCTAGGTAGCCCAAACAACTCGTGCCGTGGCTGAGCCACCCAGACAAACTGGGCCTCTTTGTTTATGGTACAAGAAGACATTACACATGTATGTTTCATGACACTTCATAGATTCGTTGCCAGGTTACAGACAATAAGAAGCAGGTAACAAATCTATAAGAGCTTAGTCATACTGGGCCAGGTGCTGGTGATAATCCTATCAAGAGAAAGTCCCATAATCTTCTTTTCTAATGCAGAGAAACCTAGCTGTAGGTGTGGGGAAGAAGCTAAAGAACTTCTCCATAAGGAGTGCACCACCACACCCAGAGAAGACTAAAGAACCTTTCAGATGCAGGGCAGGGGTTGGACTTTGCTAATGGGGCCAAGATGTCTCTTGAAGCCCATCAGATGTGTCTGTTGGAACGCCCCTAGCAATTTCCACCCTTGCTCTGTCTGCAGCGAAGGTCAAGGAAAGACAAGTTACAAGGTTCTGCCAAACGCCAACAGGACAGGTGGTGTTTGCTCAGAGCATGTTCCCACACCCAGGTTCTCTCTCTAAACGTGTCCCCACAGCCTCAGCATTGTAAAGCATTGTTGCCACGGCACCACCGTGGCTGGCCCTCACTGTGATTTCTGCTTGAGGTTGACCGTCAGCTCTGCATTTTCACAAACCTGATATTCTGTGACCAAGCCCTTCGGGAGTTATTCTGCTGTGACGGTGAACAGTGAACTGGCATGCTGGCACCATGGTGAGAGCTGTGCTTACTGACAGGATGGGAATGTCCCAGGCTGAGTGGCTAAGGCACTCTGGTCTCAGACGGAAAATAAGGTGAGGGAGGAAATGAGGCCAGAGGTATTCACTGGATGGTCTTAAGGAACAATCCTGGTTCTCCTGGTAATATCATCTGCCATGGACCCCTGAACGTAAACTTCACTAGTTCCGGGATCTTGCCTTAGGTAGTGTTTATCCAGTGTCTAGAATAGTCACACACATGACCAATACATGAGTGGAAAGCTGGCCAGCTGGGTGAATGAACTCTTTTCATTTTTTCAAGTGTCAGTGTCCCCTGGGAAGTCTTCTCTGATCCTCTTAGAAAGATGGGATTTCAGGACCAGTAGTTGGCATAATGGCTATGTCGCTGGACTCCCATGTAGTTGACCGCTGTTTGAGTCCCGGACCTGGTGGCTTAAACTCACACAAGGCGCGTGTGCGTGCGTGCCCAAGATCCTGAGCGGAAAATGTAGCAGAAGGGATTGTGGTGTGGCCATCCCCCCCAGGGGGTGATTTCTCACTTTCTGTCTCTCTGTTTCTCTCTGCCTTTCTGGCGAGCACACGAGCCCTATAGCAAAAACCTCTTCAAGAGAAAAAAAGAAAAAAGAAAGAAGGGATTTCCTCCTCTGGGTTATTGTAGTACTTTAAGTTAAAGCACTTACCTCATTCTGTTGTAACTATTTGTTTATGTATCTGTTAGCCATGAAAGACTGTGTGGGCCCCTCAAATGTAGGATTTTGTCTCATTTTTCCACTTAACTACTGCCACCTTGCCCAGTGCTTGGCAGGTGGTGTTACAGATGCTCATTGGAGAAGGTAATATGGCTGTGGCCGCCTCTACATCTCTCTCAGCACGTAGAAATGCTTGTGACGTGGCCAGGCTTGGCATCAGCCAGGCCCCCTTGCTTCTTCAGTGCTGGGGATGCAGCAGCAAGTTCTTCCTCTTTGCTTTTCACGGTTTCAAAGAAACAATCACTTTCTGTTTTCAGCATCATTCTGATACCCTCTATATTCATGGACCCACGAAATGCGCCAGATGATTTCAGTGAATTACATTTCTGGGATCAGATTAGTCCTCTTACGATGTTATCTAAAGAGGAAATTGAGTCATCTGCAAGTCTTATGGTAGGGCGTAGTCTTTCCAGGAAGGCCTCCTAGAGATGGCACATCCCTCTCGGGAGTCTGACAACTTTGGTCACGCAAACCCCTTTCACTTTAAAAAAACATTGCTATAGGGAGGGCCAGCAGGTGGCATAATGGTTAAAGTGCTGGACTCCCACATGACTGACTACGTTCAAGTCCTGGAGAAATGCTTGTGACGTGGCCAGGCTTGGCATCAGCCAGGCCCCCTTGCTTCTTCAGTGCTGGGGATGCAGCAGCAAGTTCTTCCTCTTTGCTTTTCACGGTTTCAAAGAAACAATCACTTTCTGTTTTCAGCATCATTCTGATACCCTCTATATTCATGGACCCACGAAATGCGCCAGATGATTTCAGTGAATTACATTTCTGGGATCAGATTAGTCCTCTTACGATGTTATCTAAAGAGGAAATTGAGTCATCTGCAAGTCTTATGGTAGGGCGTAGTCTTTCCAGGAAGGCCTCCTAGAGATGGCACATCCCTCTCGGGAGTCTGACAACTTTGGTCACGCAAACCCCTTTCACTTTAAAAAAACATTGCTATAGGGAGGGCCAGCAGGTGGCATAATGGTTAAAGTGCTGGACTCCCACATGACTGACTACGTTCAAGTCCTGGACCTGGTGGCTTGAAACATGCTGGGTGCATGCCCAAAATCCCAGGAGTGGAAATCACCCTCTAGGAGGGTGATTTCTTTCCCTCTCATTGTCTCTGGTGAATGCATGGCCCTATGGCAAAAATATTTTTTAAAAAATTTGCTACAGGGTTCATATGTTTGCTGGAGAAAGAGAGAGAGAGAGAGACAGAGAGAGAGAGAGAGAGAGAGAGAGAGAGAGAAAAGAGGAGAGGAGAGGAGAGAGAAAGCTCCCTTGAGTGGGATGGCCATGCTGCAATCTCTTCTTCATTCTCCTCGTGATTTTTGGACACGCATACACATGTGCCTGGTGTGTCTTTCAAGTCACTGGATCTGGAATTTGAACCACACAGTCACCTATGTGGGATCCAGTCACCTTAACCACCATGCCACCAGCGGGTCCCTGTCTTTTCCCATCTCTTTTAGTGGCTGTGGGCCTCTGTCCACAGGCTGCACTCCCTCCAATAAGTAAGCCTGCCTTCTGACCAGGTCGTGCTTCCCAGGGTCCAGGTGGAGATTTGCATGACACTGCCCTAAGTACTCTGACGGACCGCCTGTCCTGGGTTTTCCTGAAATAATTTTCAGTATTTTGAGACCAGTGATCTAGAAGTCAAGACACAAACTAAGTGGCAAACACATCTTGTAGATTAGGGCAGGCTGGAAGTCTGATGAAAAGATAATTCTGAAGTTAAGTTATGTAACGTTGGCAATGACCAGAGAATGGTTTGTGGGCTTCGTTCTTTGCCAGAATTCGCTACAGCCAAGGTTTCTATATTCTTTGTTAATTTATGTGGGCCCAGCCCATGGATGGGGATGGCTTAAACAGCCAAAAAGGTAGAGAAAAGGAAGTAGGAACTTCATAGTTCTACTGGAATGTTCTGTCAATGCTGCAGGAACTCTCACTGCACCAGATTGACCCAGCCCTGCATTCGTGAGTAGTCTTGTGGGATTTATGCATTCCAGTCACCATACCCTTATCTGAAGTCCACCCTCTCCTCTCATGGGTCTTGTGTGCTGTTCCTGCCTTGTCCCGGGTCCACCCAGTTGTGTCGCACACTGAGAATCCCTGCAGTGACTGGTGGTTTGTTCTGTGATTGGGTTGCCACTGGATACCTGAATCCTGATGGCTTTGAAAGCCTCGTAAGTCATTTGGGTCAAGCTCCAATACTGGCCGTGAGCTAGATCTAGTTAACTGTCTCCTTCAAACACCTGGGTTTCCTCAAAGTAGGTTCATTCTTGGTTGTTTCCCTTCTGGAGGCATCATTCCAAAGCTACTTTTCCCGGATTTGCTGTCATGTCCTACCCCCCAGAACCAGTCTCTCTCCCTCTCTCTCTCTTTTGTTTTAGAGAGATTTTTGCTATAGGGTGTGTGCACTAGCCAAAGTCTCAGAGAGAGAGAGAGAAAGTGAGAAATCACCGCCGCTCCTCCAGGGGTGGGACGGACACACCATAATCCCTTCTCCTCTTGCCTCCTCTTGGATTTTGGGCATGCACACACATGTGCCCGGTGTGAGTATGAAGCCACTGCGTCTGGGACTCAAACCACCATCAACTGGGAGTCCAGTGATGTAACCATTATGCCATCTGCTGGTCTCCAGTGGTGGGTTTTTAAAGGCCTCTTGATTGCTTCTGTCCTCCTCAAAGAGCCTTATTTAACTTTTTGGTGCCCTTGCTTTTTCCAGGAGGCTTCTCTTGCTACCCCACGTCTATCCTGACCATGATTCATCCCAATATTTCCTGGGCTGGCTATTCAGGCAAGAGAACAAAAAGACATTCCCTAGATCCTCTTCTCAGTAAAAGGAGAACATAACTTGCCTTTCTTTAACCAAGGTTTGTGCTTTTCATACATTTTCTCTAGCTCAAAAAATATAAAACTGATCTGTTTTTGCCATCTCTCTCATAAACTGTACCAGCGTGCAGTCATGCTCCCACCGCCAAATCAATGGAGTATCTGTTTCGAGGATGATTCCTATCTCATTTATCTTCACAGGCCCGGCCTTTAGCATGGTGTCTGGCACATCACTGGTGTGAAATATGTGTTTGTTGCAATGAATGAATGATCAACGTAGTGAGTGAATGTATAAACAGGGAAATTGGAACATGAACAGTTAGAATTGGTAAATTATTTGTTCATCCAAAAGTGGTTTAATAATAACATAGCCAGGGTTTTCAAAGTTCATAACTTTTTTTTGGCATCAGCACTTGGAATTGAGTACTTTGTTGTTGTTGCTATAGGGCACATACTCTCCCCAGAGAGAGACAAAGAGAGAGAGAAAGGGAGAAATCACTTCCTACGGGGAATGGCCATGCTGAAATCCCTTCTCCTCTAGTCTTCTCTTGGGATTTTGGGCACACATACACATTCACCTGGTGTAGTTTTCAAGCCACCGGGTCTGGGACTCGAACCACACAGCTGGCTATGTGAGATCCAGTGCCTTAACCTCCATGCCATCTGCTGGCTCCAGAATGCAAGTACTTTTTTTTTTTTTAGTTTTTATTTTTTTGGAGAGATTTTCACTGTAGGGCGCGTGCGCTCGCCAGACAGACAGAGAGAGACATAGAGACAGAAAGCGAGAAATCACCCCCCAGGGGGGATTGTCACACCGCAATCCCTTCTCCTCCATTCTCCTCTCGGGATCTTGGGCACACACGCACACGCGCCCGGCGTGAGTTTTAAGCCACCGGGTCCGGGACACGAACCGCGGTCGACTACGTGGGAGTCCAGCGACATAGCCATTACGCTAACTGCTGGTTCCCAGAATGCAAGTACTTTTGAAGGATACAAAATGTAATTATAAATAAGGGTTGCCAAAATAGCATTAATAATAATAAAATATTTCATCTTTGAGAATAAATCTTTGAAATAAAGTGAGAAATGCAAATCATATTTTAAGAAAATCACAAGAATAAGTATCAGAATAACCTGTTGCTCTATAACTATGATTCAACAGTCAATGCCAATTCTAATAGGCAAATATAAATGCTAAAGAAAAACACCAAGGATTTTAATAACTTGGCCTAAGTGGAGTTTGCTAAGGAAGGATGCACTTTCATCTAAGTGGTAATAGAATTTACTGTGATTGGTGGAATTGCATTGCTACCAAAGGAACTTTATAACTGTGCAGTCTTCCTACAATTGCGAGAAATCAATGATACAATTATTACCAATAATTAAGTAAAAGTTCAAATTAACAATCAATTATATGCTAAGTAGAAGTTTCCAGAGTAGGTGAACGCAATCTTCTGTTTAGCATTTCACGTATATTCTGTTTCAGTGATGAGGTTTATTTAAAAGCGTGCAGATTTCAGGTCTGGAGAGTGCTTCTGTGTGGTGCGCACAGTCGGGTATGGTATGTCTTATGCAAAGATGCCCCCGTGATGGTAGACGTATTGAAGCCATACACATCATATGATTCCAAAACTAGGAGGATTTTTTTCCATCAGTGAGACAAACTCCAGTACATATAAAAGGTTAGCAAGAACATCTACCCTGGGGCTCGTCGGTGGTGCACAGGGAAACAGCATGCTCTGCAAGGCTGAGGCTCTGGGTGCACATCTGGAGCCCTCCCTGAGCACACTGGGCGTGTGTGCCTGTGGTCCGGGGTTGGCTGAGCCTAGGGGTGGACCACTGTGAAGACCTGTCAGGGCTGCTGTCTCTCTATCTGGCTATCTCTGTCTCTTTCTTTGTTCATGGAAGAAATAAGTAAATACACTTTAAAATATCTACAATCGAGACCAGCTGATGGCGTAATGGACTCCCACGTAGTTGACCATGTTTCGAGTCTCGGACCCGGTGGCTTAAAACACACTGGGCACGTGTGTGCCCAAGATCCTGAAAGGAGAGGGGAGGAGAAGGGATTGTGGTGTGGCTATCCTCCCGGGGGTTGATTTCTTGCTTTCTGTGTCTCTGCCTCTTCAATGAGCACACATGCCCTGTAGCAAAAATCTCTCTCTAAAAAAAAAAAAAAAAAAAGATAATAAAATATCTATAATTATTTTGTACTTTCATTTGGGAAAATAGAATTAAACCTGACAGGGAACCAGCAGTTAACGTAATGGCTATGTCGCTGGACTCCCACATAGTCGACCACGGTTCACGTCCTGGACCTGGTGGCTTAAAACTCACGCTGGGCGTGTGTGCATGCATGACCAAGATCCTGAGAGGAGAATGGAGGAGAAGGGATTTTGGCGTGACCATCCCCCCGGGGGGTTGATTTCTCGCTTTCTGTCTCTCTGTCTCTCTCAGTCTGTCTGGTGAACGCACGTGCCCTATAGTGAAAAAACTTCTCCAAAAAGAAAAAGAAAAAAAAAAGTACTGAGTCTAGGGGCCATTTAGTGGCACAGGGGTGAAACACAATGTTATGTGAAGCTGGCCCACAGGGGAAGGTTTTAGATTTGCATCCAGAGACCTCTCTGAGTATGGCACACCTGCCCATGGCTGAAGTTGGGGGGTGGATCGTAGAGTCCAAACCTGGTTGGACTTTTTGTCTCTCTTACTTTATCCCCCTTGGGAGTGATTTCTCTCTTTCCTTCTCATTGTCTCACTCTGTCTCTCTGTGGTGAATGCACGTGCCCTATGGCAAAAACCTTAAGACCAAAAACAAAAAATCAATCCTCCTCCAGTCTCCGCTCGAGAGCGTGGGCACGCACACACATGCGCCCGGCATGAGTTTTAAGCCCCCGGGTCCGGGACCCGAACCGCGGTCGACTACGTGGGAGTCCAGCGACATAGCCATTACGCTAACTGCTGGTTCCCAGAATGCAAGTACTTTTGAAGGATACAAAATGTAATTATAAATAAGGGTTGCCAAAATAGCATTAATAATAATAAAATATTTCATCTTTGAGAATAAATCTTTGAAATAAAGTGAGAAATGCAAATCATATTTTAAGAAAATCACAAGAATAAGTATCAGAATAACCTGTTGCTCTATAACTATGATTCAACAGTCAATGCCAATTCTAATAGGCAAATATAAATGCTAAAGAAAAACACCAAGGATTTTAATAACTTGGCCTAAGTGGAGTTTGCTAAGGAAGGATGCACTTTCATCTAAGTGGTAATAGAATTTACTGTGATTGGTGGAATTGCATTGCTACCAAAGGAACTTTATAACTGTGCAGTCTTCCTACAATTGCGAGAAATCAATGATACAATTATTACCAATAATTAAGTAAAAGTTCAAATTAACAATCAATTATATGCTAAGTAGAAGTTTCCAGAGTAGGTGAACGCAATCTTCTGTTTAGCATTTCACGTATATTCTGTTTCAGTGATGAGGTTTATTTAAAAGCGTGCAGATTTCAGGTCTGGAGAGTGCTTCTGTGTGGTGCGCACAGTCGGGTATGGTATGTCTTATGCAAAGATGCCCCCGTGATGGTAGACGTATTGAAGCCATACACATCATATGATTCCAAAACTAGGAGGATTTTTTTCCATCAGTGAGACAAACTCCAGTACATATAAAAGGTTAGCAAGAACATCTACCCTGGGGCTCGTCGGTGGTGCACAGGGAAACAGCATGCTCTGCAAGGCTGAGGCTCTGGGTGCACATCTGGAGCCCTCCCTGAGCACACTGGGCGTGTGTGCCTGTGGTCCGGGGTTGGCTGAGCCTAGGGGTGGACCACTGTGAAGACCTGTCAGGGCTGCTGTCTCTCTATCTGGCTATCTCTGTCTCTTTCTTTGTTCATGGAAGAAATAAGTAAATACACTTTAAAATATCTACAATCGAGACCAGCTGATGGCGTAATGGACTCCCACGTAGTTGACCATGTTTCGAGTCTCGGACCCGGTGGCTTAAAACACACTGGGCACGTGTGTGCCCAAGATCCTGAAAGGAGAGGGGAGGAGAAGGGATTGTGGTGTGGCTATCCTCCCGGGGGTTGATTTCTTGCTTTCTGTGTCTCTGCCTCTTCAATGAGCACACATGCCCTGTAGCAAAAATCTCTCTCTAAAAAAAAAAAAAAAAAAAAGATAATAAAATATCTATAATTATTTTGTACTTTCATTTGGGAAAATAGAATTAAACCTGACAGGGAACCAGCAGTTAACGTAATGGCTATGTCGCTGGACTCCCACATAGTCGACCACGGTTCACGTCCTGGACCTGGTGGCTTAAAACTCACGCTGGGCGTGTGTGCATGCATGACCAAGATCCTGAGAGGAGAATGGAGGAGAAGGGATTTTGGCGTGACCATCCCCCCTGGGGGGTGATTTCTCGCTTTCTGTCTCTCTGTCTCTCTCAGTCTGTCTGGTGAACGCACGTGCCCTATAGTGAAAAAACTTCTCCAAAAAGAAAAAGAAAAAAAAAAGTACTGAGTCTAGGGGCCATTTAGTGGCACAGGGGTGAAACACAATGTTATGTGAAGCTGGCCCACAGGGGAAGGTTTTAGATTTGCATCCAGAGACCTCTCTGAGTATGGCACACCTGCCCATGGCTGAAGTTGGGGGGTGGATCGTAGAGTCCAAACCTGGTTGGACTTTTTGTCTCTCTTACTTTATCCCCCTTGGGAGTGATTTCTCTCTTTCCTTCTCATTGTCTCACTCTGTCTCTCTGTGGTGAATGCACGTGCCCTATGGCAAAAACCTTAAGACCAAAAACAAAAAATCAAAATAGGAACACTTTCTCACCATTGCGGAGGCTGGGCGAGCACGAGCAGAGTGCCAGCAGGGATGGCTTCCTCGGAGGCTGCTCTCCCTGGCTGGCCAATGGCCACCCTCTTGCTGCCCCTCACATGGTCTCGTTTCTGTGTGTGCAGCCCTGGTGTCCCTCTCCCTGTGTCCAAATCTTCTCCTCTTGTGGGACACGGACACCAGTCAGCTTGGATTGTGGTCCGCCCTGATAGCCTACTTCTATTTCACCTGGATTACCTCTTTTTTCCCCAGTTTGTGAGAGGGCACATATGCTCGATTGAGGGAGAGGCAGAAGGGGAGGAAGAACTCACCCTGTGATGGGGCGTAATCAGGCCACAACCCTTTCTCCTGCATCCTGCCCCCTCCCAAGGGGGATTGCCACACCACAATCCCTTCCCCTCCATTGTCCTCTCAGGATTTTGGGCATGCATGTACACAAGCCGCCCAGGAGTGGGATATAAACCGTGGGCCTGGCCGTGTGGGGTCTGACTCCCTTACCCACAGGCCACAGGGCTGACCATCTCCATCTCGTCTCTGAAGGTCTCCCTAACCACAGTCACATTCTGAGGCACGGAGGTTAGGGCTTGGACATAGCATTCCGTCTGTAATACCTGGTCAGCTGCTCTTTTATTTTAATCCCCTCACCCTCTTTTCATTTACAATAATATCAAACCATCCACTTCACGTTTTCTAGCCTCCCAGTGGCTGGGGTAACCAGGGATAGCCTTGGGGCCATGCACTCGTGTCCACTTGGTGGGTGCAAGAAAGGGACGCAGCAACCACTAGCATGGGAGCGTCACCTGGAGCCCTGGAGGCACACGGAGGAGCCACCCGAGCACGCCCTGATGCAGTGTGGGCAAGCCACAGCCCCCTCCCTCTGTTTTTCACCCCCTCGGGATCTATGGAACACACACACACACACACACACACACACACACACACACGCACGGTGTATTTTTCAAGCCCTCTGGACCGGGATGCACACTTGCGTTGGCCATGTGGGCACTGGCTCCCACTGAGCTCCAGGCTGGCCCTCATGGTCCTCGTCTGTCCCCAGCTCAGCCCTAGTCAGGCAGCTGCTTCCTACAGGACATTCACGGGGAGCGGCAGTCGCCAGTTCTGACTGCGTCAAGGCACGTGTGGACGTAACACATATTTGCTCGTTTCTTGACTCCAGCTTCTGATTTCAAAGCTGCAGCTAGAGTATTATTTTGGGCTAGAAAGAAGCAGATGATCCCCATTTTAAATAGAATTTCAGAGGAAGGATCTAAAAGCTGTCCATACGTGGCGGTAATGCGTGTGGGTGGACTGTTTATAAGGGCAGGGTAGCCATGAGCGCTTGGTAGACGATTACTTCTGAGAAGGAGCGTGGGTTTGAAGACAGGGAGAGTCTTCCTGGATATAAATCCTGAATAAATGTTGGATCTTCTTTTATTTATTTATTTTTTTTTAATTTTTTTGGAGAGATTTTCACTGTAGGGCGCATGCGCTCACCAGACAGACAGAGAGAGACATAGAGACAGAAAGCGAGAAATCACCCCCCAGGGGGGATGGTCACGCCACAATCCCTTCTCCTCCATTCTCCTCTCGGGATCTTGGGCACGCATGCACACGCGCCCGGCGTGAATTTTAAGCCACCGGGTCCGGGACTCGAACCACGGTCGGCTACGTGGGAGTCCAGCGACATAGCCATTACGCTAACTGCTGGTTCCCAATGCTGGATCTTCTTGAGGTCTCATAAGTAAAGGCAATAAAACTGTCCTCATTGGCTGCAAATGTCCGATGCCCGCAGTTTTCGCGTGTCCAGAGAGCATTGAAAGCCACTCGCTGCTGGAGCAGTGTCTTCGCTGAGCACGTGTTTCCTTGGCCGAGTGTCCTGACCTGCAACAGTTTGTATCAAATACCGCCATGCACAGGTGGGCACCCCAGTTGGCTCTTACTCTGTGGCAAGCACGGCTCATGATTTTAATCATGTAAGGCTCTTACTGCCAATGAAATATGATCCTTGGAATATTATCCCGGGCCTCCAGATGTGGTCCTGGCCTTCTCAGCTCTTCATGCTCTGAATAAACCTCCCACTTGAACAAGACCAATGTGCTCGTTGTCTCCTGAACGTACCACGTATGGTCCCTCCTTCGCTCCTGCTGTTTCCGCTTGTCCATGAGCGGCACCACTCCTCTCTCCTCCCTACCTCACCCCCGACCTGCTCGGCTTTAGTTTTCATCCTTGAACGGCTTGATTCAAATCTACTTTCTCCAGGAAGGCTTCCCTGATTGTGTCAGAGCATAGTAATTGCTTTTAGTTCTTTTTTCAAAATCTTTCTTTTTAACTACCAGAGGGTACATACACTCACTGGAGACAGAGAGACAGAGAGTGAGGAAAAATCACCACCTAATGGCGTGTGGTCATGGTGCAATCCTTTCTCCTCCATTTCTTCATCCAGTTGGGGTTTGGGTATAGACACACATGTACCCAGCATGGGTACCCACATGTTTGGTGAATGAGCAACAGGACACATGGAGTTTAGTTACTGTTACGCAATAACCACACACTGCATTCTGCCTCTTCCACTGGACCGTAAGCTTCTGCATGTCAGTGACGGCATTACTGCCTCATCAACTCACGGCTTAGATTTATTCTCTGTGTCCCCGTGTTTCTTAAAGGCTGGCTGAGGACAATGACAAAGCGACGTGCCACGTTGATTGACGTGTTACATACAGCGGGGAGCTGAGAAACTGGTCTCTGCCTAGTCCCAGCAATAGTTTCCTGAAACCGTTTCATACCCAAGGAAGGGGGACTGGGCAGTTTAGCTTTTTTTTGAGAGATTTTTGCTATAGGGTACGTGTGCTCGCCAGATAGACAGAGAGAGAGAGAGAGAGAAAGAGAGAAATCGCCCCCCAGAAGAGATGGCCATGCACGATCCTTTCTCCTCCATTCTCCTCTCAGGATCTTGGGCACACACGCACACGCACCCGGCATGAGTTTAAGCCACCGGGTCCGGGACTCGAACTGTGGTTGACTACATGGGAGTCCAGCAACATAACCATTATGGCAACTGCTGGTCCCCAGTTTAGCTTTTTTACATGGCTGCAGCTGCAGTAATTCAGAGGAAATAAGAACAGTATTTATTTATTTATTTATTTATTTATTTATTTATTTATTTTTGGAGAGGTTTTTGCTATAGTGTGCATGTACTCACCAGTAAGAGAGACAGAGAGACAGAAAGTGAGAAGTCACTCTCCCAGGGGGGGAAGGCCACACTCCTCCATTCTCCTCTTGGGATCTTGGGCATGCATGCACATGAGCCCAGTGTGAGTTTTAAACCTTCGAGTCCGGGACTCAAACTGCGGTCGACTACATGGGAGTCCAGTGACATAGCCATTATGCTAACTGCTAGTCCCTATTTTGAGAGGTTTTCACTGTAGGGCGCATGCGCTCGCCAGAAAGACAGAGACAGAGAGATAGGAAGCGAGAAATCATGGCCACGCCGCAATCCCTTCTCCTCCATTCTCCTCTTGGGATCTTGGGCACGCACGCACACGCACCCGGCGTGAGTTTAAGCCGCTGGGTCCGGGACTTGAACCATGGTCGACTACATGGGAGTCCAGCAACATAGCCATTACGCTAACTCTGGTCCCAAGTCCCATTATTTTTAAAAGAATTATTTAATTTGATTTATTATTATTATTTCAATTCGCTATAGGGCACCTGTACTCACAGAGAGTGACAGAGAGAGAGAGAGGAAAAGAGAGAACACAAGCTGCTAGGTCCAGCTGCTAGAACTGCGGTCAGCCATGTGGGAGTCCACCTCCCCACCTGCTGGTCCCCAAAGAATAACTTTTCAAATCTTACTCTAAAGCAGGCACAGTGACCATTGTGCGTGCTCTAGGTAGAGGTTTGTATCTCAGAACCCAGCGAGGCAAAGTGCACAGCCATTGGGGACGCCCAGCCAAGTGGGACCGTGCCGGATGCATGGACCGGGCCCCAGGCAGGTGCAGGGAGGGCCTGCTGGTGAGGAATGAAGAATTCAGCAGGGGTGCCAGAGAGGGTGCCTAGGACGCAGGGCAGAGGCGGGGTAGGGGAGCAAGCCCACAGAATGAGGGGAGCAGCACAGCTGAGCCAAACCCGGCAGCCACAGCCCAGAAGTGCGTGTTGGTGGAGGCCCAGGTGGCAGGACGGGCAGCAGCGGTGTAGACTGTGCTGGGAATGCTTCCCTGTCTCCACACCCGGGGGCCCGGAGGCTGTGTTTAGGGCCTGGAGGTGGCATGAAGGACGAAGCAGGCTCTGGCCTACGGGTCGGGGACTCGACTCAGATCACCAAGACAAGGCTCATGTCCAGGGAAATCCATGAGGGTGTTTCGGGGAGCGGAGGGGTGATCTTGTTCTCAGGACTAAGGTGTCAGCCCCGGGAGTCTGGGCCCGAGTTCCGAGCTGGATCTCGAGGCTGCAAGTGAGGACGACTCTGCAGGTAGAAAGAGAAAGGCTGTGGGCCCTGGGGCAGCTGCTCCAGGCGCTTGGAGGGACTGGGGCCTGGGGAGGGGAAGGGCTTCCACATCAGAGCCACCGGCCCCCGTCCTGGGACCAGGAGCCCGGTGCGTGAGATCCAGCCCGGGGTCGTGCTCTGATGTACCAGGGACTTCGCACAGACCCCACCGGGGCCCTGAGTCGCTGCGGCAGGGCCCCAGGACAGGTGCGGAAGCGCCTGTGAGAGCAGGCGTGTGCGGCTCTGTTTCACGTGGGAGAGTTCTCGTGCACGACGTGGACTGCAAAGTCTGCTGCTAACAGCTGGATGCCGACGCGGACAACGACAATGACCAGTGCAATTCTGCCCCTCTCTGGGGAACCGGGAAGAAGATAAAAGAAACGCCAGGAGTTCAAAAGCATAAAAATGGCTCCGGAAATCCATCAGAAAAACAAGCTCTCCGTAAAGGGTGACAGCACAATGCAGGAGTGGGGCTGGGAAGGGGGACTGTGGCTTCAGCGAGGGATTTCATACGGGGCAACGGCATTTTAGAGTCCCAGCTGAAATGGCTGTAGCTCCACTGTAACATGCCCTTTGGAAAAATCAATATAACTTATTGTGCCTCTTCAAGCTCATTTGATATACTTTGAAGGTGAGGAGACAGAATAAAGGGATAGAAACCCACCTCAGCCAGCTCAAATAGTAGAGGGGGCTGTTAAATTCTTAGAAACCAGGCCGGAAACTGCAGCATCTCAGTGGAACTGGACACTCAGGAGCGAGGTGGCTCTCTCGGCTTGTGAGGGCGTTGTGACCTCCCGGCGTCCTTGTGGTCCCCTTCTTTCTGCCTCTCTCCTACTTCACTCTGTCTCTATCATTCACACGACAACAGCTTGACTGGCAGGCCAATAACAGGACATCGCTCTCAAACTTTTCTTTCATTCTTTTTTTTTTAAAGAATTATTTATTTACTTAATTCCATTTATTGTTATTATTATTACTATTTTAAAAATTTGAGCAGAGAGACACAGAGAGAGAGAGACAGGGAAAAAGAGAAAGGGAGCCGCCAGACTCAGGACTCAAACCATGGTTGACCATGTAGGAATCCAGCACCTTTAACCACTACACTGCCCACCAGCCCCTCAAACTTTTCTTGAGAGTGATGATTTGCGTTGGATTTTTTTTTTTTTTGCCATGGGGGTGTATGCTACCAGAGAGAGACAGAGACAGAGAGAGGGATGTGAGAAATCATTCCCTGGGGAGGATTTTCCCCTCTTATCCCCCCCTGGGTTTGGGGACACACACACACACACACACACACACACACACACACACCCAGAGAGATTTATCAAGCTACCATGTCCAAGACTTGAACCATGGTCAGCCAGGTGGGAGTCCATCATCTCCTTAACCACTGTGCCACCTGCTGACCCTGGACTTTTTGTTTGTTTGTTTTTAGAGAGATTTTTGCTATAGGGAGCATGCACTCGCTGGAGAGACAGAGAGAGACAGAGAGACAGAAAGCGAGAAATGACCTCCCAGGGGGGTGGCCACACCCCAATCCCTTTTCCTTCATTCTCCTGTTGGGATTTTGGGCACACACGCACACATGGCTGGCATGAGTTTCAAGCCACTGGGTCCTGGACTCAAACCGCAGTCGACTATGTGGGAGCCCAGTGATATAACCATTATGCCATCTGCTGGTCCCTTGAATTGGATTATTTTTGCGGGGAGAGGGAGAGTTTTTTCTTTTTTCTTTCTTTTGCTATAGACAGAGAGACAGAAAGTGAGAAGTCACCCCCCAGAGAGGATGGCCACGCCACAATCCCTTCTCCTCCATTCTCTTCTCGAGATCTTGGGCATACACAGCACACACGCCTGGTGTGAGTTTAAGCCACCGGGTCCGGAACTCGAACCACGGTCAACTACATGGGAGTCCAGTGACACAGCCATTACACCATCTTCTGGTCCCTTGAATTGGATTTTTAAGAGACGGACTCCTATTGACTCAGCACAGTCTACAGAACGACTTCCCACAACTCGGTGCCAGTCAGCTCAGACAGAGGAGGAGGAGGTGCTCTAGCCCCCGAGGAAGGAGTACGGCAGCCCCCCGTAGAGGTTCAGACCCCACTCCAAGGGACAAGGCCTTGGACGGGGTGTAGTGGAGAGACAGAGCTGGTCTCTCCTCCTCAGACTTCCATGGTACTGTACTGGGTGGGCTCCCCAGGCCGCCAGATTGTGCCCCTCATCGCTGTGTATGGCCGAGGAGGCCTTGGGAGACCACTGCGCACCCTTTTCCATTTCGGTAGGCAGATCCTCAGCAACCTGTGAGCCGCTGCCTTCCTGGGTGCACTGTCTCCCAGCGTCTGGCAACGGAAACAACACTCCCACGGCGGGGTCCTAGTGGCTCCCAATGAGTAGGTCAGACCAGGACGCAGCACACTGAGCTCTGCCTTCGATGTGAAAACTGCTGGCAGTGGTTGAGAACATGGGGTCTGGAGTGATATTTCCAAATTCAAATTCTGGCTCCACTCTGCATCAACCACATGGCTTTGAGCAAGTGACTTAGCCTCTTAGTTTCCCACTTGTCAACAGACATCATCAAACCAGTGAGTGGGAAGTCAGACATACCCACTGTGGGAGGCTGCGCGCCAGCGAATATCACCGGCTTCTCAGAGAGCAAACAATTACATAATGCCGAGAACCATGCCAAATTCAAATTCTGGCTCCACTCTGCATCAACCACATGGCTTTGAGCAAGTGACTTAGCCTCTTAGTTTCCCACTTGTCAACAGACATCATCAAACCAGTGAGTGGGAAGTCAGACATACCCACTGTGGGAGGCTGCGCGCCAGCGAATATCACCGGCTTCTCAGAGAGCAAACAATTACATAATGCCGAAAACCATGATTGGCTCCCTTCAAAACCTCACCTTCAAAACCATGCTCTGATTGGCCACTTCCCATAGCAAATTGGTGAGCTTAGAATCCCTCAGATTTGCATATCTGGCACCTCATGATTGGTCCATAAAGCAGCCAATTATAACCCACCTTTTACAACTAATCATAACCCACTTTTACAACCAATCATGGCCCACCAACATGTATATAACCACGATC
This sequence comes from Tupaia belangeri chinensis, assembly GCF_000334495.1. Lineage (NCBI taxonomy): Eukaryota > Metazoa > Chordata > Mammalia > Scandentia > Tupaiidae > Tupaia > Tupaia belangeri. Next base: position 7,206,902 of record NW_006159525.1, on the reverse strand, counting down.
CCTGGCTCACAATTGCTAGACAACCCTGACGACCCTGAAGAGTTGTAACACCGCGTCGTCTCCTGACGACCCTGAAGAGCTATGACACTGCGTTGTCTCTGGACGACCCTGAAGAGTTGTAACACTGCGTCATCTCTGTGTTGTAACACTGCATCGTTTGTCCCATCTCTCACTCCTTCCCTCAGGAAACCTGTTTGGCTGTCCCCCGAGTGGAGACACCCACAGTATGGTCTGAGGACAGTTCTTGATCCCTAGAAAGTACTTGGTAATGCCGCCCATGATTTCCATGATGGTGACTCTTACTACTGTTTTATGATCGCACACGGGTGTGAAAGAGAGGGAGATATAGAAAGAAAAGAATCCTCGACAGGGTGTTGTCATGCTGTCATGCCTTTCCTTAGCCCTCCAGCTCCTCGGGACCCTGGGTAATACCGCACCTGCCAGCATGATTGAAGGCCAACCCAGGGAGCCAAACCTGTGGTTGGCCACATGGTCTCCAGCCTTGCAGGGTGCTTGCATTTCTGCCGTACCGCAGTGACTGGGATGCTGTTGTTATTGCGAATCCCCCTTTCTTGTCTTATTGACCTAAATGAATCTGAGGCTCTAAGATGATGACATCTCTACATTCCTCACAGCTATTGCCTCAATTTCTTTTCCAGACCTTTGTAATGTGTGTGTTAGCAAGTGCTGGAGGATTAATCACCTAAATTTTTTTTTTTGTTGGAGAGGTTTTTGCTATAGGGTGCGTGCGCTCACCAGAGAGACAGAGAGAGACAGAGAGACAGAAAGTGAGAAATCACCCCTCCTGGGGGAATGGCCACACTGCAATCCCTTCTCCTCCATTCTCTTCTCGGGATTTTGGGCATTCACACACACGCACCTGGAGTGAGTTTAAACCACCAGGTCTGGGACTCAAACTGCGGTCGACTTAAATGGGAGTCCAGTGACATAGCTATTATGCCCACTGCTGGTCCTCCAATCACCTAACTTTTATAATGTGCTTTGTACTCTGAATTGAGAAATCCTTCCCATTGAAGATGGACAAGAATGCATGAGCATTGGAACCTTGACATGAATTTGAGCAATTTGCTCAGTCCTGAGAGTACATCTTTTAAACCTTCCTTTTGGGTGCTTTGCATATATGCCCCTTTCCTGAAATAAAAAGAAGACCCCAGAGGAGCCCTGCCATTACTATCTAAAACTGTCATCTTCTGCACTGAAGAACGTGCAATCTAGTCCTTGGTAATATATTCAAGATCAGAGAGCTGGAAGCTCTGCCAGAAGCTTCAACACGGACTCACCATGTCCTGTTCTTTTCTCCTCCAGGGATCAAGCTAGTCCTGAAGATCATGAACCTGTCTTCTGAGCACTGCAACATATCAGACTGGCTGAGGCTGGAAGCTACAGTGAAGGCCTCCATATATGTGGTTGCATTCTCCTTTGCCACATTTATCACCGTCATCATTATTGTCATAGTGTCACAGAGTGTGAAGCTGAGGAGGGAGGTCCGATACATCCTCTTCTGCCATCATTTGCTGTGCATCAGCTCCTACTGTGGCCTGGGGATGGTTTTCCACGGAATGCGGGCCCTGCAGGCCCACAGTCCCCTGCTGATCTGCTGGGTGGTGTTCGGGGTGCAGCTGAGTGTTGGCGATGGGATCCTCTCCATTCTGGCCTTGATGGCCCTCAACACTTACGTGATGATTTGCTGGCCTCTGACATCTCTGACCTTTGTAGATTCCGTTAAGTATAAGGTTCTGGCCGGGACGTGGGCCGCCATTATCCTCAAGAATATTTGCTTATTCTTTGTGGAGGGCACTGACCTCACCCCGGTTGCTGTTTTTAAATCGGAGCCCCTTTGCCCCGTCATTTTGAACAGCTGGCGTGCCAGAGCCGTTGGCATGGTTTTCATTTTGCTTCTTTTGTCCGTCATTCTAGTAAGTTACTCTCTGATATACCAAGAAGGGAAACGGGCTGGCCATTTTAATGGGTCAAATATCAAAGCAAGGAAAACCGTCCTTGTTCACTTAGTGCAGATAAGCTTACATATAGTACCCGTCCTGATCTTCATAGGTCTGGGGAAGGTGTGTGGAGTGTTCTTCTTGGCTTTAAATCTGGTGTGTTTTGGCGTCTTTGCATTTGCCCAGTGTTTCAACCCTCTGATTTACGGGCTCTGGAATAAAGAACTGAAAAGCAGATTACACCATTGGGTGTACTGTCGGCTGGGGTGGGGCCACCCGGTGAACAGCAGAGAGCCTGTTTAAATAAAAACCCAGTCACTTTCATTTTGAATCAATAACCTTCGTTCTTCAGGACTCATCAATTAGGGATGAGGACCTGCCTTTTACTCAGCCTAAAATTGGTGCCTGATTTAATTTCGTAAGTAATCTGAGTAAGTCAGAGTAATGTGTTTGGCTTACGAATTTCCGTGCCGTGTGTGCTGAATTGGCCTCAGTGAAATCATTTTAATGTCTTCAATTCTAAACCCAGATCAGCATTTTTGACAACATGCTTTACCCCGTTGGAAGAGGTAGGCAGCTTTTGAACATGTCCGTATTTTTAGAAACCAAGAAACAGTCCATGGTAGATGTGGAGAGAAGGCTGTCCCCTCATATTAATTAGGGGTAGATTTGGCTGCGAATAATAACAAAATCAGCAATAAAATAACAGTGACTTTAAAAGGTAAAGATTAAGGGTTTTTGCTGTGTAAAGAAATCTGCGACTGCACAATCCAGGCTTAGGTGGCAGTCTGCAGTCAACGAGCTCATTCTCTTGTTTGTTGCCATGACTGGTTGCTACCTCATGACCTAACATGGCTGCTAATGCTCCTGTCATCAGTGCACACTCCAGCCAACAGGAAGGAGGAAGGAGCAACGAAGGGTCTGCACCCTGCTTCTAAGGACATTTTCGAGAAGTTATATACAAC